>NC_091983.1:123902881-124207532 GCF_044704955.1 Pristiophorus japonicus | reverse complement strand
CCTCAAAGCTCACACTGCCACCCAGGAGATATTACACTCAATTCCTTCATCTAAATCATTGATGTTTTTTGTAAAGAGCTGGGGCCCCACACTGAACCCTGTGGCACCCCACTAGTCACTGCCTGCCATTCTGAAAAGGACCCGTTTATCCCGACTCTCTGCTTCCTGTCTGCCAACCAGTTCTCTATCCACGTCAATACATTACCCCCAATACCATGTGCATTAATTTTGCACACTAATCTCTTGTGTGGAACCTTGTCAAAAGCCTTTTGAAAGTCCAATGTTTTTCACTTTTCCACTCTATTCGTTACATCCTCAAAAAATTCTAGAAAATTTGTCAAGCATGATTTCCCTTTCATAAATCCATGCTGACTTGGACCGATCCTGTCACTGCTTTCCAAATGCGCTGCTATTTCATCTTTAATAATTGATTCCAACATTTTCCCCACTACCGATGTCAGGCTAACTGGTATATAATTCCCCGTTTTCTCTCTCCCTCCTTTTTTAAAAAGTGGTGTTACATTAGCTACCCTCCAGTCCATTGGAACTGATCCAGAGTCGATAGACTGTTGGAAAATGATCACCAGTGCATCCACTATTTCTAGGGCCACTTCCTTAAGTACTCTGGAATGCAGACTATCAGGCCCTGGGGATTTATTGGCCTTTAATCCCATCAATTTCCCTAACACAATTTCCTGACAGTAAGGATTTCCTTCAGTTCCTCCTTTTTGCTAGACCCTCAGTCCCCTAGTATTTCCTTCGTGAAGACAGAACCAAAGTATTTGTTTAATTGGTCTGCCATTTCTTTGTTCCCCATTATAATTTCACCTGATTCTGACTGCAAAGGACCTTCGTTTGTCTTCAGTAATCTTTTTCTCTTCACATATCTGTAGAAGCTTTTGCAGTCAGTTTTTATGTTCCCAGCAAGCTTCCTCTCATACTCTATTTTCCCCCTCCTAATTAAACCCTTATAAAATTCTTCCAGTCCTCAGGTTTGCTGCTTTTTCTGGCCAATTTATATGCCTCTTCCTTGGATTTAACACTATCCCTAATTTTCCTTGTTATCCATCAAACCCCGCCCATAGGGTGTACAGGCCCAGAGTGAGATTCCTTGATCTGTCTGACGAGCAGGGTATTAGAGGGCTGTGCTTTTCAGACAGGTTGTCACCGATGCAGCCTCCTGCAACAGGACTTACTTCCTGCTGGACCAGATGACCATGTTTTGCCTGGGACAGTGACAATCGCAAATGAGTAGCTAATGAAAAGGAATGTGCACTTGTGGGGCTTCTTTATGTAGCGAGAGGGAGAAGAAGCATTTTGCAAGCAAGATGGGGTGGTGTTCAATGGAAAGAAAGTGGTGGGACTGTGAAGTGAGAAAGGAATTGCCAGAGGAGTTCATTGTTTTGTGGCAGCTCCCATGTGAGAACAGAATGCTGCCCCTGCCAGCAGTGAAGGCAGAAAGTAAAAGTGAGCATTCGTTTGGAATGAGAATCAGTGTCCTCTTGTGATTGGTGGAGCAGGATTTAATGCAGGAGATTGAACTGCTCAGAAAAATAGGAAATGCAGGTGGGCGGGGGGGGGGCGGGTGGGGGGTGGGGGTGGCGAGAGGTTAGGCTGTTGCCAGGTGAAATGTAGAAATCTGGAGAAATGCAGAACTGTACTCCCCCTTGCTGCTATGTTCAGGCCATTGAACATTTTCCTGCATTGTGTCCAAGTCCCAGGAGTTATGCTCCTAGAGTTCAGTTAGCCTAACATCTGTGGTTGGGAAAATGTTGGATTCCATTAAAAAAGAAGCAGTAGCAGGACATTTGGAAAAGCTAAATTCGGTCAGGCAGAGTCAGCATGGATTTATGAAGGGAAAGTCATGTTTGACAAATTTGCTGGAATTCTTTGAGGATGTAACGAACAGGGTGGATAAAGGGGAACCAGTGGATGTGGTATATTTGGACTTCCAGAAGGCATTTGACAAGATGCCACATAAAAGGTTACAACACAAGATAAAAGTTCAAGGGGTTGGGGGTAATATATTAGCATGGATAGAGGATTGATTAACTGACAGAAATCAGAGAGTCGGGATAAATGGTTCATTCTCTGGTTCGCAACCAGTAACTAGTGGGGTGCCGCAGGGATCAGTACTGGGACCCCAACTATTTACAATCTATATTAACGACTTGGAAGAAAGGACTGAGCGTAATTTAGCCAAGTTTGCTGACGATACAAAGATGGGAGGAAAAGCAATGTGTGAGGTGGACACAAAAAATCTGCAAAAGGATATAGACAGGCTAAGTGAGTGGGCAAAAATTTGGCAGATAGAGTATAATGTCGGAAAGTGTGGGATCATGCACTTTGGCAGAAAGAATCAAAGAACAAGTTATTATTTAAATGGAGAAAGATTGCAAAGTGCCGCAGTACAGCAGGACCTGGGGGTACTTGTGCATAAAACACAAAAGGATAGTATGCAGATACAGCAAGTGATCAGGAAGGCCAATGGTATCTTGGCCTTTATTGCAAAGGGGATGGAATATAAAAGCAGGGAAGTCCTGCTACAGCTATGTAAGGTATTGATGAGGCCACACCTGGAATACTGCATGCAATTTTGGTTTCCATATTTACGAAAGGTTATACTTGCTTTGGAGGCAGTTCAGAGAAGGTTCACTAGGTTGATTCCAGGGATGAGGAGGTTGACCTATGAGGAAAGGTTGAGTAGGTTGGGCCTATACTCATTGGAATTCAGAAGAATGAGAGATGATCTTATTGAAACGTATAAGATTATGAGAGGGCTTGACAAGGTGGATGCAGAGAGGATGTTTCCACTGATAGGGGAGACTAGAACTAGAGAGCATAATCTTAGAATAAGGGGCCGCCCATTTAAAACAGAGATGTGGAGGAATTTCTCCTCAGAGGGTTGTAAATCTATGGAATTCGCTGCCTCAGAGAGCTGTGGTAGCTGGGACAGTGAATAAATTTAAGATAGAAATAGACAGTTTCTTAAATGATAAGGGGATAAGGGGTTATGGGAGCAGGTGGGGAAATGGAGCTGAGTCCATGATCAGATCAGCCATGATCTTATTTAATGGTGGAGCAGACTCGAGGGGCCGTATGGCCTATTCCTGTTCCTATTTCTTATGCTCTTATGTTCTTATAACCTCTGCCATTTCTCTCCAGGCCTGTTGAATGCCGTGCTTCATCGTTTTCTTCCCATCACCTCACCTTTTGATCTAGGGAAGTGTCAGAAAACCCAGGGGTTAGCTTCCAACTCATCTTTAACATTGAGTTTGTTACATTACTACCAGATACCAATGTCACTGAAGTAAATGCAACCTCCCTTTAAGAGGCGCTTTTACATTTTAATTATCCCTCTGCAGGCCTGCTGAAAATTCTGCCCTGAGTGGGCAGGCTGCCCGCCACCAATGCCATTGGGTGGGCAGCCGGTCACTCGAATGCTGATCAGGCCCAGCCTCACAGTGATGACATCAGGTGGGTGCTACAGCAACAGCAAAGCAAGAACATGGCCTGGAGATCTTCTTGCAGGCCTCTATAAATGAATTTCAAGAAACATCTTAATCCTGGGAACCCATTTTATATAGGCTGGTAAGATAACTCAGTGTAATGCATGCATAAATGTCAGGAAATTGCATGGGCATCAAAGTGATGTCATCAGAACATTGTTAGAACATTGAAAATAAGCTTCCAATCTGCTTCAGGGGAGAGATTCCTGCACACAAGACTTCCTCCATGTGCATGATGCATAAACTGGGCAGAGATCCTGCATAATGGGTTTCTGCCTCATTTTTCAACTATTACTGCTTACTTTATGCTCAAAAATTGAGCATTACTGATTGAAAAATATACCCGTTACCGTTATGTGAAAGAAGAATACTTTTATCTAATATTGGGCCAAAGCTTGGTATATGTTTTTCAGTATCAAGCCACTTGAGCTGAACATGACTAAAAGCATTAAGCTGCATCCCTCACATGGGCCACAGGGGCTAACTAAATGACATCAATGTGTTTTTCTCTCTTTTCTTTGATTTCTAATTGCAATTGACAGAAAATTCTGTAGGTTCCACTATTCTCCATGCTTGAATTCCCAGCATGCAATGCTGTGCTTGAAAGCATTGCGTAAAATCTATCTTGGGGTCTTCAACCAAAACACTACTTATATTTCCCTTTGAATGATATTGAGACTGTGATCTGACATATCTTGAAAAGAGACGGTATTTGACATGTCTTGGCTTCATTTGACTGGTACAGGTCAGCAGAACGCATGATGCACTCTGGACTTGATTATAGAAACATAGAAACATAGAAAATAGGTGCAGGAGCAGGCCATTCAGCCCTTCTAGCCTGCACCGCCATTCAATGAGTTCATGGCTGAACATGAAACTTCAGTACCCCCTTCCTGCTTTCTCGCCATAACCCTTGATCCCCCGAGTAGTAAGGACTTCATCTAACTCCCTTTTGAATATATTTAGTGAATTGGCCTCAACTACTTTCTGTGGTAGAGAATTCCACAGGTTCACCACTCTCTGGGTGAAGAAGTTTCTCCTCATCTCGGTCCTAAATGGCTTACCCCTTATCCTCAGACTGTGACCCCTGGTTATGGACTTCCCCAACATTGGGAACATTCTTTCTGCATCTAACCTGTCTAAACCCGTCAGAATTTTAAACGTTTCTATGAGGTCCCCTCTCATTCTTCTGAACTCCAGTGAATACAAGCCCAATTGATCCAATCTTTCTTGATAGGTCAGTCCCGCCATCCCGGGAATCAGTCTGGTGAACCTTCGCTGCACTCCCTCAATAGCAAGAATGTCCTTCCTCAAGTTAGGAGACCAAAACTGTACACAATACTCCAGGTGTGGCCTCACCAAGGCCCTGTACAACTGTAGCAACACCTCCCTGCCCCTGTATTCAAATCCCCTCGCTATGAAGGCCAACATGCCATTTGCTTTCTTAACCGCCTGCTGTACCTGCATGCCAACCTTCAATGACTGATGTACCATGACACCCAGGTCTCGTTGCACCTTCCCTTTTCCTAATCTGTCACCATTCAGATAATAGTCTGTCTCTCTGTTTTTACCACCAAAGTGGATAACCTCACATTTATCCACATTATACTTCATCTGCCATGCATTTGCCCACTCACCTAACCTATCCAAGTCACTCTGCAGCCTAATAGCATCCTCCTCGCAGCTCACACTGCCACCCAACTTAGTATCATCCGCAAATTTGGAGATACTGCATTTAATCCCCTCGTCTAAATCATTAATGTACAATGTAAACAGCTGGGGCCCCAGCACAGAACCTTGCGGCACTCCACTAGTCACTGCCTGCCATTCTGAAAAGTACCCGTTTACTCCTACTCTTTGCTTCCTGTCTGACAACCAGTTCTCAATCCACGTCAGCACACTACCCCCAATCCCATGTGCTTTAACTTTGCACATTAATCTCTTGTGTGGGACCTTGTCGAAAGCCTTCTGAAAGTCCAAATATACCACATCAACTGGTTCTCCTTTGTCCACTTTACTGGAAACATCCTCAAAAAATTCCAGAAGATTTGTCAAGCATGATTTCCCTTTCACAAATCCATGCTGACTTGGACCTATCATGTCACCATTTTCCAGATGCACTGCTATGACATCCTTAATAATTGATTCCATCATTTTACCCACTACTGAGGTCAGGCTGACCGGTCTATAATTCCCTGTTTTCTCTCTCCCTCCTTTTTTAAAAAGTGGGGTTACATTGGCTACCCTCCACTCCATAGGAACTGATCCAGAGTCAATGGAATGTTGGAAAATGACTGTCAATGCATCCGCTATTTCCAAGGCCACCTCCTTAAGTACTCTAGGATGCAGGCCATCAGGCCCTGGGGATTTATCTGCCTTCAATCCCATCAATTTCCCCAACACAATTTCCCGACTAATAAAGATTTCCCTCAGTTCCTCTTCCTTACTAGACCCTCTGACCCCTTTTATATCCGGAAGGTTGTTTGTATCCTCCTTAGTGAATACCGAACCAAAGTACTTGTTCAATTGATCCGCCATTTCTTTGCTCCCCGTTATGACTTCCCCTGATTCTGACTGCAGGGGACCTACGTTTGTCTTCACCAACCTTTTTCTCTTTACATACCTATAGAAACTTTTGCAATCCGCCTTAATGTTCCCTGCAAGCTTCTTCTCATACTCCATTTTCCCTGTCCTAATCAAACCCTTTGTCCTCCTCTGCTGAGTTCTAAATTTCTCCCAGTCCCCAGGTTCGCTGCTATTTCTGGCCAATTTGTATGCCACTTCCTTGGCTTTAATACTATCCCTGATTTCCCTAGATAGCCACGGTTGAGCCACCTTCCCCTTTTTATTTTTACGCCAGACAGGAATGTACAATTGTTGTACTTCATCCATGCGGTCTCTAAATGTCTGCCATTGCCCATCCACAGTCAACCCCCTAAGTATCATTCGCCAATCTATCCTAGCCAATTCACGCCTCATACCTTCAAAGTTACCCTTCTTTAAGTTCTGGACCATGGTCTCTGAAATTACTGTTTCATTCTCCATCCTAATGCAGAATTCCACCATATTATGGTCACTCTTCCCCAAGGGGCCTCGCACAATGAGATTGCTAATTAATCCTCTCTCATTACACAACACCCAGTCTAAGATGGCCTCCCCCCTAGTTGGTTCCTCAACATATTGGTCTAGAAAACCATCCCTTATGCACTCCAGGAAATCTTCCTCCACCGTATTGCTTCCAGTTTGGCTAGCCCAATCTATGTGCATATTAAAGTCACCCATTATAACTGCTACACCTTTATTGCATGCACCCCTAATTTCCTGTTTGATGCCCTCCCCAACATCCCTATTACTGTTTGGAGGTCTGTACACAACTCCTACTAACGTTTTTTGCCCTTTGGTGTTCTGCAGCTCTACCCATATAGATTCCACATCATCCAAGCTAATGTCTTTCCTAACTATTGCATTAATCTCCTCTTTAACCAGCAATGCTACCCCACCTCCTTTTCCTTTTATTCTATCCTTCCTGAATGTTGAATACCCCTGAATGTTGAGTTCCCAGCCCTGATCATCCTGGAGCCACGTCTCCGTAATCCCAATCACATCATATTTGTTAACATCTATTTGCACAATTAATTCATCCACCTTATTGCGGATACTCCTTGCATTAAGACACAAAGCCTTCAGGCTTGTTTTATTAACACCCTTTGTCCTTTTAGAATTTTGCTGTACAGTGGCCCTTTTTGTTCTTTGCCTTGGGTTTCTCTGCCCTACACTTTTCCTCATCTCCTTTCTGTCTTTTGCTTTTGGCTCCTTTTTGTTTCCCTCTGTCTCCCTGCATTGGTTCCCATCCCCCTGCCATATTAGTTTAAATCCTCCCCAACAGCACTAGCAAACACTCCCCCTAGGACATTGGTTCCAGTCCTGCCCAGGTGCAGACCGTCCGGTTTGTACTGGTCCCACCTCCCCCAGAACCGGTCCCAATGCCCCAGGAATTTGAATCCCTCCCTGCTGCACCACTGCTCAAGCCACGTATTCATCTGCGCTATCCTGCGATTCCTACTCTGACTATCACGTGGCACTGGTAGCAATCCCGAGATTACTACTTTTGAGGTCCTACTTTTTAATTTAGCTCCTAGCTCCTTAAATTCGTTTCGTAGGACCTCATCCCTTTTTTTGCCTATGTCGTTGGTACCAATGTGCACCACGACAACTGGCTGTTCTCCCTCCCATTTCAGAATGTCCTGCACCCGCTCCGAGACATCCTTGACCCTTGCACCAGGGAGGCAACATACCATCCTGGAGTCTCGGTTGCGGCCGCAGAAACGCCTATCTATTCCCCTCACAATTGAATCCCCTATCACTATCGCTCTCCCACTCTTTTTCTTGCCCTCCTGTGCAGCAGAGCCAGCCACGGTGCCATGAACTTGGCTGCTGCTGCCCTCCCCTGATGAGTCATTCCCCTCAACAGTACCCAAAGCGGTGTATCTGTTTTGCAGGGGGATGACCGCAGGGGACCCCTGCACTACCTTCCTTGCTCTACTCTTCCTGCTGGTCTTCCATTCCCTATCTGGCTGTGGACCCTTTCCCTGCGGTAAGACCAACTCACTACACGTGCTACTCACGTCATTCTCAGCATCGTGGATGCTCCAGAGTAAATCCACCCTCAGCTCCAATTCCGCAACGCGGACCGTCAGGAGCTGGAGGCGGATACACTTCCCGCACACGTAGTCGTCAGGGACACCGGAAGTGTCCCTGAGTTCCCACATGGTACAGGAGGAGCATAACACCCGACCGAGCTCTCCTGCCATGTCTTAACCCTTAGATACACTTAAACTGGTAATAACAATGTTAAAAGTTACTGACTAATATAAGAAGAAAAAGAAAAACTACTCACCAATCACCAGCCAATCACTTACCCCCTAGGCTGTGACGTCACCTTTGTTTTTTTGCCTTCTCCCTGTAGCTGCACCGGTACGCCTCTCGCCGACCCCGGACTCGCGCTGCTCCGAGCTCCCGCCTCCTCGACTGACTGCTCGAACTGCTCGACTCCCGCTGGCCTTTATAGGCCTCTCGCCGACCCCGGACTCACGCTGCTCCGAGCTCCCGCCTCCTCGACTGACTGCTCGACTCCCGCTGGCCTTTATAGGCCTCTCGCCGACCCCGGACTCGCGCTGCTCCGAGCTCCCGCCTCCCGTCAACCACGAACTGCCCAAACCATTGAGATCATGAGTGTGTAGGCATGGAGTGTGCCAAGAATAGAAGAGATATCACTTATAAAGGGACAGGTAATAATTACTGGAGAATGCTTGATGCACAAGAAAGGTGACCACGCAAATGACAAACCAAGAGTGTTTGAAGAGGACGATCATGCCAGCGATCACATGCTGACCATTAAAGAAGGATAAACAATTTAGAACTAGCCACTTCGGTGCGAGCCAACAGTGAGGAAACATACTGTCCAAGAAGATAGACATTGGGAAAAGCCATTGTGAATAAAGGGGACGATCACCTCACCATTTTGAGCTCAGTGCAGCCCAGTCAAAGTTGTATGTATCTAATCTGTTAAAGTTAAGGGAACTGGATTGTAATATTATACTAACAATTGTGTTATGAATTATATGACTTAAACTAAAATGTAAAGAATGTTGTGAAAACAATTGAATTTATTTGAACCTCATTACTCCACTCGGTATATTGAAACCAGGAGATAAGGAAGTGACTAAACGTATACATTTTTTAGGTGTCGATGCTGTGCATTTTGAGCATTTTTT
This sequence comes from Pristiophorus japonicus, assembly GCF_044704955.1. Classification (NCBI taxonomy): domain Eukaryota; kingdom Metazoa; phylum Chordata; class Chondrichthyes; family Pristiophoridae; genus Pristiophorus; species Pristiophorus japonicus. The sequence goes on along the minus strand of NC_091983.1, from coordinate 124,198,249 downwards.
GTTTAAGTCTTAAATTTCAGCAATTGGAGGTTTTTTCCTTTTATATCTAATTAAAAGGATAATTTGTACAGGTTGGACCTCTGTGGTCCGGCACTCTCGGGACCTGACCGGTGCCGAAACAGAGAATTTTCCGACCAACGGGAAATCAGTGCTGGTGATTGCTGAGTGAGGGAGGAGAGATGGGTAATGTTGGTGATTGGTCATTTCTCTGTCTGTCTCAGGTCTCACAGCCCTTCACTGCTTCGTCAAGTCCCACAATTCCACAATGAGGAAGCAGAGTGAGATGCTGAGCATCACGGGAGCGCTTAACAGTGAGCACCAAGCCCAGATCCAGGAAAGCGGCAGTTCCGCAAACTAATGCCGAACCATCGATGTTTCCGGACCAGAGAGCCCCGGACCACAGAGGTTCAACCTGTATAGATGAAAGAAAACAATCTTTGATATTATTTGAAAAATATTTTGAAAAGTCTCGTGTTATTCTGCAGTGCAAGAAAAAACAGCAAATGTGGTGCACGGCTCTCATGAAGTTCTTAGTTGTAACACTGGAGGAGAAATTCTACTCACAGCCACCTGTTTTTCACTTAAACAACATGTGGGCATATTCAGGTAAGCTAATGAATAGGGGAGCAGCCCGCCAGCCTGAAACAGGTGTATGGCTGCTTAATGCAAATGGTGGGCCCTACGCGGTTGTCGGACCTCAGTTGACCTACATTGGCTCCCGGTTAAGCAACACCTCTATTTCAAAATTCTCATCCTTGTTTACAAATCCCTCCATGGCCTTGCCCCTCCCTATGTCTGTAATCTCGTTCAGCCTCACAACCCCCCGAGATATCTGCGCCCCTCAAATTCTGCCCTCCTGAGCATCCCTGATTATAATTGCTCAACCATCGGTGGCCGTGCCTTCAGCTGCCTGAGCCCCACACTCTGGAATCCCCTCCCTAAACCTCTCTGCCTCTTTACCTCTCTTTCCTCCTTTAAGGTGCTCCTTAAAACCTACCTCTTTGACCAAGCCTTTGCTCATCTGCCATCATTTCTTCTTCTGTGGCTCGGTGTCAAATTTATTTTTTGTTCTGTAACACTCCTATGAAGCGCCTTGGGACATTTTACTACGTTAAAGGCGCTATATAAATATAAGTTGTTGTTGTTGCAAAACTCAGGTCCTGCTGATGGGGACAACAGGAAGCTGCAGAAAAAAGACCCAGGAAATTTTTAGTTTTTTATTATTGTGGGCTTAGGAGAAGCACGAGTGTTCCTCCTGGGGTTACAAAAAATCTCGAGTCACTGCCAACCCAGTCGAGGCCCATCCAAGGATCGTCTTGTCCACCTCCCCACCCCCCGCCCCCGCCCACACAGACCCTATCTGCCAGTCAGTGCAGCATAGGAGTCAGCTGATTTCACACCCTCCCCGTCTGGTGAGTTGCAGTTGGGCCACTCATCAGGTGGCCAGAGCTCACTGGCAGTATTTAAACGAGGGCCAAAGCTGAAATGAGCTCGTGTCTCAGTCCAGCATACACCAACAGGCGGAGCCCTCCCTCCCATTTAGGCTGCAAGTCAAGTTTCTGCCCATGGGTCAATTTTATGCAAAAAAACTGCAGATGCTGGAAAGCTGAACCCAAAACAATTTTGATGAAGGGTCTACACTTGATAAATTAGCATGTCTTTTCTCTGCAGGTTCTGCCTGCTTCCAACATTTTCTATTTTTGTGGATGATATTATGTTGTGCCACGGGACATGTAGCTAATTATAATGCGTGAGTTGCTTTATGGTGAGTTTGAAAACTTGTTGAGGTATTGCTTGTGGAACTGACAATCTCCCTATTATTGATTTTAACACGATCAGTGACTTCCTGTTCCCAGTGTACAGAATGGAAATGACAGGAAGAAAGGTTCAGTAAATATTTTCAGAAGTGATGTCCATCACGTATATCTCAGTTGAAATCAAGTAGTCACGACATAGATGGTTTGTCTCAATCTTGATTACTTATTGAAATGTTATGACTGGAATCCTGACGATAGATGGAGAACTGTTACTGGAAGGAATCACTCTTTGTCCTTGTATTATAATGTAAACTTCTCTGTATTCTTGTTCCTAGCTTATGTATTTCCTAATTTCTGCATTTACCATTCAACTAATCCTGGATCACATAAAAACAAGCACTGTATGTAACTATTGCTATAGTCTGCTACACCACCCATGCACTACATCAGCTTATGTTTTGAACTCAATTTTATATATTTTCTGATTTTTATTGTTTCTCTTTAGAAGTGGCACAACACAAAAATCAAAGCACTTTTTCATAATGTCTGTATAAATAATGAGCTGAAATCATAACTTTATTCCACACCCATTAAGACCTGAATCATGTGTGTAGCAATGCTATTAACCATTGATTGTGGTATGTTGCCATCAGCAGTAACCCAACACAGATGGTGCTTACTACTTTGCATTTTCCATGTAATATATAATTGAATCATAACAGAACATCTCACATTGAATTAATCAACAATGATGTTAATAATTAGTTGGCACATTTCAGTAGAATGTTTAGAATTTTCCACATTTTTATGAAGGGTAGCACACATATTCAGTCAAAGTCATATTTTAAGTTAGGTTGAATGCTTAGCCTGCCTGCAAGCTCACGTTAACTATTGTCAGCCTCGCCCAATCACTTGGTCTTCAGTTGATGCAATGCAATGGTGAAATAAATATTAATATTAAAGCATAAAGCTATTCAAAACATCATAAATTATATTTTTAATGCAATATTAACCTTAAACTACCTTAAATAGTTTGGATAAGTCATTAAACCGAAGCACTATCTGCTGACTCAGGTAGACGTCAAAGATCCCACAGCATTATTTGAAGAATAGTAGGGCACTTCTCCGAGGGGCCAAACTTGCCGCTCCCAATAAGGCCTCTGGCCACCTGAAAGCTGCGGCCACGGGATGGCGCGGAATGGCCGCCGACTTGCGGCGGACGGGCTGCCATTTTGTAAATTGCCCTTCATCGGGGCGGAATAGTGTAGAGGATGGTTCCGCCCATTTATCCACCGTGGCGTGTACGCGGCGATCCCTTACCGACCGGCAGTGATCCCTTCCCGAAATTGTCCCACTCCCCTCGCGCTCTCTCCCACCTCCCCTCGCGCTCCCTCCCCCCCTCACACCCTCCCCACCACGCTCTTCCTCCCCACTAGTGCTCCCTCCTCCCTCATGCTCCCTCCCCCTCTCATTCCCTTCCCCCTTCGCCCTTCCACCCATCTTGCACTCCCAACTGCGCTCACACTCCCTCGCTCTCCCCTCCCGCGCTTTCGCTCTCTCCCCCCCTGCGCTCTCGAACCAAACTCTTGATCTCTCCCCGCGACTCTATCGCTCCCTCCCCCCCCTCCCCCCGCTTTCTAGCTCTCTCATAAGAACATAAGAACATAAGAATTAGGAACAGGAGTAGGCCATCTAGCCCCTCGAGCCTGCTCCGCCATTCAATAAGATCATAGCTGATCTGGCCGTGGACTCAGCTCCACTTACCCGCCCGCTCCCCGTAACCCTTAATTCCCTTATTGGTTAAAAATCTATCTATCTGTGATTTGAATACGTTCAATGAGCTGGCCTCAACTGCTTCCTTGGGCAGAGAATTCCACAGATTCATAACCCTCTGGGAGAAGAAATTCCTTCTTAACTCGGTTTTAAATTGGCTTCCCCGTGAACTTGAGGCTGTGCCCCTAGTTCTAGTCTCCCCGACCAGTGGAAACAACCTCTCTGCCTCTATCTTGTCTATCCCTTTCATTATTTTAAATGTTTCTATAAGATCACCCCTCATCCTTCTGAACTCCACCGAGTAAAGACCCAGTCTACTCAATCTGTCATCATAAGGTAACCCGCTCATCTCCGGAATCAGCCTAGTGAATTGTCTCTGTATCCCCTCCAAGGCTAGTATAGCCTTCCCTAAGTAAGGTGACCAAAACTGCACGCAGTACTCCAGGTGCGGCCTCACCAATACCCTGTACAGTTGCAGCAGGACCTCCCTGCTTTTGTACTCCATCCCTCTCGCAATGAAGGCCAACATTCCATTCGCCTTCCTGATTACCTGCTGCACCTGCAAACTAACTTTTTGGGATTCATGCACAAGGACCCCCAGGTCCCTCTGCACTGCAGCATGTTGTAATTTCTCCCCATTCAAATAATATTCCCTTTTACTATTTTTTTTTCCAAGGTGGATGACCTCACATTTTCCGACATTGTATTCCATCTGCCAAACCTTAGCCCATTTGCGCAACCTATCTAAATCTCTTTGCAGCCTCTCTGTGTCCTCTACACAACCTGCTTTCCCACTAATCTTTGTGACATCTGCAAATTTTGTTACACTACACTCTGTCCCCTCTTCCAGGTCATCTATGTATATTGTAAACAATTGTGGTCCCAGCACCGATCCCTGTGGCACACCACTAACCACCGATTTCAAACCCGAAAAGGACCCATTTATCCCGACTCTCTGCTTTCTATTCGCCAGCCAATTCTCTATCCATGCTAATACATTTCCTCTGAATCCACGTACCTTTATCTTCTGCTGTAACCTTTTGTGTGGCACCTTATTGAATGCCTTTTGAAAATCTAAATACACCACATCCATCGGTACACCTCTATCCACCATGCTCGTTATATCCTCAAAGAATTCCAGTAAATTAGTTAAACATGATTTCCCCTTCATGAATCCATGTTGCATCTGCTTGATTGCACTATTCCTATCTAGATGTCCCGCTATTTCTTCCTTAATGATAGTTTCAAGCATTTTCCCCACGACAGATGTTAAACTAACCGGCCTATGGTTACCTGCCTTTTGTCTGCCCCCTTTTTTAAACAGAGGCGTTACATTAGCTGCTTTCCAATCCGCTGGTACCTCCCCAGAGTCCAGAGAATTTTGGTAGATTATAACGAATGCATCTGCTATAACTTCCACCATTTCTTTTAATACCCTGGGATGCATTTCATCAGGACCAGGTGACTTGTCTACCTTGAGTCCCATTAGCCTGTCCAGCACTACCCCCCTAGTGATAATGATTATCTCAAGGTCCTCCCTTCCCACATTCCCGTAACCAGCAATTTTTGGCATGGTTTTTGTGTCTTCCACTGTGAAGACCGAAGCAAAATAATTGTTGAAGGTCTCAGCCATTTCCACATTTCCCATAATTAAATCCCCCTTCTCATCTTCTAAGGGACCAATATTTACTTGAGTCACTCTCTTCCATTTTCGTTTTATATTCCGTTTTATATATCGGTAAAAGCTTTTACTATCTGTTTTTATGTTTTGCGCAAGTTTACTTTCGTATTCTATCTTTCCTTTCTTTATTGCTTTCTTAGTCATTCTTTGCTGTCGTTTAAAATTTTCCCAATCTTCTAGTTTCCCACTAATCTTGGCCATCTTATATGCATTGGTTTTTCATTTGATACTCTCCTTTATTTCCTTGGTTATCCACGTCTGGTTATCCCTTCTCTTATCGCCCTTCTTTTTCACTGGAATATATTTTTATTGAGCACTATGAAAGAGCTCCTTAAAAGTCCTCCACTGTTCCTCAATTGTGCCACTGTTTAGTTTGTGTTCCCAGTCTACTTTAACCAACTCTGCCCTAATCCCACTGTAGTCCCCTTTGTTTAAACATAGTACACTCGTTTGAGACACTACTTCCTCACCCTCAATCTGTATTACAAATTCAACCATACTGTGATCACTCATTCCGAGAGGATGTTTTACTAGGAGATCGTTTATTATTCCTGTCTCATTACACAGGACCAGATCTAAGATAGCTTGCTCCCTTGTAGGTTCTGTAACATACTGTTCTCAGAAACAATCCCGTATGCATTCTATGAATTCCTCCTCAAGGCTACCCCGTGCAATTTGATTTGACCAATTGATATGTAGGTTAAAATCCCCCATGATTACTGCCGTTCCTTTTTCACATGTCTCCATTATTCCCTTGATTATTGTCCGCCCCACCGTGAAGTTATTATTTGGGGTCCTATAAATTACGTGCACCAGTGACTTTTTCCCCTTACTATCTCTGATCTCCACCCACAATGATTCAACATTTTGTTCATTAGAGCCAATATCATCTCTTACAACTGCCCTGATATCATCCTTTATTAACAGAGGTACCCCACCTCCTTTCCCTTCTTGTCTATCTTTCCGAATTGTCAGATACCCCTGCATGTTTAATTCCCAGTCTTGGCCACCCTGCAACCACGTTTCTGTAATGGCCACCAAATCATACCCATTTGTAATGATTTATGCCGTCAACTCATTTACTTTATTTCGAATGCTGCATGCGTTTAGGTAGAGTGTTTTAATACTAGTTTTTAAACCGTGATTTTTAGTTTTGACCCCTCCTGCAGCCCTTTTATATTCATACATATTGTCCCTTCCTATCACCTTGTGGTTTACACTTACCCCAGTGCTACTCTGCTCTGTTGCCTCCTGCCTTTTGCATTCTTTCTTGGGGTCCTGTTCATCTGAGCTCCAACTAGCTCAGAGCCCTCTCCTGGGTTCCGAATACTCCTCGCATTGAGGCACCAAGCTTTCAGGCTTGCCTTTTTATTACACTTTGACCCTTCAGAATTTTGCTGTACAGTGGCCCTTTTTGTTTTTTGTCTTGGGTTTCTCTGCCCTCCACTTTTACTCATCTCCTTTCTGTCTTTTGCTTCTGTCTCCATTTTGTTTCCCTCTGTCTCCCTGCATTGGTTCCCATCCCCCTGCCATATTCGTTTAACTCCTCCACAACAGCACAAGCAATCACTCCCCTTAGGACATTGGTTCCGGTCCTGCCTAGGTGCAGACCGTCCGGTTTGTACTGGTCCCACCTCCCCCAGAATCAGTTTCAATGCCCCAGGAATTTGAATCCCTCACTGCTGCACCACTGCTCAAGCCACGTATTCATCTGAGTTATCCTGCGATTCCTACTCTGATTAGCACGTGGCACTGGTAGCAATCCCGAGATTACTACTTTTGAGGTCCTACCTTTTAATTTAGCTCCTAGCTCCTTAAATTCGTCTCATAGGACCTCATCCCTTTTTTTTCCTATATTGTTAGTACCAATGTGCACCATGACAACTGGCTGTTCACCCTCCCTTTTCAGACCCGGTCTCTCGCTCTCTCACCCCCGCGCTCTCCCTCTCTCCCCCTCGCTCTCTCCCTCTCTCCCCCCCGTGATCTTGCTCTCTCATTCTCACCCCCCTGCTCTCTCGCTCTCTTTCCCGCACTCTCACGCTCTCTCTCCACCCACCCCCTACACCCCCCTCCCCCCATCCCATGCTCTCTCGTTCTCTACCTTTCCTGCTGGCCCGGCTGAAACTCTCCCTGGTGGCCCAGTGGACCGAAGTAAAAAATATGCTGAGCTCGCAGCGGCTCTCCCCTTTAACTGAAGGTAGGGAGATGTGTGACTCGTCAGTGCAATGCGGCATGCCCGCGTCGCATTGACATCATTAGCATGGCGCTGATGAGTGATCAGGGCGGCTGACCCACTGCAAGGCCCCTTTCACCCATCAGCCACAACTACATCCTCCCCGACCAAAAAAAAACTTCCAGGTGTCGAATATTGACAGCATCTTCGCCGCATAGTTTGCGGCGGAGAAAAACTTAAAAAAGCAGAAGGTGCGCCCTGTTTTGGGCGGAAATACATTTCTACCCCCTCGTGTAATGGCCAACATTTATACCTCAACTAACACCTAACACAAATAAATTGGTCCTTTATTTCAATGTTGTTTGTGGGAGCTTGCTGAGCGTAAATTGGTTGCTGTGTTTCCTACATTACAATCATGAATACACTTCAAAAGTACTTAATTGGCTGTAAAGTGCTTTGGGACATCCTGAGGTTCTGAAAGACGCTATATAAATGCAAGTCTTTCTTTCTTAAGCAGCTTAAACAATCCGTTTCTCCGTGGTATAATTTCCCTCAATGAGTCTCAACAATCTCTGCTTAATCTAAATGAATGTCACATGAACATTGAGCACGCACTACTTCACCCACCTCAGAACTATCTACAATGGAAAATTATTGAATTTCAATGTAATTTCTGATTAATAGTAAAGGAGGGAGACATACATTTTTTAAGTTAAAGGAATTATAAAACTGTTGCGTTGGTAATGGATTTTCACAGGGCTGGTATCCATCAGAAAGAGGGAACCTTCAGCCCAATAGTCTGAAATAAATTCAGCCCCAGTTGCCAGATGCAGAGGATAACATTTTACTCGTTCGTCTCTCTCTTTGCATCTGTACCTACTTAAAGGAATCTGGGGTCAATGATTATAAATGCTCCGTTACTCTAATTTTTTTCTTTGGGCTAAGTAATGCAGCCAGAATCCTGATTGGATTACTTGCACACATGTTAACATTTTTTAGAACACTGCTGTCTTTCAAACGTATAGGAAAAACCTGTGTCAATGATTCCAATAGTCATAATACGGAACAAGTTAAGAAAGAAGTTATTAAGGATTGGTTCATTTGATAAATAAAGGCACCTTTTATTTTCCTGGCTGGTGTTGTATATAAATTACTATATGGAAACATTTGTTGAGTGAAGGTTAAAATAAACTCACGCAACCAACTTTAATTTCATAAAAGGTACAATGACTTAACCCTTTAAAGAGACAGACCTACCATTAGGAATATTTATACAAATAAACAGTTTCAAAGTGTTATGTATGTAACTATGTAATACTTGCCACCAGATGGCACGACTGTTGGAGTCCTAATGGTCACATGCACACATGTGCAGGGCCAGTATAAATGGTTGGCTGCCATGCTGTTTAGGCACTCTGGAGTTGCAATAAAGAAGACCAAGGTCACACTAAGTTTAGCTCACAGTACCCAGCCTCGTGGAGTTTTTCCATACACAACAATTGGCGACGAGTAACAGAATACGAACCTTCATGCAACCATGGCTGCCGTTGGAATATTGGAGAGATTCGTAGAAGGTGATGATTGGGAAGCCTTCGTCGAGCGTCTTGACCAGTACTTCATGGCCAATGAGCTAGAATTAGACACTAACGTGGCCAAGTGCAGGGCGGTTCTCCTCACCGTCTGTGGGCCTAAAATATAAGGCCTCATCAAGAATCTGCTCGCACCGACAAAACCAACGGAGAAGGAATATACAGAGTTGTGCACGCTGGGTCTGGACCACCTCAAGCCGAAGGAGAGTATCCTCATGGCCAGATATCGTTTTTACACTCACCATTGCTCTGGGGGCCAGGACATGGTGGATTATGACGCGGACCTGAGATGCCTTGCGGGACCTTGTGATTTTGGAGCTGCGTTGGGGCAAATGCTGCAGGACTTTTTCATGCTGGGCATCAGCCACGAGGTCATTCTTCGAAAGCTGCTAGCTGCCAAAACGCTAGACCTGAGCAGGGCCATCGCGATCACCCAGGCATGCATGGCCACGGATGATAACACCAAACAGATATCTTCTCAACATCGAAGCTCACCGGCAAGTACTGTGCATAACATGACATCGCTAGCAGGCTGACTGCATATGTCAGGGCCGATATGTCTGCGGCTGCAAGACCTGTGATGACTCAGAGTCCGCCATCGGGGGTGAATGTGAATCCATTAGCACCGTGTTGGCGCTGCATTGGGCCCATCAATGTTGATTCAAGTACTATGTGTGCAAAGACTGTGCAATGATGGGGCACCTCCAGCGAATGTGCAAATGTGCTGCGACATACCATATGGCAGAGAATGCGGATCACGCAGCACAGGCAACTCAACTTGAGGAAGAAGTGTTTGGGGTACATACCTTCACCACCAGCAGCCCTCCTATAATGCTGAAAGTCAAATTAAATTGAGTTCCAGTATCCATGGAGTTGGACACGGGTGCGAGTCAGTCAATAATGAGCCAGTAGGCTTTGTAGTAACTTTGGGGCAATAAAGCACAAAGGCCCAAACTAAGGCCGATTAATGCAAAGCTGCGTACCCATACTAAAGAGATCATACCAGTCATCGGAAGTGCGGCAGTGAAGGTATCGTATGATGGAGCTGTGTATGACCTATCATTGTGGATTGTTCCAGGCAATGGCCCAACACTGTTCAGCAGAAGCTGGCTCGAAAAGATTAGATGGAATTGGAACGACATCAAAGCACTATCTTCAGTGGATGATGCCTCATGTGCTCAAGTGCTGAGCAAGTTTCCCTCACTATTCGAATCAGGCATCGGCAACTTCACAGGCGTCAAGGTACAGATCCATTTGGGCCATCACAAGGCTCGGGCGGTTCCGTACACAATGAGGGAGAAAGTCGAGATCGAACTGGACAGACTCCAATGTGAAGGAATCATATTGCCAGTTGAGTTCAACGAGTGAACCAGTCCAATTGTTCCGGTGTTGAAAAGCGATGGCACAGTCAGAATCTGCAGACACTACAAGGTAACGATAAACCGCGTTTCACTACAGGACCAGTACCCGCTGCCCAAGGCGTACTGCGTGCAGTTTTGGTCACCTTACTTAAGGAAAGATATACTAGCTTTGGAAGGGGTACAGAGATGATTCACTAGGCTGATTCCGGAGATGAGGGGGTTACCTTATGATGATAGATTGAGTAGACTGGGTCTTTACTCGTTGGAGTTCAGAAGGATGAGGGGTGATCTTATAGAAACATTTAAAATAATGAAGGGGATAGACAGGATAGAGGCAAAGAGGTTGTTTCCACTGGTCGGGGAGACTAAAACTAGGGGGCACAGCCTCAAAATACGGGGGAGCCAATTTAAAACCGAGTTGAGAAGGATTCTTCTCCCAGAGGGTTGTGAATCTGTGGAATTCTCTGCCCAAGGAAGCAGTTGAGGCTAGCTCATTGAATGTATTCAAATCACAGATAGATAGATTTTTAACCAATAAGGAAATTAAGGGTTATGGGGAGCGGGCGGGTAAGTGGAGCTGAGTCCACGGCCAGATCAGCCATGATCTTGTTGAATGGCGGAGCAGGCTCGAGGGGCTAGATGGCCTACTCCTGTTCCTAATTCTTGTGTTCTTATGTTCTTATGTTCTTATTAATGTTGGGGAAGTCCAGAACCAGGGGTGACAGTCTAAAGATAAGGGGTAAGCCATTTAGGACCGAGATGAGAAGAAACTTCATCACCCAGAGAGTGGTGAACCTGTGGAATTCTCTACCACAGAAAGTTGTTGAGGCCAATTCACTAAATATATTCAAAAAGGAGTTAGATGTAGTCCTTACTACTAGGGGATGAAGGGGTATGACGAGAAAGCAGGAATGGGGTACTGAAGTTGCATGTTCAGTCATGAACTCATTGAATGGCGGTGCTGGCTCGAAGGGCCGAATGGCCTACTCCTGCACCTATTTTCTATGTTTCTATGATGACCTGTTTGCAACGTTAGCGGGGGTGAAGTCATTCATCAGGTTGGACCTAACCTCTGCCTGCATGACACAGGAGCTGGCTGAATTAGCTTGGACATTAGCTTGGATGATGTGGAATCTATATGGGTAGAGCTGCAGAACACCAAAGGGCAAAAAACGTTAGTGGAAGTTGTGTACAGACCTCCAAACAGTAGTAGTGATGTTGGGGAGGGCATCAAACAGGAAATTAGGGGTGCATCCACTAAAGGTGCAGCAGTTATCATGGGTGACTTTAATATGCATATAGATTGGACTAACCAAACTGGAAGCAATACGGTGGAGGAGGATTTCCTGGAGTGCATAAGGGATGGTTTTCTAGACCAATATGTCGAGGAACCAACTAGGGGGGAGGCCATCTTAGACTGGGTGTTGTGTAATGAGAGAGGATTAATTAACAATCTCGTTGTGCGAGGCCCCTTGGGGAAGAGTGATCATAATATGGTGGAATTCTACATTAGGATGGAGAATGAAACAGTTAATTCAGAGACCATGGTCCAGAACTTAAAGAAGGGTAACTTTGAAGGTATGAGGCGTGAATTGGCTCGGATAGATTGGCGAATGATAGTTAAGGGGTTGACAGTGGATGGGCAATGGCAGACATTTAGAGACCGCATGGATGAACTACAACAATTGTACATCCCTGTCTGGCGTAAAAATAAAAAAGGGAAGGTGGCTCAATTGTGGCTATCAAGGGAAATCAGGGATAGTATTAAAGCCAAAGAAGTGGCATACAAATTGGCCATAAATAGCAGTGAACCTGGGGACTGGGAGAAATTTAGAACTCAGCAGAGGAGGACAAAGGGTTTGATTCGGGCAGGGAAAATAGAGTACGAGAGGAAGCTTGCAGGGAACATTAAGACGGACTGCAAAAGTTTCTACAGATATGTAAAGAGAAAAAGGTTAGTAAAGACAAACGTTGGTCCCCTGCAGTCAGACTCAGGGGAAATCATAATTGGGAACAAAGAAATGGCAGACCAATTGAACAAGTACTTTGGTTCGGTATTCACTAAGGAGGACACAAACAACCTTCCGGATATAAAAGGGGTCAGAGGGTCTCGTAAGCAGGAGGAACTGAGGGAAATCCTTATTAGTCGGGAAATTGTGTTGGGGAAATTGATGGGATTGAAGGCCGATAAATCCCCAGGGCCTGATGGACTGCATCCCAGAGTACTTAAGGAGGTGGCCTTGGAAATAGCGGATGCATTGACAGTCATTTTCCAACATTCCATAGACTCTGGATCAGTTCCTATCGAGTGGAGGGTAGCCAATGTAACCTCACTTTTTAAAAAAGGAGGGAGAGAGAAAACAGGGAATTATAGACCGGTCAGCCTGACATCAGTAGTGGGTAAAATGATGGAATCAATTATTAAGGATGTCATAGCAGCGCATTTGGAAAGAGGTGACATGATAGGTCCAAGTCAGCATGGATTTGTGAAAGGGAAATCATGCTTGACAAATCTTCTGGAATTTTTTGAGGATGTTTCCAGTAGAGTGGACAAGGGAGAACCAGTTGATGTGGTATATTTGGACTTTCAGAAGGCTTTCGACAAAGTCCCACACAAGAGATTAATGTGCAAAGTTAAAGCACATGGGATTGGGGGTAGTGTGCTGACGTGGATTGAGAACTGGTTGTCAGACAGGAAGCAAAGAGTAGGAGTAAATGAGTGCTTTTCAGAATGACAGGCAGTGACTAGTGGGGTACCGCAAGGTTCTGTGCTGGGGCCCCAGCTGTTTACATTGTACATTAATGATTTGGACGAGGGGATTAAATGTAGTATCTCCAAATTTGCGGATGACACTAAGTTGGTTGGCAGTGTGAGCTGCGAGAAGGATGCTATGAGGCTGCAGAGTGACTTGGATAGGTTAGGTGAGTGGGCAAATGCATGGCAGATGAAGTATAATGTGGATAAATGTGAGGTTATCCACTTTGGTGGCAAAAACAGAGAGACAGACTATTATCTGAATGGTGACAGATTAGGAAAAGGGGAGGTGCAATGAGACCTGGGTGTCATGGTACATCAATCATTGAAGGTTGGCATGCAGGTACAGCAGGCGGTTAAGAAAGCAAATGGCATGTTGGCCTTCATAGCGAGGGGATTTGAGTACAGGGGCACGGAGGTGTTGCTACAGTTGTACAGGGCCTTGGTGAGGCCACACCTGGGGTATTGTGTACAGTTTTGGTCTCCTAACTTGAGGAAGGACATTCTTGCTATTGAGGGAGTGCAGCGAAGGTTCACCAGACTGATTCCCGGGATGGCGGGACTGACATATCAAGAAAGACTGGATCAACTGGGCTTGTATTCACTGGAGTTCAGAAGAATGAGAGGGGATCTCATAGAAATGTTTAAAATTCTGACGGGTTTAGACAGGTTAGATGCAGGAAGAATGTTCCCATTGTTGGGGAAGTCCAGAACCAGGGGTCACAGTCTGAGGATAAGGGGTAAGCCATTTAGGACCGAGATGAGGAGAAACTTCTTCACCCAGAGAGTGGTGAATCTGTGGAATTCTCTACCACAGAAAGTTGTTGAGGCCAATTCACTAAATATATTCAAAAAGGAGTTAGATGTAGTCCTTACTACTCGGGGGATGAAGGGGTATGGCGAGAAAGCAGGAATGGGGTACTGAGGTTGCATGTTCAGCCATGAACTCATTGAATGTTTCTATGAATCTTTGAAAAGATTGACATGCATCAACACACACAAAGGGCTGTTTATATACCACAGGTGCCCTTTCGGGATTCGCTCGGCTGCAGAGTTTGGAGAGTTTGCTGAAATCTGTTCCGCGTAGCGTTGTGTTTCAAGACAACATCCTGATCACCGGTCATGACACCATCAAACACCTACACAGCATGGAATAGGTTCTAAGTCGCCTAGACAGAGTGGGACTCAGGCTGAAATGCTCCAAATATGTTTTCCTGGCGCCAGAAGCTGAATTTTTGGGGAGAAAGTTTGCAGCAGACGGCATCAGGTCCACAGACGAAAAGACAGAGGCCATGAAGAATGCACCCAGACCACCGAATGTGACGGAACTGCGTTCGTTCCTGGGACTTCTCAACTATTTTGGTAACATTCTATCTGGGTTGAGCACGTTGTTAGAGCCTTTGCACATGTTGCTACTTAAGGGTGACGACTGGGTTTGTGGCAAATCTCAAGACACAGCCTTTGAGAAGTCTAGGAATCTGCTATGTTCAAATAAATTACTTGTACACGATGACCCATGTAAACATTTAGTGCTAGTTTGTGATGCCTCATCGTACAGGGTCGGCTATGTGTTACAGCAAGCCAATGTAATGGGCAACCTCCAACCATTGCATATGCGTCTAGAAGTCTGTCTAAGGCTGAGAAAGCCAATAGTATGGTTGAGAAAGAGGCGTTAGCATGTGTATATCTATGCACCAATACCTATTTGAACTTCAGTTTGAGCTTGAAACTGACCACCAGCTGCTCATTTCGCTGTTTTCAGAGAGCAAAGGTATAAATACCAATGCTTCATCCTACGTCCAAAGATGGGGCACTAACATTATTCGCTTATGGCTATGTTAGCCGCCACAGACCAGGCACTGAAAGCTGTGCTGATGCTCTCAGCCGGCTACCATTACCCACCACTGGGGTTGCAATGGCTAGCCTGCACACTTGCTACTGGTCATGGATGCTTTTGAGAGTGAAGGGTCACCCGTCACAGCTCATCAGATCAGGACCTGGACCAGCCAGGATTTTGTGCTATCATTCGTAAAGAGTTGTGTCCTAAATGGGAACTGGTCGGCTGTTCCCGGGGAAATGGAAGATGAAATTAAGCCGTTTCACCGACGCAAAGATGAAATGTCCATCCAGTCGGATTGTCTCTTATGGAGTAATCGCGTGTTTTTGCCAAAAAAAGGCAGTGAAACGTTTATACGTGACTCACACAGTACCCACCCAGGCATTGTCATGATGAAGGCAATTACCAGGTCGCATGTTTGGTGGCCCAACATTGACTCAGACTTGGAGTCATGTGTGCATCAGTTGCTCGCAACTGAGCAATGCACCAAGGGAGGCTCCACTGAATCTGTGGACATGGCCCTCCAAACATTGGTCAGGATCCACGTAGATCATTGGGGGCCAGCATCGCGAGAGGAATGGCGCAGGAGGCTAAAGGTCGGCAGCAACGAGTGGAGCAGTGGCAGATTGTTTGGGGCCAGTATCGCGAGAGGAGCGGCATGGGAGGCTAAAGGTCGGCAGCAGTGAGAGGAACGGCGGCAGATCATTGGGGGCCAGCAAGTGCAGAGGCTGAAGGTAAAACAAAGAATTAGAAAGAAATCGAAGGGTGACATCACAGCCAAGCGGGTCAGTGATTGGCTGGTGGATTGGTGAGTATTTAATCTTTTTTTCCATCTTTTATTTCCTTATCAGTATGTAACCTTTGACGTTGTTGCCAAATTAAGATAATTTAGGGTTAAGTCATGGCAGGAGAGCCCAGACCCATGTCATGTTCCTCCTGTGCTATGTGGGAAGTCAAGGATGCAACCAGTGTCCCTGACGACTACATGTGCAGGAAGTGCATCCAGCTGCAGCTCCTGACAGACCGCATTGCGGCACTGGAGCTGCGCATGGATTCACTCTGGAGCATCCATGATGCTGAAGATGTCGTGAATAGCACGTTTAATGAGTTGATCACACCGCAGGTAAAGGTTACTCAGGCAGATAGGGAATGGGTGACCATTAGGCAGAGCAGTGGAAGGTCGGTAGTGTCGGGGTCCACTGCGGTAATCCCCCTCCAAAGCAGATACACCACCTTGGGTGCTGTTGGGGGGGATGACTCCTCAGGGGAGAGCAGCAGCAGCCAAGTTCATGGCACCGTGGGTGGCTCTACTGCGCAAGAGGGCAGGAAAAAGAGTGGGAGAGCTATAGTGATCGGGGATTCTATTGTAAGAGGAACAGATTGGCGTTTCTGCGGCCGCAATTGAGACTCCAGGATGGTATGTTGCCTCCCTGGTGCAAGGGTCAAGGGTGTCTCGGAGTGGCTGCAGGACATTTTAAGAACATAAGAACATAAGAACATAAGAATTAGGAACAGGAGTAGGCCATCTAGCTCCTCGAGCCTGCTCCGTCATTCAACAAGATCATGGCTGATCTGGCCGTGGACTCAGCTCCACTTACCCGCCCGCTCCCCGTAACCCTTAATTTCCTTATTGGTTAAAAATCTATCTATCTGTGACTTGAATACATTCAATGAGCTAGCCTCAACTGCTTCCTTGGGCAGAGAATTCCACAGAGTCACAACCCTCTGGGAGAAGAAATTCCTTCTCAACTCGGTTTTAAATTGGCTCCCCCGTATTTTGAGGCTGTGCCCCCTAGTTCTAGTCTTCCCGATCAGTGGAAACAACCTCTCTGCCTCTACCTTGTCTATCCCTTTCATTATTTTTAATGTTTCTAGAAGATCACCCCTCATCCTTCTGAACTCCAACGAGTAAAGACCCAGTCTACTTAATCTATCATCATAAGGTAACCCCCTCATCTCCGGAATCAGCCTAGTGAATCGTCTCTGTACCCGCTCCAAAGCTAGTATATCCTTCCTTAAGTAAGGTGACCAAAACTGCACGCAGTACTCCAGGTGCGGCCTCACCAATAACCTATACAGTTGCAGAAGGACCTCCCTGCTTTTGTACTCCATCCCTCTCGCAATGAAGGCCAACATTCCATTCGCCTTCCTGATTACCTGCTGCACCTGCAAACTAACTTTTTGGGATTCATGCACAAGGACCCCCAGGTCCCTCTGCATCGCAGCATGTTGTAATTTCTCCCCATTCAAATAATATTCCCTTTTACTGTTTTTCTTTGCCCAAGGTGGATGACCTCACACTTTCCGACATTGTATTCCATCTGCCAAACCTTAGCCCATTCGCTTAACCTATCTAAATCTCTTTGCAGCCTCTCTGTGTCCTCTACACAACCCGCTTTCCCACTAATCTTTGTGTCATCTGCAAATTTTGTTACACTACACTCTGTCCCCTCTTCCAGGTCATCGATGTATATTGTAAACAGTTGTGGTCCCAGCACCGATCCCTGTGGCACACCACTAACCACCGATTTCCAACCCGAAAATGACCCATTTATTCCGACTCTCTGCTTTCTGTTAGCCAGCCAATTCTCTATCCATGCTGATACATTTCCTCTGACTCCACATACCTTTATCTTCTGCAGTAACCTTTTGTGTGGCACCTTATCGAATGCCTTTTGAATACACCACATCCATCGGTACACCTCTATCCACCATGCTCGTTATACCCTCAAAGAATTCCAGCAAATTAGTTACACATGATTTCCCCTTCATGAATCCATGCTGCGTCTGCTTGATTGCACTATTCCTATCTAGATGTCCCGCTATTTCTTCCTCAATGATAGTTTCAAGCATTTTCCCCACTACAGATATTAAACTAACCGGCCTATAGTTACCTGCCTTTTGTCTGCCCACTTTTTTAAACAGAGGCATTGCATTAGCTGCTTTCCAATCTGCTGGTACCTCCCCAGAGTCCAGAGAATTTTGGTAGATTATAACGAATGCATCTGCTATAACTTCCGCCATCTCTTTTAATATCCTGGGATGCATTTCATCAGGACCAGGGGACTTGTCTACCTTGAGTCCCATTAGCCTGTCCAGCACTACCCCCCTAGTGATAGTGATTGTCTCAAGGTCCTCCCTTCCCACATTCCTGTGACCAGCAATTTTTGGCATGGTTTTTGTGTCTTCCACTGTGAAGACCGAAGCAAAATAATTGTTTACGGTCTTAGCTATTTCCAGATTTCCTATTATTAAATCCCCCTTCTCATCTTCTAAGGGACCAACATTTACTTTAGTTACTCTTTTCCGTTTTATATCTCTGTAAAAGCTTTTACTATCCGTTTTTATGTTTTGCGCAAGTTTACCTTCGTAATCTATCTTTCCTTTCTTTATTGCTTTCTTAGTCATTCTTTGCTGTCGTTTAAAATTTTCCCAATCTTCTAGTTTCCCACTAACCTTGGCCACCTTATACGCATTGGTTTTTAATTTGATACTCTCCTTTATTTCCTTGGTTATCCACTGCTGGTTATCCCTTCTCTTACTGCCCTTCTTTTTCACTGGAATATATTTATGTTGAGCACTATGAAAGAGCTCCTTAAAAGTCCTCCACTGTTCCTCAATTGTGCCACCGTTTAGTCTGTGTTTCCAGTCTACTTTAGCCAACTCTGTCCTCATCCCACTCTAGTCCCCTTTGTTTAAGCATAGTATGCTTGTTTGAGACACTACTTCCTCACCCTCAATCTGTATTACAAATTCAACCATACTGTGATCACTCATTCCGAGAGGACCTTTTACTCGAACATCGTTTATTATTCCTGTCTCATTACACAGGACCAGATCTAAGATAGCTTGCTCCCTTGTAGGTTCTGTTACATACTGTTCAAAGAAACAATCCCGTATGCATTCTATGAATTATTCCTCCAGGCTACTCCGTGCAATTTGATTTGACCAATCGATATGTAGGTTAAAATCCCCCATGATTACTGCCGTTCCTTTTTCACATGCCTCCATTATTCCCTTGATTATTGCCTGCCCCACCGTGAAGTTATTATTTGGGGGCCTATAAACTACACACACCAGTGACTTTTTCCCCTTACCATCTCTAATCTCCACCCACAATGATTCAACATTTTGTTCATTAGAGCCAATATCGTCTCTCGCAACTGCCCTGATATCATCCTTTATTAAAAGATCTACCCCACCTCCTTTCCCTTCTTGTCTATCTTTCCGAATCGTCAGATATCCCTGTATGTTTAATTCCCAGTCTTGGCCACCCTGCAACCACGTTTCTGTAATGGCCACCAAATCATACCCATTTGTAATGATTTGTGCCGTCAACTCATTTACTTTATTTCGAATGCTGCGTGCGTTTCGGTCGAGTGTTTTAATACTAGTTTTTAAACCGTGATTTTTAGTTTTGGAGGGGGAAGGTGAACAGCCAGTCGTCGTGGTGCATATAGGTACCAACGATATAGGTAAAAAATGGGATGAGGTCCTACAAGCTGAATTTAGGGAGCTAGGAGTTAAATTAAAAAGCTGTATGGTGGAGGAGGATTTCCTGGAGTGTATTAGGGATGGTTTTCTAGACCAATATGTCAAGGAACCAACTAGAGGGCTGGCCATCTTAGACTGGGTGATATGTGACGACAAATGACTAATTAGCAATCTTGTTGTGCGAGGCCCCTTGGGGAAGAGTGACCATAATATGGTAGAATTCTTTATTAAGATGGAGAGTGACACAGTTAATTCAGAGACTAGGGTCCTGAACTTAAGGAAAGGTAACTTCGATGGTATGAGACGTGAATTGGCTAGAATAGACTGGCAAAGGATACCTAAAGGGTTGACGGAGGATAAGCAATGGCAAACATTTAAAGATCACATGGATGAACTTCAACAATTGTACATCCCTGTCTGGAGGTCAAATAAAACGGGGAAGGTGGCTCAACCGTGGCGAACAAGGGAAATTAGGGAGAGTGTTAAATCCAAGGAAAAGGCATATAAATTGGTCAGAAAAAGCAGCAAACCTGAGGACTGGGAGAAATTTAGAATTCAGCAGAGGAAGACAAAGGGTTTAATTAGGAGGGGGAAAATAGAGTATGAGCGGAAGCTTGCTGGGAACATAAAAACTAACTGCAAAAACTTTTATAGATATGTGAAGAGAAAAAGATTAGTGAAGACAAACGTAGGTCCCTTGCAGTCAGAATCAGGTGAATTTATGATGGGGAACAAAGAAATTGAACAAATACTTTGGATCTGTCTTCACTAAGGAAGACACAAATAATGTTCCGGAAACACTAGAGGACTGAGGGTCTCGCGATAAGGAGGAACTGAAGATAATCCTTATTAGCCAGGAAATTGTGTTCGGGAAATTGATGGGATTGAAGGCCGATAAATCCCCAGGGCCTGATAGTCTGCATTCTAGAGTACTTAAGGAAGTGGCCCTAGAAATAGTGGATGCATTGGTGATCATTTTCCAACAGTCTATCGACTCTGGATCAGTTCCTATGGACTGGAGGGTTCCTAATGTAAGACCACTTTTTAAAAAAGGAGGGAGTGGGAAAATGGTGAATTATAGATCGGTTAGCCTGACATCAGTAGTGGGGAAAATGTTGGAATCAATTATTAAAGATGAAATAGCAGCACATTTGAAAAGCAGTAACAGGATCGGTCCAAGTCAGCATGGATTTATGAAAGGGAAATCATGCTTGACAAATCTTGTAGAATTTTTTGAGGATATAACTAGTAGAGTGGACAAGGGAGAACCAGTGGATGTGGTGTATTTGGACTTTCAAAAGGCTTTTGACAAGGTCCCACACAAGAGATTGATGTGCAAAATTAAAGCACATGGTATTGGGGGTAATGTGTTGACATGGATAGAGAACTGGTTGGCAGACAGGAAGCAGAGAGTCAGAATAAACGGGTCCTTTTCAGAATGGCAGGCAGTGACTAGTGGGGTGCAGCAGGGCTCAGTGCTGGGACCCCAGCTCTTTACAATATACATCAATGATTTAGATGAAGGAATTGAATGTAATAGCTCCAAGTTTGCAGATGACACTAAGCTGGGTGGCGGTGTGAACATAAGAACATAAGAAAATAACAATTAGGAACAGGAGTAGGCCATCTAGCCCCTCGAGCCTGCTCTGCCATTCAACAAGATCTGGCCGTGGACTTAGCTCCACTTACCCGCCCGCTCCCTTTCACCCTTAATTCACTTATTGGCTAAAAATCTATCTATCTGTGATTTGAATACATTCAATGAGCTAGCCTTGGGCAGAGAATTCCACAGATTCACCACCCTCTGGGAGAAGAAATTCCTTCTCAACTCGGTTTTAAATTGGCTCCCCCGTGAACTTGAGGTTGTGCCCCTAGTTCTAGTCTCCCCGACCAGTGGAAACAACCTCTCTGCCTCTATCTTGTCTATCCCTTTCATTATTTTAAATGTTTCTAGAAGATCACCCCTCATCCTTCTGAACTCCAACGAGTAAAGACCCAGTCTATTCAATCTATCATCATAAGGTAACCCCCTCATCTCCGGAATCAGCCTACTGAATTGTCTCTGTACCCCCTCCAAAGCTAGTATATCCTTCCTTAAGTAAGGTGACCAAAACTGCACGCAGTACTCCAGGTGCAGCCTCACCAATACCCTGTACAGTTACAGCAGGACCTCCCTGCTTTTGTACTCCATCCCTCTCGCAATGAAGGCCAACATTCCATTCGCCTTCCTGATTACCTGCTGCACCTGCAAACTAAATTTTTGGGATTCATGCACGAGGACCTCCAGGTCCCTCTGCACCGCAGCATGTTGTAATTTCTCCCCATTCAAATAATATTCCCTTTTACTGTTTTTTTTTGCCCAAGGTGGATCACCTCACATTTTCTGACATTGTATTCCATCTGCCAAACTTTAGCCCATTCGCTTAACCTATCTAAATCTCTTTGCAGCCTCTCTGTGTCCTCTACACAACCCGCTTTCCCACTAATCTTTGTGTCATTTGCAAATTTTGTTACACTACACTCTGTCCCCTCTTCCAGGTCATCTATGTATATTGTAAACAATTGTAGTCCCAGCACCGATCCCTGTGGCACACCACTAACCACCGATTTCCAACCCGAAAAGGACCCTGAGCTGTGAGGAGGATGCTAAGAGGCTGCAGGGTGACTTGGACAGGTTAGGTGAGTGGGCAAATGCATGGCAGATGCAGTATAATGTGGATAAATGTGAGGTTATCCACTTTGGTGGCAAAAAGATGAAGGCAGAATATTATCTGAATGGCGGCAGATTAGGAAGAGGGGAGATGCAACGAGACCTGGGTGTCATGGTACATCAGTCATTGAAAGTTGCCATGCAGTTACAGCAGGTGGTGAAGAAGGCAAATGGCATGTTGGCCTTCATAGCCAGGGGATTTGCGTATAGTAGCAGAGCCTTGGTGAGGCCTCACCTGGAATATTGTGTTCAGTTTTGGTCTCCTAATCTGAGGAAGGACGTTCTTGTTATTGAGGGAGTGCAGCGAAGGTTCACCAGACTGATTCCCGGGATGGCAGGACTGACATATGAGGAGAGACTGGATCAACTGGGCCTGTATTCACTGGAGCTTAGTAGACTGAGAGGGGATCTCATAGAAACATATAAAATTCTGATGGGACTGGAGAGGGTAGATGCAGGACGAATGTTCCCGATGTTGGGGAAGTCCAGAACCAGGGGTCATAGTCTAAGGATAAGGGGTAAGCCATTTAGGACCGAGATGAGGAGAAACTTCTCCACTCAGAGAGTTGTTACCCTGTCGAATTCTCTACCGCAGAGAGTTGTTGTTGCCAGTTCGTTAGATATATTCAAGAAGGAGTTAGATATGGCCCTTATGGCTAAAGGGATCAAGTGGTATGGAGAGAAAGCAGGAAAGGGGTACTGAGGTGAATGATCAACCATGATCTTATTGAATGGTGGTGCAGGCTCGAAGGGCCGAATGGCCTACTCGTGCACCTATTTTCTATGTTTCTATATTTCTATATTTTTCCGGCCCCTTTCTAGAAAGGATGTTTTTAGTAGTCGTGGACACTTATTCAAAATGGATTGAATGCATAATCATGTCATCCAGCACGTCCACAGCCACCATTGAACGCGTCCGGGCCATGTTTGCCACCTATGGCTTGCCCGACGTCCTTGTCAGCGACAATAGACCGTGTTTCACCAGCTCAGAATTCAACGAGTTTATGACCCACAATGGCATCAAGCATATCAGGTCTGCTCCGTTTAAGCCCGCGTCTAATGGTCAAGCGGAACAGGCAGTCCAAACAATGAAGCAGAGCATGAAATGCGTGACGGACAGCTACCTGCTCAGTTACCGGACGCGTCCCCAATCGCTCACCGGGGTTACCCTGGCCCAATTGTTAGTGAAGAGAGCCCTCAAAACCAAGTTCTTCCTCGTCCATCCGGCTCTTAATGATCATGTGAAAACCCGGCGACACCGGCAGAACATGTACCACGATCGCGTGGCTGTTTCATGTGATATTGATGTTAACGACCCTGTGTTTGTCCTGAATTACGGTCATGGTCCCAAGTGCGTTGCTGGCACTGTTTTGTCCAAGGAAGGGAATAGGGTGTTTATAATCAAACTGTTAAATGGTCAAATGTGCAGAAAGCATTTTGATCAGACCCAATTTCGATTTACTGACAACCAGGAACGACTTGAAGAGGACATCACCATCAATGATCGATCAACACACACCCAACCAGCAATCGACCTCGCTGTTAATCACGAGGATGATCCCACCATTTCTGACAGTCTGGTCAGACCAGCCGCAGTGCATTGCAGCAATGGTCCGACCAACTCACACACGCCAGGGTTTGTACTTAGACAATCAACCAGGGAGTGAAGGGCTCCGGATCGCCTCAACTTGTAAATAACTTGTACCAAAGACTTTGAGGGGGAGTGATGTTATGTATGTAACTTTGTAATACTTGCCACCAGAGGGCGCAGCTGTTGGAGACCTAATGGTCACCTGTACACATGTGCAGGACCAGTATAAAAGGTTGGCTGCCATGTTGTTTAGACACTCTGGAGTTGTAATAAAGAAGACTAAGGTCACACTAAATTTAGCTCACAGTACCCAGCCTTGTGGAGTTCTTCTATACACAACACAAAGAATTATCATAACTTTAACATCCTATTTCTTCTCCTGTAATCTTGGGGCAGCAGATGAGTTTGATAATGGTAGGGAGCTAAATTAATGTGCAGTTCAAATCAATTTATTGTTAAGCACCTTGTCCCAGCAATAATGTTCAGCATTTTCTCTGGTCAGTACACTTCCTATTTGACCTTTCATTCATTTTATGAAGCAATTTCTAACTTCTGTTATGTATAAAAGTACAATGCAATTAATCATACAACAAACTGTATGCTAAATAATGAACACATGTGTATTTATTTTTTAATTGGTGTACTTGCAACCTGACCTTTAGGGGCAATAATTTCCCCTCGAAAACTGCAATAATAGGTTCCCAGTGTGTGTCTGTACACAGATATCTAATTTTGGCCGTGTGCACATTATTTACTTGTAGTGAGGGAATTTACATATTTTACTACAGCTGTGGCTACTTAAGAGAATTCTTCAAAAGACAGCAGGTTAAAACCTGTCAATGAAAGTGAGAAGCTGGACAATATGTTAGTTGTACCTTGAATTTTCCCCTTTGGTCAATTGTCCCACTCCCTTCCAAAGACGCATCAACATCTTTATACCACCGCTTCCTGCTTGTACCAGGCATAAATCTTAGTTTTGGTCAATGGTAATTCTACTTCTGAAAATCTTGAAAAGCCTCTATTTTCAATACTAGAATTTCAGTATCAGTATTCCACCTTAAAGTCATTTTCAGTCCTACACACACATACCTATTTTTGTATATATTGGAGATTATAAGCCAAGTGTAGATGTTTCTGCTACTGCCCAAAACCAATTTCACCCAGGCTCTCTCCAAGTTACCATGGACAATAATAACAATATTAATCCACAATGCACACATGAATCAAGCAGGTCACTAATGCAGTATTTACCTCAATTCTTCCGGACTCCATCATCCTCCCAATATTCCCCTATTACTTCTTCAGGATTTCCTCACCCCTGTCACTTCTAGTACATTTACCGCTGGTACTTTCACACCTCAGCTGACTGACTGCTCCTTTGATCTAATGGCCCCGAAATTGCCTTCCGCCTGAAACGAGGCTCTTTGTTGTTCATTACCACCACAGTGGATGCGACGGTGTTTAGAGCGAAGTTCAGCTTTTTCGGTGGTAAAAAGGAGCAAAGCAATATTGCAGGCGGGAATGGGCTCTTTGCAGCGGTGTGGGTGTGGAGTGGCCTTAGGACCACCAAATTCAGCCGTTGCTGATTTGCTCACAACGAGGCAGCTGCTCCCTGGCCTTCTTAAAGGGCAGGAATCGCAGCTAAGCCCTGAGCTCTGAGTTTGGTCTCTGTTGCTTGAGAGGAGATGGCTGATGCAAAACCTTTGAGGAGGGCCAGCTGCTTCAGTGATGTGGGGCTCAAAACTGTGCTGGAAGCTGTGGAGAGAAGGAGGCGCATTTTGTACCCTGATGCAGGCCGACCCACTCGGAGCATATTTACCAATGCCTGCAGAGAAATTGCTGAGGAGGTATTGGGGACCTTCATGCATGATCGCACTGCCAGCCAATGCCGAAAAGAGCTCAACGACCTCATTCGACTGATGAAAGTGAGTACATGTACCCCCAACTCCTCACCTTCCATCTGCCAGCCTCTCCTTCACCTTCTCTTCTTTCTCACCAACACTATATAGTCACTGAAGCACCATTTGTTTGCTGAAGCATGCATATATATGTGTCACCAAGGCCGATGTGAGAACACTAGCGGCAGGTCGGGCCCATAAAAGGAGCGGAGGTGCAGCGGCCCAGGAGCAGCGTCGAGGCGTACTACTCCAGGGAGCAGCACGAGCTGCAATGGCAGCGAAGAGTGACGTCATCAAGGTCCAGGTCGGTGATTGGAGCGTGGACAGATACAGCAGGAGCGACGAGGTCAGGGTGAAGGAATGGTAAGAGACTGTGGAGGGACGTGATCGGGGCCCAAGAGAGGCGTGAGTTCAGGGCCAGGGGCCCAGTGGCAGCACGGGCCAGCCCACACTGCGATATGTGTGAGCACTTGGTCCGTGCAGCAGAGCTGGTCTCCAGTCATCTTGGGTGATCCTTGCCACTGGACTAAGCCCCAGCTCTGTCAAGCCCATGTGGTGGCTGATTTGCAAAGCCCACCACACATTAAAAAAATCCAAGCACAGACATCTTCCACCCTCCATGATGTAGTTCAGGACCTGGAATTTTAGGTCCTTCATTGGAGTACCTGTGAACTTATCATTTTTTGGCGTGGAAGCAATCATTCTCGTTTTGAGGGACTGCCTATGATGATGATGATGACTCTGTCAACCGTGAGGGACTATGGAGCATCCTCCTCTGTTTCGGCTGTCCTCAAAAGTTTGTCGCCATCCTCCGCCTGCTCCACGATGACATGCAAGCTGTGATTCTGACCAATGGATCCACCACAGACCCAATCTACATCCAGACTTGGGGTCAAGCAGGGCTGCATCATCGCCAACGCTCTTCTCAATCTTCCTTGCTGCAATGTTCCATCTCACTCTCAACAAACTCCCCGCTTGAGTGGAACTAAATTATAGAACCAGTGGGAACATGTTCAACCTTTGTCACCTCCAGGTTAGATCCAAGGTCGTCCCATCCTCTGTCATTGAACTACAGTACGCGGCCAACGCTTGAGTCTGCGCACATTCAGAGACTGAACTCCAAGCCATCGTCAACATCTTCACCGAGGCATATGAAAGCATGGGCCTTACACTAAACATCCATAAGGCAAAGATCCTCCACCAACCTGACCCCACCACACAGCACTGCCCCGCCCCCGGTCATCAAAATCCATGACGTGGCCTTGGACAATGTGGATCATTTTCCATACCTTGGGAGCCTACTATCAGCAATGGCAGACATCGATGATGAAGTCCAACACCGCCTCCAGTGTGCCTGAGGAAAAGAGTGTTTGAAGACCAGAACCTCAAATCTGGCAGCAAGCTTATTGTCTACAGGGCAGTAGTGATAGCCGCCCTCCTATATGGCTCAGAGACATGGACTATATACTGTAGACACCTCAAAGCGCTGGAGAAGTACCACCAACACTGCCTCCACAAGATCCTGCAAATCCACTGGGAGGATAGACGCACCAACATCAGTGTTCTCGTTCAGGCCAACATCCCCAGCATCAAAGCACTGACCACACTTGACCAGCTCCGTTGGGCGGGCCACATCGTCCACATACCAGACACGAGACTCCCTAAGCAAGCGCTGCACTCGGAACTCCTGCACGGCAAGCGAGCCCCAGGTGGGCAGAGGAAATGCTTCAAGGACACCCTCAAAGCCTCCTTGATAAAGTGCAACATCCCCACCGACACCTGGGAATCCCTGGCCCAAGACCGCCTTAAGTGGAGGAAGAGCATCCGAAAGGGCGCTGAGCACCTTGAGTCTTGTCATCGAGAGCATGCAGAAATCAAGCGCAGACAGCATGCGGCAAGCCAGACTCCCCACCCACCCCTTCCTTCAACCATTGTCTGTCCCACCTGTGACAGAGACTGTAATTCCCGTATTGGACTGTTCATTCACCTGAGAACTCACTTTTAGAGTGGAAGCAAGTCTTCCTCGATTTCTAGGGACTGCCGATGATGATGATGATACATGCGTGCACACTCACAATGGAGGCTCTCCTTTCATGTCAGATTGATAGCTGTATGTAATGGACCCACACGCACTAATTGCCGAGGTCTCATAGAAACATAGAAACATAGAAAATAGGTGCAGGAGTAGGCCATTTGGCCCTTCGAGCCTGCACCGCCATTCAATAAGGTCATGGCTGATCACTCCCTCAGTACCCTTTTCCTGCTTTCTCTCCATACTCCTTGATCCCTTTAGCTGTAAGGGCCATATCTAACTCCCTCTTGAATATATGCAATGAACTGGCATCAACAACTCTCTGCGGCAGGGAATTCCACAGGTTAACAACTCTCTGAGTGAAGAAGTTTCTCCTCATCTCAGTCCTAAATGGCCTACCCCTTATCCTAAGACTGTGTCCCCTGGTTCTGGACTTCCCCAACATTGGGAACATTCTTCCTGCATCCAACCTGTCCAGTCCTGTCAGAATCTTATACGTTTCTATGAGATCCCCTCTCATCTTCTAAACATGACACTGCTACTCAGCAACCCTTCTTTGTTTTGCAGGCCAAGGTGTTACACAACCGTTCCCAGCAAGCAAAGACTAGTGGAGGTGAGGCCGAAACACAACTGACGGAGAGGGTTCAGCAGCTAGTGGGCCCATATGTTGGCTTCCCTGTGGCCGCCGGTTGCGCCGATCACACTGGGGGCAGCTTGGCTAAGTAAAAACCTTCGTCCAATGTTATCGCTCACTGAAAGTGCAATCGCCTACCTGGCAATTGGTTATGCTTGTGTGCAAGTTGCTTGCTACATGGTGCAATGCCGTACCTCACCCTGATGCCACCCCTTGTCCCATTTATGAATCAAGATGAGACCCTGAGTGTGAGCCACAGCGAAATGGACACCGTTGAGGT
This sequence comes from Pristiophorus japonicus, assembly GCF_044704955.1. Lineage (NCBI taxonomy): Eukaryota > Metazoa > Chordata > Chondrichthyes > Pristiophoridae > Pristiophorus > Pristiophorus japonicus. The sequence goes on along the minus strand of NC_091983.1, from coordinate 124,169,684 downwards.
GACTGGCAGCCAGAGTCAGGAGGACATCCTTGACGCCATGTCAGATCTTGCCGGCATGTCCGATGAGGAAGAGGGAGAATGTGCTTCCAGCACCGCGTCACTGCTTCCTACATTCACACGTGCCAGCTCAGATACTAGGAGTATGTGGTCGGGTCAGTTACATTTAGCAGAGGAGTCTGCACTGAGTGATGCACCGGGGCCTAGCGGGCTGCAGCATGGTGAAGGGCTAAGGGAACCTCATGTGCCATCTCTCCCGGGGGCGATTTCACATGCGGGTTCTGCTAAAGAGGACTCAGAAAAGCCCATCGATATTGGGGTTTATTAAAAAAGGGTGGAGGCCATGCAATCTGAGCTCCTGTCGGCAATGGCAAAGGTGCTCGAGAGCCTGTGGCACGTGATCAGGAGCGTGGAGGAGTCTGCCTCCAACTTTGTGGACAGCTCTGCGCACACCATGGAGCCCATCATTGCCAGCGTGCAGAAGATGGTGGACTCCCAGAGTGACCGTGCGGATTCAACTGTGATGACACATGTCGTAGGCGATATAGCAGCTGCCATTATAGCACAAGCACAAGGGAACGAGCATCTGAGTGCTGCTTTGGAGATGATGGCCGCGCCCCTGGAAGCTCAGAATGCTCTCATGCACTCTGGGCAACAGGCCATGGAGCATCTTACTGCTGTCCTCTCTGGTGGCATCGAGACTGTGTCTGCTCTCATGCAGTCTCAACTGGATGCCACGCGAGAGCTGGCTTTTGCCATCGTGGCTGGGTCCACCGCAGTCCAAGGGGGACCTGCCAGTGTTGCACCACATCACCGACCTGTGCTCCAGTAGATTGGTGGTGATGGTGAGGTACTGCCCCGGGGGAGTGGCACAGGCTCCTCGGACCAGGATGATGATGATTTGGTCTCTCAGGATCACAGCAGTCCTGAGCCGAGACCTGCCACTCCGCTATTGCTGAAAAGCATGGACAAGCCTGGACTCGCCTGAGCCAAGGCCGACTGAATGCATCGAGGAGGATGCTGCCCAGTCTGTAGCCGGCCCTTTTAGGGCCAGAGCTGGTCAAGGGCATCCTAGAAGGACATCTGTAGCTTCCTCTCCTGACACAGACTAGCATTCCCAGAGCCACTACTGCGGCGTAGTGTAAGAATAGCATGCGTAAGAGGGGTTATAAGGAGATGCACAAGGGTGATAATTGATAATATGTTTAATTGATAATGAGCATAATTGATAATGTCTATGTTTTGTGGATTCATTGCTTGGCGTCTAATAAATCTTTATTTTAGTTTGCAATCTCTGTTTAGGTCTCTCATTTAACTGTGAGGAATGCTGTGTGAGAGGGCTCATAGGTTTGCCCATGGAGATACACAGATGAAGGCTCAAGTGCGCATTGGCTTATCAGAAACGTGCAACAATGAGACAGCTTTGTGCTTCCCTTGCAGGGTCAACATGGCGCCGACGCCTCCTGCGTGGCTGGTTACCCGCATCCTGGCCCTCCTCCTCTGCCTCCTCCTGCTGCTCCTCATGCACTTCGGGCATCTGCTCCTCCTCCTCCTCCTCCTCGGGTGGCACTGCTGCCTTATCCTCCAATGGTTGTGCTCTCATGATTGCCAGGTTGTGAAGCATGCAGCAGGCGACCACGAATAGGGAGACACGCTCAGGTGAGTACTGCAGCACTCCTCCTGAGCAATCCAGTCATCGGAACCTCTGTTTAAGGATTCTGATGGTGTGTTCGATGATGGCCCTGGTGGCCAAATGACTGTCATTGTACGTGTGCTGCGCAGCAATCCTGGGATGGCGAAGGGGAGTAAGCAGCCAAGTGCAGGGTGCGTAGCTCTTGTCTTCAAGGAGCCAGCCGCAATCTTGATTTGGGTCAGCAAACACGTCGGGCAGACCAGTCTGCCGCAGGATGAAAGCATCATAGCTGCTACCAGAATACCGGGCATCAACTACCATGATTTTGCGGCTGTAGTTGCACACCAGCTGAACACTGAGGGGGTGGAATCCCTTGCCGTTTCGGAACATCTCGGGAATGTTTTGCGGTGCCCTCAGTGCGACATGGGTGCAGTCTATGTCCCCCTGAACACTGGGAAGCTTGCAATGCGCAGGAATCCAGTCTGCCGCTCCAACTGCTTGTTCCTGCTCATTGGGAAGGAGATATAGTCACTCCTCCTCTCATAGAGAGCATTTGTGACCTCACGTTATGGATGTATGTGCAGCAAACTGCAAGATGTTGGATATGTCTGCTGTTGTAGCTTCAAAGGATCCACTGGCATAAAGTTTGAGGGTGATGGTTGTGATATATGAATAAAGAGTCTGACTGGATACTGTGAGCTCAAAGTAAAGTGTGACCTTAGTCTTTTATTGCAGGTCTCCAGAGTATCTCTCCAACCTGTGAGGCCTCCTTAAATACCTGTGCTCCCAAGAGATTATGGGATCCCTTGGGACTCCAGGGGATGAGCCCTCTGGTGGCTGTACAGTGTAAATACAAGTTTACATATGTAACAACACTCCCCCCTTGCCCTAAGTCAATAGTGTAACTATTTACAATGTGAGTCGATCTAGGGCCCTTCTTGCCCTGGTTGATCGTCTCTGTGTAAAAGCTGGTGTTGTTGAATCATTTGTTGGGTCCTCACTGGGCTGCTGTGGATGATGGGCTCTGCTTCGTGGTCAACCGTGGTGCCGGTTGCCACTGGTGTGTATGTTGGGGGATCAAAATAGGTAGGGTCCAAGGTGGGTTGCTCAGGATAGTCTGTGTTTGATTTGGTCCAAGTGTTTCCGGTGAATGAGTCCATTTGAAAGTTTGATCCGAAACACCCTGCTCCCCTCCTTGGCCACAATAGTGCCGGGAAGCGACTTGGGACCTTGTCCATAATTCAATACAAATACTGGATCATTGATTTCAATCTCGCATGACACATTTCTGCTATCATGGTATGTAATTTGTTGAAGCCGCCTGCTCTCTACCTGTTCATGTAGATCAGGGTGAACGAACAAGAGCCTTGTCTTAAGTGTTCTTTTCATGAACAGTTCAGCAGGTGGGATCCCAGTGAGTGAGTGGTGTCTTGTGCGGTAGCTAAGCAGGACTCGGGATAGGCGAGTCTGCAGCGAGCCTTCAGTTACCCTCTTCAAGCCTTGCTTGATGATTTGCACTGCTCTCTCTGCCTGACCATTGGATGCTGGTTTAAACGGGGCAGATGTGACATGTTTGATCCCGTTACGGGTCATGAATTCTTTGAACTCAGCACTGGTAAAACATGGCCCATTGTCGCTCACCAGGACATCGGGTAAGCCGTATGTGGCAAACATGGCCCGAAGGCTTTCAGTAGTGGCAGCGGTCATGCTAGCCAACATTATCTCACATTTAATCCACTTGGAATATGCATCAACAACCACAAGGAACATTTTACCCAAGAACGGGCCTGCATAGTCGACGTGTACCCTAGACCATGGTTTGGAGGGCCAAGACCATAAACTTAGCGGCCCCTCCCTGGGTACATTGCTTAACTGCGAGCATGTATTACATCTGTGAACGCAGGATTCTAAGTCCGCATCGATACCGGACCACCACACGTGGGATCTGGCTATTGCTTTCATCATTACGATGCCTGGGTGGGTACTGTGGAGGTCATTGATGAAGGTGTCTCTGCCTTTCTTGGGGACCACTACTCGATTGGTCCACAGAAGGCAGTCTGCTTGTATAGACATTTCATCTTTGTGCCGCTGGAACGGCTTTATCTCTTCCTGCATTTCCACTGGGATACTGGACCAGCTCCCGTGAAGCACACAGCTTTTGACTAGGGATAATAAGGGGTCCTGGCTCATCCAGGTTTTGATCTGCCAGGCAATGACAGGTGATTGCTCACTCTCAAATGCTTCCATAGCCATGGCTAGATCTGCGGGCTGCGCCATTTCCACCCTTGTGGTGGGCAATGGCAGTCTACTGAGAGCATCGGCGCAGTTTTCTGTGCCTGGCCTGTGGCGGATGGCGTAGTTGTATGCGGACAACGTGAGCGCCCATCTCTGGATGTGGGCCGATACATTGGTATTTATCACTTTACTCTCGGAAAACAGGGATATAAGTGGCTTTTGGTCAGTTTCCAATTTGAATTTTAGCCCAAACAGGTATTGATGCATTTTCTTTACCCCAGAGACACACGCTAACGTTTCTTTCTCAATCATGCTGTAGGCTCTCTCATCCTTAGACAGACTCCTGGATGCATAAGCAACCGGTTGCAGTTTCCTGAAATCATTAGCTTGTTGCAATACACACCGACGCAATATGACGACACATCACATGCTAGTACCAAACGCTTACATGCATCATACAACACAAGCAATTTGCTTGAGCATAAAAATTTTTTCGCTTTTACAAAGGCATTTTCTTGGCTTTAGCCCCAATCTCATTCACCCCTTTTTCGTAGTAAGACATGTAGTGGTTCTAACAGTGTGCTGAGACCCAGTAAGAAGTTACCAAAGTAATTCAGGAGTCCCAGAAACAACCGCAGCTCCGTCACATTCTGTGGCCTCAGTACGTTCTCGATTGCCTCTGTCTTCGCGTTGGTGGAGCTGATGCCGTCCGCCGCAATCCTCTTTCCCAAGAACTCCACTTCTTCAGGCGCCAGGAAAACGCACTTCGAGCATTTTAACCTGAGCCCCACATGGTTGAGTCGACTAAGAACCTCCTCCAGGCTCTGCAGATGCTGGACTGTGTTCCGACCTGTGACCAAGATGTCGTCCTGGAAGACCACAATGTGCGGGACCGACGTCAGTAAGCTTTTCATGTTTCTCTGGAATATCGCCGCTGCCGATTGGATTCCAAACGGGCATCTGTTATAAATAAAAAGACCTTTGTGCGTGTTGATGCAGGTGAGGCCCTTCGATGATTCCTCCAGTTCCTGCGTCATGTAGGCTGAAGTTAGATCCAACTTCGTGAATGTCTTTCCTCCCACCAGCGTTGCAAAGAGGTCGTCGGCCTTTGGTAGTGGGTATTGGTCCTGCAGGGAGAAACGATTGATAGTTACTTTGTTATCGCCACAGATTCTGATGGTGCCGTCTCCCTTGAGGACAGGAACGATTGGGCTGGCCCACTCATTGAGCTCAATCGGTGAAATGATGCCCTCTCATTGCAGCCGATCTAGCTCGATCTCTGCGCTCTCATCATGTACGGTACTGCTCTCGCCTTGTGATGGATGGGTCGTGCCCCCGGAATTAGGTGGATCTGCACTTTTGCTCCTTGGAATTTCCCAATGCCTGGTTCAAACAGCGAAGGGAACTGGGCACATGAAGTGTCATCAGCGGGCGATAGCGCTCAGACGTCGTCCCAGTTCCAGGGTAATTTTCCCAGCCAGCTCCTGCTGAGCAGCGTGGGACCATCGCCCGGTACCACCCAGAGTGGTAGTTTGGGCACCGCTCCATCGTAAGAGATCTTTACGGTAGCACTGCCAATTACGGGAATCAGTTATTTCGTGTAAATTCTTAGTTTCGCACGAATTGGAGTAAAGACTGGCCTTGAGGCCTTGTTGCACCAGAGTCTTTTGAAAGTCTTTTTGCCCATAATGGACTGGCTCGTGCCCATGTCCTGTTCCATTCACACCGGGAGTCCATTTAGTTCAACATTCAGCATTATCGAGACTCCAGGGGATGAGCCCTCTAGTGGCTGTACAGGGGTAAATACAAGTTTTCATATATAACAATGGTCACCTTGGATGCGACAGTCAGGGCTGTCCTCCTCCTTGTTTGCGGTGGCAGGTCTGGCTGCAGGAGATTGCAGAGCTCTGTGATGACGTCCTTATGGAATCGCAGTCTACGGAGACACTGGTCATCAGTTAGGCCCCTGTTCGAGTACTGCTGCCGGTCGTGCCTTCTGCCACCACGTCTGTGCAGGCATCTTCCTCTCTCAGCCACGTCATTGGCTTCTCCCTCCTGGTCTGTTTGGTCCTCATCCTCTGCAGGCTGCTGCTGGCCAGCATCTGCCTCCTCTGCACGCTGTCTCCTGGCCTGCTGGCTCAGTATCTCAAGCGGGGGGTCTGCGTGCCTCACCCTCCTCCTGATGGCATGCCCTTGCTGAGGCCCTTCCTGTTGCAGCTCTGTGGGCTGACCTCTCTTGCCATCTCCTGGGCCCTCTGCAACTGGTCAGCCATGATTGCTATGGCCCTTGCCCACTGCCTCTCCAGCTGTTGGGCCCTTCTCCTGCGTGCCTCCCTATTGCGCACAATATGCAGGAGGCGTTGGCCTGCCAGCACTACTCCCAATTCGATCTCCTGCCCAAGCCCAGCCTCCTCAATCACTGCTTCCTGTTGTGGAGTTGGAAGACTCACAATACTTTAAAAGTCTGAGAAAAAGTTGCTGGCAAAAATGCTCCTAAACCCAACACACCTTTAAACAGCGCTGGCGGTTTTCACCAAGCACTGTGTACTGACACAAAAACCTACTGTAGGCACCGTCAAGCAGTCATATGACTTTTTCAGATGAATTTCACTTCCGGGGCGGATCCTCGACGATGCGTGCTCTGATGATGCACTTAAGGAGGCTCCAGCAGCAGCGGGTTGAAGTGGGAGGAGAGGATTGGATATGCTCACACCGGAAGAATATATGAGGGCAATTGCGCGAACGACAGCCATTCCACAGAAACTCGGCGTCCATTCCCCGCCGCTTTCCGTGGCCAGAGGCCTTAACGAAAGGAGCGATTATGGCCCCCATGTCTTTCTGCACTAGAATTGACCTCGCCATGACAAGCTGATGCTGAACTGAGAGATTTGTTACAGTAATCTTTTTCCAATATCACTGCCATCTAATCTTGCTCATGAAAAAGATTATTTTAAGAACCATTAAAGTTAGGAAAAGACACAGCACAATCTCAAGTTTATTTCACATTTTACTGTTTATAAATCTAGTTTTACTGTAAAAGTCAAAGCTTTAGCCAATTATTCCAGTGTTTAATTAAAAGGCACATTTACATTTTAATGCTAATTAACAACTACACATTTGATTGTACAAAAGTGTGAAGATTATTTAATTTTTTTAAACTTGTAGCTTTGCAGTTTAATACAGTTTTTCTGATATAATGATCCACAATTTTTAAACTAATCTAATATCTACAGATTCTGTTCGCTCCTAGTAAAAGATACCTGCTGACTATCATGACAAAGTTGCAGTGAGTACATTGAAATTGTTAATCCTTCTATGGATGCCATTGCTTTTTAACGACTCAGGGACATAGGTTATTAGAGGGAAATTTTCTGAGATTCCCAAGTGTGGCCATGCATACAGAGGGAGCTCATCAGAAAACCATAGGCACACTGCTCTTGCCCATTGGATGGGAAATTACAAGTATTGTACCTGTCTTTTTCTAATACTCAGTCGGCTGTGTGTGAGGCCCTGCTAATGGATTAAGGATTTTGGAAAACCTTGCCCCGAGTGTCTAACATGCTGTCCACTTCAGGCATTAAGAAAGGCTCTATATGGAAGTAAACTGCTCCCAATGAACTCCATTAATGGAGTGAAAACCCTTGCAATTCAAGAAAACAGTTTGAAGGAATTCACAGGACGATGTGGCTGAGATAAAGGATGTTCTGCCCTTGGGGATATCCTACAATCTGTGTGAATCCTGGAGCCCTACCCTCCTGTCTCCAGATGTGTATGGGAAAAGTGATAACTGTGTTTGCTCATCAACCACTTGCTCAATGCAAGCTTGGTCAGCAGACTGACTGATGCTACAGATAACATTGCACTGCAGCCTGGAAGAAGCCAGAGGCAAAGAAGTTCTGGATCGTGGCAAGAACAGGAAGTGTTGTGGCAGTTGGTTGCAGGTCTTTTTGCAGGAGACGACACAATTCTGTGACATGCTGCCGAGAGAACTGCAGCCTTTTTATGCACTGCTGCTTTGAACTGTAAGAATGTGTTCCTGGGCTTATAAGATCTGTTGGGTCTGTAAGAATTCCTGCGAGCATGCCTACTGCTATTTGTGCCCCTTGAACCTGGAGCTGTGTTTGCTCCTTCCTTCTGTACTTTTCCTCTTTCACTTGTCATGGTGGAATTGCTAGTCGGATCCCAAAGAAGAAATTAGTACATGGACAGAACACCCTCAAGAATTCCAAAGATTCCACAACAACTACAGGTAGAGCTATTATGTTCCTAACACAGCTGAGACAGCACACAGGGAGGTTAAAGTAACAGTGAACTAAGTCTATATTAAGACACTCCAGAGTGAGGAACAGGCCTTAGGATGCTGGGATCTCTTGGGACTTCAGAGAATGCGCTCCCTGGTGGCGGAACATGGGAGTGCATGCTTTACAGATACACAACAGAGCATCTGAATCCGGAAACTTCAGGAGCGAAGCCAGTGATTAAAGGAACATATCTCAATCAGCTGGGAGCTTTGACTTGACATTTGAAGCTATCAACTCATCAGCTGGTTCAATGGCTTCTGAATTCCCACCTCAACTTCACAACTGAGGTCTAGTCACAGCGGGAAACCGGTGGATGACCTGGCAAATCCAAAAAGCTGGGGAAAAAACATTGATAAGAGACTGTAAACAAGCCACTAATTATTTTAATTGCCTCTCCCGCCGCTGTGTGTTGGGTCTGCTAAGTGCTGACAGACCCGACATTGGGTATTAAGAGAACTAACGGCAGGGATAGTGGGTGCATAATTTACCAAAATTACCTGGATTCTGGGGAGGTCCCAGCAGATTGGAAAACTGCAAATGTGACACCCCTATTTAAAAAAGGAGGCAGACAAAATGCAGGAAACTATAGGCCAGTTAGCCTAACATCTGTCATTGGGAAAATGTTGGAGTCCATTTTTAAAGAAGCAGTAGCAGGATATTTGAAAAAACATAATTCAGTCAGGCAGAGTCAGCATAGATTTATGAAAGGGAAGTCATGTTTGACAAATTTGCTGGAATTCTTTGAGGATGTAATGAACAGGGTGGATAAAGGGGAACCAGTGGATGTGGTGTATTAGGATTTCCAGAAGGCATTTGACAAGGTGCCACATAAAAGGATACTGCACAAGATAAAATTCACGGGGTTGGGGGTAATATATTAGCATGGATAGAGGATTGGTTAACTAACTGAAAAAAGAGAGTCGCGAAAATGGTTCATTCTCGGGTTGGCAATCAGTAACTAGTGGGGTGCCGCAGGGATCAGTGCTGCGACCTCAACTATTTACAATCTATATTAATGACTTGGAAGAAGGGACTGAGTGTAACGTAGCCAAGTTTGCTGATGATACAAACATGGGAGGAAAAGCAATGTGTGAGGAGGACACAAAAAATCTTCAAAAGTGCATAGACAGGCTGTAAGTGGGCAAAAATTTGGCAGATGGAGTATGATGTTGAAAAGTGTGAGGTTATGCACTTTGTCAGAAAAAAATCCAAGAGCAAGTTATTATTTAAATGGAGAAAAATTGCAAAGTGCTGCAGTACAGCGGGACCTGAGGGTACTTGTGCATGAAACACAAAAGGTTAGTATGCAGGTACAGCAAGTGATCAGGAAGGCCTTTATTACAAAGGAGATGGAGTATAAAAGCAGGGAAGTCTTGCTACAGTTATACAAGATATTGATGAGGATGCACCTGGAATACTGTGTGCAGTTTTGGTTTCCAGATTTACAAAAGGATATACTTGCTTTGGAGGCAATTCAGTGAAGGTTCACTAGGTTGATTCTGGGGATGAGGGGGTTGACTTATGAGGAAAGGTTGAGTAGTTTGGGCCTCGACTCATTGGAATTCAGAAGAATGAGAGGTGATCTTATCGAAACATATAAGATTATGAGGAGGCTTGACAAGGTGGATGCAAAGAGGATGTTTCCACTGATGGGGGAGACTAGAACTAGAGGGCATGATCTTAGAATAAGGGGCCGCACATTTAAAACTGAGATGAGGAAAGATTTCTTCTCTCAGAGGGTTGTAAATCTGTGGAATTCACTGCCTCAGAGAGCTGTGGAAGCTGGGTCATTGCATAAATTTAAGACAGAAATAGACAATTTCTTAAACGATAAGAGGTTATGGGGAAGTGGAACTGAGTCCATGATCAGATCAGCCATGACCTTATTGAATGGCAGAGCAGGCTCGAGGGGCCGGATGGCCTACTCCTGCTCCTATTTCTTATGTTTCTTATTGGGAGAGGTAACGGGTTCGCAGAGGGGTTACGACCCACTAGGGAAAAAAAACACTTTCCCAGCCGACCTGCCACTGATCACATCCACTGACCCCTCACAAAATCCAGCCCTATGTAACACAAGCATAATGTCTCAATTTTTGAATATTTAGGAGGGCCTTACCCATCTGGGTGAAGCCCTCTGGCGCTGCCCAAAACAGCCTTTTAAAATGGTATGGGGCGCAAGTGCAGTGTGAAAAAGGTGACGGAATGCTTATAGTGAACCCCATGGTAAGGATTACTGTTGTGTATGGAGAAAGAGTCAGACTGGATACTGTGAGCTCAAAGTAACGTGTGACCTTAGTCTTTTATTGCAGGTCTCCAGAGTGCCTCTCCAACCTGTGAAGCCTTCTTAAATACCTGTGCTCCCAAGGGATTATGGGACCCCTTGGGACTCTGGGGAATGAGCCCTCTGGTGGCTGTACAGAGTAAATACAAGTCCACATATATAACAATGTTCCTCCTCAAAGTCAATAGAGTAACTATTTACAATGTGAGTCGATCTGGGGCCCTTCTTGCCCTGGTTCATCGCCTCGGTGTGAAAGCTGGTGTTGTTGAATCATTTGTTGGGCCCTCGCTGGGCTGTTGTGCAGCTGGCCTTGCTGGGCTGCCTGGTGTATTGGGCTGTGCAGGGCTGCTGAGGATGATGGGTTCTGCTTCGTGGTCAACCATGGTGTCGGTTGCCACTGGTGTGTGTGTTGGGGGATCAAAAAAGGTAGGGTCCAAGGTGGGTTGCTCAGGGTAGTCTGTGAATCTGAGTTTGATTTGGTCCAAGTGTTTCCGGTGAATGATTCCATTTGAAAGTTTGACCCGAAACACCCTGCTCCCCTCTTTGGCAGTGCCGGGAAGCCACTTGGGACCTTGTCCATAATTTAAAACAAATACAGGATCATTGATTTCAATCTCGCGTGACACATTTGCGCTATCATGGTATGTACTTTGTTGAAGCCGCCTGCTCTCTACCTGTTCATTTAGATCAGGGTGAACATAGAACCATAGAAGCATAGAAAATAGGTGCAGGAGTAGGCCATTCGGCCCTTCGAGCCTGCACCACCATTCAATAAGATCATGGCTGATCATTCACCTCGGTACCCTTTTCTTGCTTTCTCTCCATACCCCTTAATCCCTTTACCCGTAACGAGAGCCTTGTCTTGAATGCTCTTTTCATGAGCAGTTCAGCAGGTGGGATCCCAGTGAGTAAGAGGGGTCTCGTGCGATAGCTAAGCAGGACTCGGGATATGTGAATCTGCAGTGAGCCTTCAGTTACCCTCTTCACGCCTTGCTTGATGGTTTGCTCTGCCTGACCATTGGACGCTGGTTTAAACGGGGCAGATGTGACATGTTTGATTCCGTTATGGGTCATGAATTCTTTGAACTCAGCACTGGTAAAACATGGCCTGTTGTCGCTCACCAGGACATCAGGTAAGCCGTGTGTGGCAAACATGGCCCGCAGGCTTTCAGTAGTGGCAGCGGACGTGCTAGCCGACATTATCGCACATTCAATCCACTTGAAGTACTCGTCTACAACCACAAGGAACATTTTAACCAAGAACGGTCCTGCATAGTCGATGTGTAGCCTAGACCACGGTTTGGAGGGCCAAGACCATAAACTTAGCGGCGCCTCCCTGGGTACATTGCTTAACTGCGAGCATGTATTACATCTGTGAATGCAGGACTCTAAGTCCGCATCGATGCCGGGCCACCACACATGTGATCTGGCTATCGCTTTCATCATTACGATGCCTGGGTGGGTACTGTGGAGGTCATTGATGAAGGTGTCTCTGCCCTTCTTGGGGAGCACTACTCGATTGCTCCACAGAAGGCAGTCTGCTTGTATAGACATTTCATCTTTGTGCCGCTGGAACGTCTTTATCTCTTCCTGCATTTCCACTGGGACACTGGACCAGCTCCCGTGAAGCACACAGCTGTTGACTAGGGATAATAAGGGTTCTTGGCTTTTCCAGGTTTTGAACTGCCGGGCAGTGATGGGTGATTGCTCACTCTCAAATGCTTCTGTAACCATGGCTAGATCTGCGAGCTGTGCCATTTCCACTCCCGTGGTGGGCAATGGCAGCCTACTGAGAGTATCGGCGCAATTTTCTGTGCCTGGGCTGTGGCGGATGGCGTAGTTGTATGCGGACAACGTGAGCGCCCATCTCTGGATGTGGGCCGATGAGTTGGTATTTATCACTTTACTCTCGGAAAACAGGGATATAAGTGGCTTATGGTCAGTTTCCAATTCGAATTTTAGCCCAAACAGGTATTGATGCATTTTCTTTACCCCAGAGACACACGCTAACGTTTCTTTTTCAATCATGATGTAGGCTCTCTCAGCCTTAGACAGACTCCTGGATGCATAAGCAACCAGTTGCAGTTTCCCAAAATCATTAGCTTGTTGCAATACACACCCGACGCCATATGACGATGGATCACATGCTAATACCAAATGCTTACATGGATCATACAACACAAGCAATTTGTTTGAGCATAACAATTTTCTCGCTTTTACAAAGGCATTTTCTTGGCTTTTGCCCCAAACCCATTCACCCCCTTTTCATAGTAAGACATGCCGTGGTTCTAGCAGAGTGGTGAGACCCGGTAAGAAGTTACCAAAATAGTTCAGGAGACCCAGAAACGACCGCAGCTCTGTCACGTTCTGTGGCCTCGATGCATTCTCGATTGCCTCCGTCTTCGTGTTGGTGGGCCTGATGCCGTCCGCCGCAATCCTCCTTCCCAGGAACTCCACTTCAGGCGCCAGAAACATGCACTTCGTGTGTTTTAACCCGAGCCCCACATGGTTGAGTCGACTAAGAACCTCCCCCAGGTTCTGCAGATGCTCGACTATGTTCTGACCTGTGACCAAGATGTCGTCCTGGAAGACCATGGTGTGCGTGACCAACTTCAGTAAGCTTTCCATGTTTCTCAGGAATATCGCCGCTGCTGATTGGATTCCAAACGGGCATCTGTTATAAACAAAAAGACCTTTGTGCGTGTTGATGCAGGTGAGGGCCTTCAATGATTCCTCCAGTTCCTGCTTCATGTAGGCTGAAGTCAGATCCAGCTTCGTAAAAGTCTTTCCTCCCGCCCACGTTGCAAAGAGGTCGTTGGCCTTTGGTAGTGGGTATTGGTTCTGCAGGAAGAAACGATTGATAGTTACTTTGTAATCATCACAGATTCTGAAGTGCCGTCTCCCTTGAGGACTGGGACAACAGGACTGGCCCACTCGCTGAACGCGATTGGTGAAATGATGCCCTCTCGTTGCAGCCAGTCTAGCTCGATCTCTACCATTTCTCTCATCATGTACGGTACTGCACTCGCCTTGTGATTTATGGGTCGTGATCCCGGAATTAGGTGGATCTGCACTTTTGCTCCTTGGAATTTCCCGATGCTTGGTTCGAACAGCGAAGGAAATTTGTTTAAGACCTGGGCACACGAAGTGTCGTCAGCGGGCGATAGTGCTCGGACGTCGTCGCAGTTCCAGCGTATCTTTCCCAGCCAGCTCCTGCCGATCAGCGTGGGACCATCGTCTAGTACCACACAGAGTGGTAGCTTATGCACCGATCCATCGTAGGAGACCTTTACGGTAGCACTGCCGATTACAGGAATCAGTTCTTTTGTGTAAGTTCTTAGTTTTGTGCGAATTGGAGTTAAGACCGGCCTTGAGGCCTTGTTGACCACAACCTTTTGAAAGTCTTTTTGCCCATGATGGACTGGCTTGCGCCTGTGTCCAGCTCCATTGACACCGGGAGTTCATTTCGTTCAACATTCAGCATTATCGGGGGACAATTCGTGGTGAATGTGTGCACCCCATGTACCTCTGCCTCCTCTATCTGAGGCTCTGTTTTGTCGTGATCCTCCTTTTGCAACATGGTGGTTTGCAGGTTTAACAGGCTTAGCAGCTTGCCTGCACACTCGTGGGAGCTGTCCCATTGTTCCACAGCCCTTGCAAACGTATCCTTTGAATCGGCATGAATGGAAACGATGATCACCCCCGCAGCGCCAACAAGGTGTTAATGGCCTTGCATTCATCAGCCTTGATGGTGGAATCTGAGATATCTGCAGACGTGTAGCTGCAGGTATATGTTACCTGCCCTGTAGGTTGTGATTCGAAAACAACATCACTTTGTTCACAGTACTTGTAGCAGCACTTGTGTGTTGAGAGATTTGCTTCGTATTGTCACTGGTGGCTATGAACGCCTGGGCTATCGCTATGGCCTTACTCAAGGTTGGGGTCTCTACAGTCAAAAGTTTGCAACGTATGGTTTCGTGGCCAATGCCAAGTACGAAAAAGTCTCTGAGCATGTGCTCCAAATGTTCTTCAAATTTGCAATGTCCTGCAAGGCATCTTAGCTTGGCGACATAACTCACCATTTCTTGGCCTTTAGACCTTTTGTAGGTGTAGAACCAGTACCTCGCCATCAGAACGCTTTCCTTCGGGTTCAAATGCTCTTGGACCAGTGTGCACAAATCGTCGTACAATTTCTCCGTGGGTTTCGCTGGAGTGAGCAAATTCTTCATGAGGCCATACGTTGGTGCCCCACAGACGTGAGGAGGCTCACCCTTCGTTTGGCAGCGCTCTCTTCCCCATCTAGCTCGTTGGCCATGAAGTATTGGTCGAGTCGCTCCACAAAAGTTTCCCAATCATCTCCCTCTGAGAATTTCTCCAGGATGCCCACTGTTCTCTGCATCTTTGGGTTCGCTATCTGTATCTCGTCGCCAGTTGTTGTGTATGGAGAAAGAGTCAGACTGAATAATGTGAGCTCAAAGTAACGTGTGACCTTAGTCTTTTATTGCAGGTCTCCAGAGTGCCTCTCCAACCTGTGAAACCTTCTTAAATACCAGTGCTCCCAAGGGATTATGGGATCCCTTGGGACTCCGGTGAATGAGCCCTCTGGTGGCTGTACAGAGTAAATACAAGTCCACATATATAACAGTTGCAAAACAGGAGGATGGGAAGAAAAATATTTCCCTGCGTGAAGCTGGTGAAATGCAGTCTGCAGACTTCAGGCATGCCTGTGGAGGACCCATCGACTCGTGTTCTGTCTTCCTATTGTTCAACAGCAACTTATAGACGCCCCTCCCTGCTCAATGAGCTATAGATGACCACTGCTCTGTGCTCATCCATACTTCATTCTCCAGTACCCTGTTATTCGTCCCAGAGAAAGCGATGGCTTCCTGGACTGGAATTGATTTTCTGCCCATTGTCTGTGAATAAATGAAGCCTCTGGCCCATGGTGTACGGGGGCTGATTTTTGATTTTGTCGAACATCGGGTCGGCAGATTGAAGTTTTACAACTTTGTTTACTTTATTCACTATTATGGCTCATGGAGGCGATCATTTCTCAGGTTTCGCAGCATTGTCTCGGCTCCAAAACAATGGTGTCTTTATATTTGTAAAACTGTTTCACAAAATTAAACAATTCTAACCGAGAGCATTGTGGCCATATCTGACTCTGTCTGGATTTCATGTTGTGCCTTTAATGCCCCCAAGAATGATGTCATGCTAATTTGCATTTCTTAACACTTCTTAATGCACATGGACATATGTAAACAACTATTTGTGATAGTAGATTTAAATAATGATAAGTGTGTCTGATTTCCAGTAGTAAGTCAAGCTGCTGTGTTGAAAAATATAGCATTCCCACTTGGGCAGTAAGTGAAAATAATTACTGGCACGTAGCAAGCAAAAGGGCCTCAAAGTCCACTAAAAGGAATGTCAAACATATTGCACTAATAGACAGAAGCATTTCAGATTTTGTTTCTTGATTCCATTCTGATCAATTTTCTTTGAACATTCAGACCCTGATATTTATGGGGAGACAGGGAAGGAGCAGAGGGGAGGAGTTCTGACAGAAAACCAGGAAGTACGGGTGTCCCAGATGTCCTGCAGGTATTAACACAAAGATGTCTTTAAATTTTTTTTCTGCCAGCTCCTGCCGTAGCCAAGGAGCAGTGAGCAGGTAGGGAGGATGGAGAGATCGTGGTTGTTGAGGAGCTAATGGTCGGGGAGGGAGAGCGTGGAGATGGCGGGTGATCTTGGTCATTGGAGGGATCACAGGGAGGAAGACCATGGAGGTTGGGGAAGATTGGGGGGCTGCAGGGGGAGATCGGGGGTGGGTGGAAGAGTCGGCGATTGTGGAGCTGGAAGCAAGTAAGGTTGTTGGGCCGGGTGTCGGGGGGGAAACACTCCTGCTTAGGGCTTAGTATGTAGAAAGCAAGGAGGTCTTCCTGTGCTGAATGCTATATACTTTAATGCAAGGAATATAGCGAATAAGGCAGATGAGCTAAGAGCACAGGTAGACACTTGGGAGTATGGCATTATAGCCATTACAGAAACATGGCTGAAAGAGGGGCAGGTTTGGCAGATCAATATTCCTGGTTACAGGATTTTTAGACAAGATAGAGAGGGGGGTAAAAAGGGGGTGGGGTATCACAGTACTGATTAAAGAAACTATTACAGCGGTGAGGTGGGATGATATGTTAGAGGGATCATCAAATGAGGCCATATGGGTCGAATTGAAAAATAAAAAAGGGGTGATCACATTGCTGGGCATGTATTATAGACCCCCAAACAGTGGAAGGGAGATAGAGGAGCAAATATGTAGGTACATTGCTGCGAAGTCTAAAAGGATAGTAATGGTAGGTGATTTTAACTGTCCAAATATGATTGGGACAAATTTAATGTGAAGGGTAAAGAGGGTGCTGAATTCTTGAAATGCATTCAAGAGAATTTTTTTAGTCAGTATGTAGCAAGCCCAACATGAGAGGGGGCGGTCTTAGATTTAGTTTTGGGGAATGAAGCTGGGCAGGTTGAAGGGGTATAAGTGGGAGGGCACTTGGGTGCCAGTGACCATAATTCAGTCAGATTCAAGTTGGTTATGGATAAGGACAAGAATAGGCCTGAAATAAAAGTTCTGAATTGGGGAAAAGCTAATTTTGCTAAGTTAAGGAGTGATTTGGCCACAGTGGACTGGAAACAGCTACTTGTGGGTAAACCAGTGTCGGAACAGTGGGAGGCATTCAAGGAGGAGATCCAGAAGGCACAGGCCAAACATGTGCCCTTAAAGACAAAGGCTGGGAAAAATAATTCTAGAGCCCCCTGGATGTCTAGGGGCTTACAGAGGAGGATTAAGAAAAAAAGTGACGCTTATGTCATACCAACGGCTAAATACTTTAGAATCTTTAGAGAAATATAGAAACTTAAGAGGCAAAATTAAAAAGGATATTGGGAATGCTAATAGAGAGCATGAGAAATTCTTGGCCAATAAAATTAAGGAAAACCCTAAGATGTTCTATAAATATATTAAGAGTAAGAGGGTAACTAAAGAAAGGGTAGGGCCTATTAGAGACCATGAGGGTAATCTTTGTGTGGAGGCGGAAGATGTTGGTAGGGCTCTTAACGAATACTTTGCATCTGTTTTCACAAAGGAAAGGGACAATGCAGATACTAGTATCAAGGAGAAGTGTGATATTCTGGATGAAATAAATATAGTGAGAGAAGAAATATTAAGGGGTTTAGCAGCTTTGTAAGTGGATAAGTCCCCAGGCCCGGATGAAATACATCCCAGGCTGTTGAGCGAAGTAAAGGAGGAAATAGCAGAGGCCTTGACCATCATTTTCCAGTCATCTTTGTTTAAGAAGGGAAAAAATGACAGACCTGTAATTACAGGCCTGTCAGCCTAATCTCAGTGGTGGGAAAATTATTGGAAAAAATCCTGAAAGACAGGATAAATCTGCATTTGGAAAGGCACGGATTAATTAGGGACAGTCAGCACAGATTTGTTAAGGGAAGATTGTATTTGACGTACCTGATTGAATTTTTTGAGGAGGTAACTGTAGTGTGTGTAGGCACCTTTAGTAATGACTCCACGAGACAGTGTATGAAACTTAAACTGTGTAGATCTGTAGTCCTTTATTTGCAGCTCCTGAGTGAGGACAACAAGCTGTGAGTTCCTTTTTATACTGGGTTACCTGCAGTGTGCAGGTAACCCTTATGTCTCCAGCAGCAGCACCCTCTGGTGTACAGGTAAGGTGTGTACAGTATAAGGGTACATTCAGTGTGGCATAACAGTGTTACAGACATCACACAGTAAACAGGCATGCATACACAACAATACTCCCCCCTAAGCATTTTTCATATCCTCCTTGTCATGACCAGGGGAGGTGATCAGTGGTGAGCTATGAGAGGTTGTGGTGAGAGTTGTGTGGTTGCCAGGTGTGACCCCTGTGCTTGAGGCTGGCCTTGTACGTTTCCCCTCCCTCACACACAGATCAAGTAGGTGTTACTGTTGTGGGATCCCTCAGCAGTGGGCGGTGTGCATATACTGTGATATGGGTAATTGTGGGGTGGTGGGCAGGGCCACAAGACTGGGTGGGCTCCTTGTTCACCAATGGTGGCCAGGGGTTGTGGCCCTGGTCTGGTGCAGGTTGCCATTGGTGGTGGCTGGGCTGCCCAGTGACCCCTGTCCCTGTAGTGGGTCTGCTCCCACTGCCTGTGTGTGTGTCCTGCAAGGGGCATCACATTCGTTCCAAAGGTCCAGGCTACATGGTCAGGTAGCCTGCTGGACCTGGGGGTCTCCCACAGGGGGATTCCATTGGCATCAGCATGGTCCCTGTAGGACCCCATGTCCTTTGGCAGTGTCCTACCGGTATACATGACACCTTGGCTCTGATCACACATAGTCGAGCCTGCATTATACATTCTAGCATTTGCATCACTTTTGGGTGTCCTGGTTTCAACAGACATGGTTACATTAGGCATTTCACATCCTCTATCATTATTGTTAAGCATAATAAACTTGTTCTTAACCTTACTGACACCTGCATTCATCTTATTAGTCACATTAGTTAAACCAGCATCACAATTCATTGTTCCAGTACATACATTTTCATACTTGCACCCTTTAATCGCATCTTTAGCTTTAAAGTCCGTGTACTCAAATAGTTGAAACTGCCCCTTTAAATTTCTTTGGTTACCGGTCTCCTTTAAGGGAGCCTTCAAATCCGATTGTCCGCTTGGTGTCACATGATGCTCCTCCATGTTCACTCGTGGCATGGCGGCGGCCATTTTGATTACAAGTTTTTCTCCTCGTGGTGCTGCAGCCATTTTCTGCAGGTGGGCTGTGGTGGTCTTTTCTTCCACAGGGCCACTTCGCCTGATGTGGACCCGGTTCATCCAATTCCTGCCCAGCAGTGTGGGACCGTCGCCGGCTACAATCCACAGGGGGAGTTTGTTCAACACGCCGCCCTGGGAGACCTGGACGTCTACGCTGCCAACGATTTGGATTTTACCTCTGGTATAGGTGAGTAGCTTTTCCTGGACAGGAGACAGTTTTTGGTCGAGTGGCAGGATTCATCCATATTTTTTCAAAGGTCGTTTGGCACATCACAGACTGATTCGCCCCTGCGTCGATCTCCAT
Source organism: Pristiophorus japonicus (assembly GCF_044704955.1). Lineage (NCBI taxonomy): Eukaryota > Metazoa > Chordata > Chondrichthyes > Pristiophoridae > Pristiophorus > Pristiophorus japonicus. The sequence continues at coordinate 124,150,107 of NC_091983.1, read as the reverse complement.
GGAGACTGGGACCCCATCGATGTCCACTTCCATCGTCCACGGAGAACTTTCGGTGGAGCAGGTATAAATTCTATACTCTTCTTCCAGGGGTTGAGCAACTTCCTCTTCATCTGTGTCGGAGCCCGGTTGATCAGCCAGCTCATCAGAGACGCGGTAAGTAAAGCGTTTTCTGCACATTCTCTGAAGGTGCCCTTTCTCTTTGCAGCCTTTGCATGCATAGTCTTTGTAGTAGCACTGGTGGGCCCTGTGGTTTCCTCCACAACACCAGCACGGGGCTAGCCGATTTGCCCCATGTGGCAGACTCAGGGTTGCGGGACTCGGGGCAGTGTTTCTGCCCTTAGAAGTATCAATGCGGTGCACTGCTCTCGTCGGTTTAGAGTCCCTTCGTGCTTCATTTAAGTGGTCGCCAAAGTCGCACGGTGCAGCCAGTCTCCTTAAGTGTTCCAATCTTTCTACAAAAACATCCCAATCTTCCCCATTGGGCAAATTGCTGAAAGATGCTGAGATTCGACATGCTGAGCGTGTAGTTCGTGACCTCGTATCCCATTCTCGTCGCCAGTTGTAGTGTGTGTAGGCACCTTTAGTAATGACTCCACGAGGCAGTGTATGAAACTTAAACTGTGTGGACCTGTAGTCCTTTATTTGCAGCTCCTGAGTGAGGACAATAAGCTGAGAGTTCCTTTTTATACTGGGTTACCTGCAGTGTGCAGATAACCCTTAGGTCTCCAGCAGAAGCGCCCTCTGGTGTACAGGTAAGGTGTGTACAGTATAAGGCTAGATTCAGTGTGGCATAACAGTGTTACAGACATCACACAGTAAACAGGCATGCATACACAACAGTAACTAAGTGGGTCGATGAGAGTAGTGCATATGATGTAGTATATATGGACTTTAGCAAGACTGGTCATGAAAGTTAAAGCCCATGGGATACAGGGCAAAGTGACAAGTTGCATCCAAAATTGGCTTAGAGGTAGGAAGTAAAGTGTAATGATTGATGGATGTTTTTGTGACTGGAAGGATGTTTCCAGTGGGGTTCTGCAGGGCTCAGTACTGGGTCCCTTGCTTTTTGTGGTTTAGATTTATCAATGATTTAGATTTGAATATATGGAGTATGATTAAGAAGTTTGCAGACAACACTAAAATTTGCTGTGTCGTTGATAATGAAGAGGAAATTCATGGGCTTCAGGAGGATATCAATCTACTGGTCAGGTGGGCAGAGCAGTGGCAAATGGAATTGAATTCAGAGAAGTGTGAGGTGATGCACTTTGGGAAGGCTAATAAGGAAAGGGTATACACATTAAGCAGTAGGCCACTTAATAGTGTAGATGAACAAAGGGACCTTGGAGTACTTGTCCACAGATCCCTGAAAGTAGCAGGCCAGATGGATAAGGTGGTTAAGAAGGCATACGGAATGCTTGCCTTTATTGGCCGAGGCATAGAATTTAAGAGCAGGGAGGTTGTGCTTAAATTGTATAATACTTTGGTTAGGCTACAGCTGGAGTACTGCGTGCAGTTCTGGTCGCTGTATTATAGGAAGGATGTGATTGCACTCGACAGGGATGCTGCCTGGAATGGAGAATTTTAGTTATGAGGACAGATTGGATAGGCTAGGTTTGTTCTCATTGCAACAGAGGAGGTTGAGAGGAGACCTCATCGAGGTGTACAAAATATTGAGGGGCCTGGACATAGTGGATAGTAATGGTCTATTTCCATTGGTGGAGGAGTCTATTACGAGGGGGTATAGTTTTAAGGTGTTTGGTGGATGGTATAGAGGGGATTTGAGGGGGGGTGGGGCTTCTTTCAGCAGAGGATTGTGGGGTCTGGAACTTGCTGCCTCAAAGAGTGGTGGATGGTTTAGACAGGTTAGATGCAGGAAGAATGTTCCCAATGTTGGGGAAGTCCCGAACCAGGGGTCACAGTCTAAGGATAAGGGGTAAGCCATTTAGAACCGAGATGAGGAGAAACTTCTTCACCCAGAGAGTGGTGAACCTGTGGAATTCTCTACCACAGAAAGTTGTTGAGGCCAATTCACTAAATATATTCAAAAAGGAGTTAGATGTAGTCCTTACTACTAGGGGGATCAAGGGGTATGGCGAGAAAGCAGGAATGGGGTACTGAAGTTGCATGTTCAGCCATGAACTCATTGAATGGCGGTGCAGGCTCGAAGGGCCGAATGGCCTACTCCTGCACCTATTTTCTATGTTTCTATGCAGAAACTCTCATCACTTTTAAGAGATGGTTGGATGGGCACTTAAAGTGCAGTAACCTGCAGGGTTACGGACCTAGAGCTGGTAATTGGGATTAGACTGGATGACCTTTTGTTGGACGGCACAAATATAATGGTAAGTACTGCAGGGAATAGAATACGGCCAGGGTGATCTCCTGGACTAGTGTCGATCGCCTGGATAGGTCGGAGAGGAATTTTCCCAGATTTTTTTCTCCCTAAATTGGCCTGGGTTTTTATTTGATTTTTGCCTCTCCTAGGAGACCACATGGCTCCGATTGGGGTGGAGCATAGAATGTTTTAGTAGAAGGGGTGTCGCAGTCGTGGTGAGGCGGATTGTTTGGGCTGGGTGCTCTTTGCCTTTCCGACATTGTTCATAGGTTTATATGTAACCTTTAGGGCTGCTGACCGAGGGCCTTGTGGCTCTTTGTCGGCCGGCGCGGACATGATGGGCCAAAATGGCCTCCTTCTGCGCTGTAAATTTCTATGATTCTATGTTTCTATGTTTCCTCCTTGCCCACAAGCAGCGCTGTAAAGGCACTAACCTCATGGATCTGGCCCTTCTCGCTCTGAGTTTCCCGAGGCCGAAATAGGTTAAAAATAGAAAGCTTGCAAAAATGGAGGGACGCAGCCCTCTTAAAAACTTTTACCAACCGACCCACCTCCTTAGAGCAAATTGGTCGCTGGTCTCTGTCCCACCTCCGTTAAAACCGGAAGTGGACATATTGGAGGCAGGTTGGAGTCGTTTTTGACATTTTTCAAAGTTTTACTTCTTACCCGACTTAAATCCACCAGTTCTTGGGTGTTAATATTACCCTCTCAGTGTCCGAACCTTGGAAATGTGAACCTTTAACTTATTGTGCTGTGAAATATACGGTTCCTCAAAACTATTTCTTAGTCAATGTTCCCCCAGTCCTATGAGAGTGAAATCTGTGCCTGTAACCACTGTCGCTGGGTGGATGTGTATTTTTGCATTCCAGGCAGGCTTATTGGTTGCAGTAAATTCCTGAAGCTAGTACTTGTTTTTTAAATGCACTGTGGAGCCAATTCCATGGCATCAAACAGTGTCGCTAACTTGAAACATTAGCTACTCACGTGGCACCCAATTAAAGTTAAAAAGAAGAAAGTGTACCCAAGTTGTAGTTTTACTGTGTTCACAGTTGACAAATGCACAATTGATTCGGGTAGTTGAAAGTTCTATAACAGAAGGCCTGATTACTTAAAATGCCAGCACAAATAGTAAAAACTGTTGCTTTCTCTTTATTCAGGAAGAAATTTATGCCTCTATTAATTTTCTTCATAAAGCTATATATAGGCAGCCGACTAGACCTGCTGTAGCCACATCTGCAGACCAAATGACAATGTAAGGTATTTCCATGTTTCAATGTCACCAGACATAACACAAAACCGATTTGAGAAAATTAAATCTAAGCACTAGATAAAGAAGAACTGATGGATGCTTTTTCCCCCAGATGGCAAGATCTGGAATCCTCACATCTGCCTAGAAGAACATAGCTTTTAATCATTTGTAGTATTAGGAGCCTGTGGTGCATGATCAAAACACAGGAGCCAGATCCAGATTATTCAGCACGATGCATAACAGAAACAGCAAGTTCCCGGCTTTAAATATGCAATCAATTGTACATGCGGTTCATAAAAGAGACAACATGGTTTTCTTTGGATCATTTCTTGAAATTGCCATGAACCTTTTCTTTTCCATCACGTCATACTTAAGAAATAATACATCTCTAGCAATTAAGCGTTCCAGTTACTTTAGAAACTTAAATTGAATAAAAAAGAGAAATTACAAATGTTGGAAATGTGAAATAAAAACAGAAAATGTTGGAAACACACAGGTCAGTTATTATCTGTAAAGAGAAAAGGCAATTTAAGACGGTGTGTGTGCTTCATCAGAATTGAATTTTATTTTAAATCATGTGTTAAAGTTTGCATGTATAAAGCATCCATGTATGAACATGTTGGTATATGACGTGGCTTTTCCATCAGCTGGATAAGTTTTTGTTTTCTTTTTCTCTGTCCCTCGAAGTTTGTCTTCCCCTTTCTTGATGGTGGGACTCATGTTCGGCTGGTTTGTGCAGGTATCAGATGCTCCCTGGTACGGAAGCCATGTGGTTGTTGTTGATGTATAAGCCAGCAGGAATGTCCCAGTTATGGTGAGCTCTCTTGTTTGCAAGTGCCTCCTCCTGCTGTGTGCACTTTCCCCATACAGGCAGATATGAAAAAGAGACATATGTTGCAAAGAGGAATGTGAGATGAGTTGTTTCAAGGTTACTAAGGCAAGAGCTGCCAATTATGTGAACATGCTAAGGAAACTTACGCTGCCATAGTATGTGGCCCTTAACACCTGGCCCATTTAATCGCCAGTACAGGACCCTGTAAGATGGCATCATGACACAGTGAAAATGAGCCTGCCTATGCAGTTACGAAGATCAGCAATTGGAAAAGTGTTCTGCATTCTCCCTTTGTGATGGTGGACACAGTTTACAGTCAGCATAGATAGAGAAGGCGGCAAAAAAATTAAGATGTTATCAAATATTTGTACAACTACCTTAGCAATCTTGTTGGTCAAAAAGTGTTTTCCTCCGCTGTGAACGCATTCTGTCACCTGTATCCATGTTGCTCTGGTTGTACTTTATATTGCTGAATGGGCCTCTTCTCAAAATCATCACCCTTCAGTGCAAGACCTACTGTCACAAGTACTCCAGCACCTGATCACTGAATGGTGCCATTTATCACCCAGTCATTTTCAGTTATTAACTATAAAGACCAGTTTTAAGAGCATCCAGTTTTTCCCATCCATAACCCAAGAGTGCTGAGGCCATTCCTAGTGCCCCGACTACTGCCTTAGTTTTGATCACTACGCTTTATGATTGTGAGAAATTAAAATCTTGAAGTGTGAGAAAGGAAACTAAGAGGAGCAATGTTGTGGCAAATCAAACCAACTAATGATTGTGCTGTGATCAAAGAAATAAAATAAAGACCTTCTGAGAATTGCATTGTATATTCTAGGTAGCAAGAGTTTAATGACATATTTTACAATGAAATAAGGATAATGAATTGAATCACGTGAGGAATAAGAACAATATGACATTGCAATTAACTGCTGTAAAAAGAGGGAAACAGAATATGAAACACTTCCCTGTGATATATTAGGCAGTCCCTCGTATCGAGGATGACCTGCTTCCACACCAAAAATAGATGAGTTCACAAATGTTTCAATAAAGGACCTGACAATCTAGGTCCTGAACTACATACTAAAGGGTGGAATATGCCTGTGCATGGATTCTTTTAACGTGGGGTGGCCATTGCACACCAGCCACCACACGGGCTTGACAGAGCTAGGTCTTGATCCAGTGGCAAGGGTTAACCAAGATGAATGGAGACCAAGCTCTGCTGCACGACCTAGTGCGCACGCATGCTCTTAATATCCATAGATCGCAGTGTGGGCTGGCCCGTGCTGCCCCTGGGCCCTCGCTTCTTCTGAGCCCTGAACCCTCGCCTCTCCTGGGCCCCGATCATGACGCTCCTGGGCCCTGATCTCTCACTGCTCCTCCGCCCCAACCAAAAATGGAGCAGTCAGAAACAGGACATCAATAGTCTCCTCTTATCTTGGAGACATCAAATATCAACACTGTTATTTGAAATATCAAAATATTAAACTCCAGCCTAGTTGAAGGGTTATTAACATCAGCAGAAACAAACGGCAACTAACAAAATGAACACAGTTCACCTGCTCAAAGTGTGGGGAGGGATTCACTTGTTCATCCATCCTGATGAAACACCAGCGAGTTCACACTGGGGAGAGACCATTCACCTGTTTGGAGTGTGGGAAGGGATTAATTCAGTCATCCAACCTGCTGAGACACCAGCGAGTTCACAAGTGATTGCAGGGTTTGGATTCTGCTGTTGTTGCTGTTGTTATTCACATCCTGTGATATACTGCTGCATGCAATCTCAGGGTAAGTGACAGCATTGCAGTTTAATAATATGAGAAGTGAGAATGACTAATCTGAGAACTAAGAATAAATAATTAACTTAATATAATTAGCAGTGTGAAAAAAGGAAATGCTGCCATCATTCAAATCCTCTCATGAAAATAACTTAAATAAAACTAAAACATCCCAAGTATAACAGTGAATTGTTATGAAAAAAAGCATCACAGCGAGTCACTATACGGAACTAAAATGTCGTGATGAGTTATGATGACTCCTAATAATAAAGTAGGATGCTCAGTGAATCCTGGCAAAACTCTGAAAAGCGAGTGCATAGCACTGAATCACAGAACAGAATGAGAACATCATGACAAATTACTGCAGGAACATAGGGTACTGCGGCAAACCCCTGTGGAGTGTGAAGATGTGGCAAATTCCTGTGTGTAACAAGAGAGTTGCCATGAAGCCTTGCAACAGTGAAAACAGAGCTAAGGAGCCAACTTGCCTGTACACGTCTGACAGGACAGTGAGCTAAATCCTTTGCTGAGTTTGGGTGACATCAAAATTTGGAAAAAAAACTTTTTTTCCAACGTCCTGGTGCACAACACCAAGTACTATCTTTTCAGTCGCACAACATATACCTGCACATACAGGTGATTGATTACCTGTTGTTAAAATAATGGGATTTTCATGCATTTGTCAGTAATACGTAAGAGAAGAGTAAAGGACTAAGTAAGCTTCAGTGACTTCAGTGAAAAGTAAAATCGAGTAGTGGAGTGTAGTACGCCCACCATGTCAATCGAAGAGAAGGCCATCTCTGACCACTTCCTTGTATCGCTTTCCACCCACATCCCCTTTCTCCCACCCAACCCTACTTCCTTCTGTGTCCACCCCTGGGAAAAACTCTCTCCCAACTCTCTTACAACTGCACTTAGGAATCCCAACTGTCCAGCCTTTGTCCCTCCATTCACCACGATATTGCTGCAGTAACCGATCTGCTCAGTCACACCCTCACCACCACCTTTGCTGCCCTAGTCTCTATTTAAACCATTACTCTCTCTCACCCTGGCCGGTTCCCCTGGTATAGCCCTCATCTTCACTCCCTCAAGTCCAAGGGACGCAGATTTGAATGGATATTGCAGACAACTGATTTAACCAATCATTGCCAGATCTGGCTGGACCACACATAGCATTATCAAGTCCTACTCTTGTCTGCCAAAACTGCTCACTATTCCAGGATCATTCTGGAACAAAAGATAATTCCTGGCTACTATTCTCTACTGCTAACCATCTTCTTAAACCCCTCTCCCCTGTCTCCTCCAAACTCACCTCCAACAACAAGTGCAAGGAGCTCATGGACTTCTTTATCTCTAAGAATGAGACTATCAGCTGCCTCTGCCACTTCCCTTCCTTCTCCTAGTGCACCGGGCCAAATGTCCTCTAAGGTTCATCCCTGCCCTAGTCCTGAACTTGCATCTTTCTCCAGTTTATTTCCGATCTCTCCTCTTGACCTCTCCGAGCTGATCCTGTCCATGAGACCCACTTCCTGCTCCCTCGACCCTATTTCCACTAATAGACAATGAGGGGGCTTGGCAAGGTAGATGCAGAGAGGATATTTCCACTCATAGAGGAAACTAAAACTAGAAGACATAGTCTCAGAATCAGGGGCCATCCATTTAAAACTGAGATGAGGAGGAATTTCTTCTCAGAGGGTTGTAAATCTATACAGCTCTCTGCCCCAGAGAGCTGTGGAGGCTGGGTTATTGAATATATTTAAGGCAGAGATAGATAGATTTTTGAGCGATAAGGGAATAAAGGGTTATGCGGAGCAGACAGGGAAGTGGAGCTGAGTCCCTGATCATTAGCCATGATCTTATTAAATGGCGGAGCAGGCTCGAGGGGCCAGGTGGCCTACTCCTGCTCCTATTTCTTATGTTCTTATGTTCTTATGTAAACTGCTGACCACCCAACTTCCTTTTCTGGCTCCCATGTTAGCTGACATTGTTAACTGTTCACTCTCCTCAGGCACTGTTCCCCTCTCCTTCAAATCTGCCGTTATAACCCCTCTCCTCAAAGAAACAACCCTTGACCCCTCCGTCCTTGCAAACTACTGCCCCATCACCAACCTCCCTTTCCTCTCCAAAGTCCTTGAACATGTTGTCACCTCCCAAATCCAAACCATAACTCCATGGTTGAATCCCTCCAATTTGGTTTCTGCCCCTGCCACAGTACCGAAACGGCTCTCATCAAAATCATAAATAACATCCTTTGTGACTGTGACTAACGTAAACTATCCCTCCTCGATCTTCTTGACCCGTGTGCAGACTTTGACATGGTTAACCACTCCATCCTCCTCCAACGCCTCTCCACCATTGTTCAGCTGGGTGGGACTGCACTCGTCTGGTTCCATTTTATCTATCTAATCGTAGCCAGAAATTCACCTACAGTATTTTCTCATCCTACTCCCGCAACGTTACCTCTTGTGTCCCCCAAGGATCTATCCTTGCCCCCCCCCTATTTCTCATCTATATGCTGACCCTCGGCAATATCATCCGAAAACACGGAGTCAGTTTCTACATGTACACTGATGACACCCAGTGCTACCTCACCACCACTTCTCTCGACTACTCCAGAGTCTCTAAGTTGTCAGACTGCTTGTCTGATATCCAATACTGGATGAGCAGAAATTTCTCCAATTAAATATTGGGAAGACCAAAGCCATTGTCTTCGGCTCCGCCACAAACTCCGTTCTCTAGCCACTGACTCTATTCCTCTCCCTAGCATCTGTCTGAGGCTGAACCAGACTGTTCACAACCTTGGTGTCATATTTGACCCTGAAGTGAGCTTTCGACCTCATATCCACAGCATAACTAAGACCGTCTATTTCCACCTCCGTAACATCGCCCCTGCCTCAGCTCATCCGCTGCAGAAACCCTAATCTATGCCTTTGTTACCTCTAGACTTGACTATTCCAACACACTCCTGGCTGGCCTCTCACATTCTACCATACGTAAGCTAGAGGTAATCCAAAACTCGGCTACCCATGTCCTAACTCGCACCAAATCCTGGTCATCCATCACCCCTCTGCTTGCTGACCTACATTGGTTCCTGGTTAAGCAACACCTCGATTTCAAAATTCTTATCCTTGTTTTTCCAAATCCCTCCATGGCCTCACCCCTCCCTATCTCTGTAATCTCCTCCAGCCCCACAACCCTCCGAGATATTTGCACTCCTTTAATTCTGCCCTCTTGAGCATCCCTGATTATAATCATTTAACCATTGGTGCTTGTGCCTTCAGCTGCCTTGGCCCTAAGCTCTGGAACTCCCTGCCTAAATCTCTCTGCCTCCCTACCTCTCTTTCCTCCTTTAAGATGCTCCTTAAAACCTACCTCTTTGGCCAAGCTTTTGGTCATCTTCCTTATTTTCTTATGTGCCAATGTTTTATCTATAACACTCCTGTGAAGTGGCTTGGGACGTTTTACTCGGTTATAGGTGTTATATGTAAATACAAGTTGCTGTTGGAGTGTAAAACGGATTGCAGATTCAATGCTGTTTACACAACCCAGAAGACCTGGAATAAAAACAGAAAATGCTGGAAATCTCAGCGGGTCAGGCAGCATCTGTGGGGAGAAAGCAAAGTTAATGTTTTGGGTCGACGACCCTTCGTCAGAACTGGTGAATGTTTGGAAAGAACACATTCCTAACAAGCACTGAAAGGGGGAGGGGAAGAAAGAACAAAAGGGAAGGTCTGTGATAGGGTGGAAGGCAGGAGAGATTAGAGAGACTAAAGGGATGATGGGCCGAATTAAAATGATAATGACATTAGTCACGATAGGTTGTGAATGGCGGAATAATGACCAGCTGCCATTAGAGACAAGGAGAAAAAAATAGCCTCTGGAGGGGTGGGGGGTGGGGGGTGGGGGGCAGGAAGGGAGCCAAAGATTGGCAGCGGTTACGCTCTGAAATTGTTGAACTCGATGTTGAGTCCAGAAGGCTGTAAAGTGCCTAAACTAAAGATGAGGTACTGTTCCTCGAGCTTGCCTTGAGCTTCATTGGAACAGTGTAGGAGTCCGAGGATGGAGAGGTCAGAGTGGGAGTGGAGCGGAGAATTAAAGTGACAGGCGACCAGAAGCTCAGGGCCAAACTTGCGGACTGAATGGAGATTTTCCGCAAAGCGGTCACCTAATCTACGCTTGGTCTCCCCAATGTAGAGGAGACCACATCATGAGCAGCGAATACAACATCCTAAATTGAAAGAAGTACAAGTAAGTCACTGTTTCACCTGGAAGGAGTATTTGGGGCCCTGGATGGTTGGAAGAGAGGAGGTAAAAGTGCAGGTGTTGCATCTCTTGTGCTTGCACGGGAAGGTGCAGTGGAAAGGGGAGAGGGTGCTGGGGGTGACTGCAGAATGGACCAGGGTGTCCCGGTGGGGGCGGTCCCTTCGGAATGCTGAGAGGGGAGGGGAGGGGAAGATGTGATTGGTGATGGGATCACGCTGGAGGTGGCAGAAATGGCGGAGGATGATCCGTTGAACGTGAAGGTTGGTTGGGTGAAAGGCGAGGACAAGGAGAACACTGTCATGGTTCTGAGAGAGAGGGGAAGGGGTGAGAGCAGATGTGCAGGAATTAGAATGGACATGATCGAGGGCCATGTTAACCAAATCAAAGGGGAATCCTCTGTTGAGGAAAAAGGAAGACATGCCAGAGACACTAGTGTGAAAGGTTGCGTCATCAGAGCAGATGCGATGGAGATGAGGAAACTGGGAGAATGAAATGGAGTCCTTACAGGATGCGGGGTGGGAGGAAGTGTAGTCCACGTAGCTGTGGGAGTCAGTGGGCTTATAGTGTATACTGGTCAGGAAGAAGACAACTATCGTGAAGAAAGTTACTAAGATGAGGCTTTTTAAAGATAATTACACGATGCTGCTCATGCAAAGTGCACATCTCAGAAAATCACAAATATGTAGCCTGTGATTTCATGTGATGTGTTGCCTGTGAATGCTGCTCCCCACTGGAAACGTCCTTCTGTGCCAACTATTTACCCAAATATGCATACCAAAAAAATGTATTATTACTATCTGCAACTCATTTTGCACCGACCCTTCCTAAGCATTAATAGAAGTTTATCGAGTGCAATGCTGCCTGACCAGAAACAGCTTCTTCCTGAATGCTATCCCTGCTAGTCCCCTCCCCTCCCCTCTCAGCAACTTGTAACACTAACGATAGACACAAATCCTAAAGAGATTGAGACAGAAAATTCTGTAAAACCATCTAGCTTCTTGATGTATGTCCATTTAGTTTCAAACAGCGTAGGCTGGAGAATTTTTCACTGTATATGCCCCCTGAATTTATGATTCCAACACAAAATGGTACACAATAAAATAAAGCAAATTAAACTGGAGAATTTTAAAACCTTGTTGCTATTCTAGGAGACAACCCTGGACATCACTGTGGGACCAAAGGAAGATGAAGTCAAAGCCCTTACCAATGCTCAGAGCAAGTACCATCTTGTTACATCTTTTCTCTATCCTCATTCACTAATACACAGGTATACACACAACTACAAGCAATATTTTGAGACAGAATTTTCAGCTAAATGGACTGGAGAATCCAGTGGAAGTGTGGAGGAGTGGTGCTGGTGACCTTTCATCCTAACTCTACTGGAGTATCTGGCATCAGGGGAGGTCACCTCATTTGGATGGAGGCAGCAGGCACCTGCGCCACAACAGAGAGGACAAGGCTGCGGCCAAGGGCAGTGACTCTCAGGATTGGGAGTTCTTGTGTTCTGGGACAGGAGCAGCTCAGTGCATAATCAGAAGCTGGTACATTGGGTGAAATAATTGGGCGTACAGGGTTACTGATTGGTGCTTGGGGGAACAACCTGGGTGTCGGCCTGGGATGTGGCTTTCCCCCTCAAAGAGGATTCACTTTTTTGGATGGTGCATCATAGAGGAACATTTAATTGATCTTTCTGGAGAGGTTCCGGGGAGGCCCCGGTACTGCAAATGTTGACTGGATCGGCGTGAAACTCTTATACAAGAGCATCGTGACACATATGCTGGGATGCTGTCGCTATGGATTATCCTGCCACAATGTAGTCTAACCTTGAATTCAAGCGCTTAATAATTTGTACTGTAAAGCCTTTCTGGGGAACAGAACATTGCAGGCCTCAGGATATGGACATGCACTACTGTTGAAGCTTCGCCTACTAGTTGTGTTTATTGGGAAAATGCAGGCATGATGTCCAATACTTTCTATGCAGAATGTACTATGACAATTATGGACAACATGCCCGAGTTTCCCTTATATGCTTGGCCATGGATGATGCTCCAGGCACCAACAGCCTGGACTGGTAAAAGCCCCCCTTTTATTCTCAAATGTTTCATTGGGGCCAATCTTCCATTCTGCTTTTATTAATCAGGTTTTGCAGCTAGGCCCTGAGCATTGAAATTGTTTCTGTTGCTTGTGAAGGAATGGCTAATGTAGGAAGTTTAAGGAGGGCCAGCCGCTTCTCGGCTGTGGAACTTGAAACCCTGGTCCAAGCTGTGGAGGGAAGGTGGCGCATTCTCTATCCAGGCACAGGAAGATCCAGTCGCACCATCTTTGTGACTGCGTGGCGAGAGATCGCTGTGCAGGTCTCGGGACCTCCATTCATGACCGCACCACCACCCAATGCTGCAAAAGGCTGAACAACATAATTCGACTGATGAAAGTGAGTACATGTTCCCCCAACTCCTCACCTTCCATCTGCCAGCCTCTCCTTCACCTTCTCTTATTTCCCACCTTCACCATATAGTCACTGAATGACCATTTGTTGGTGAGGCCTGTATATATATGTGTGCATATTTGCAACGTAGGCTCCCTTTCATGTGAGAGTGATACCAGGATGTAATGGACCCACAGGTGCACTAATGGCCGAGGCCTCATGACACGGCTGCTCAGCAACCCTTCTTTGCTTTGTAGGCCAAGGTACCTCACAACTGTTTAGAGCAACAAAGGACAGGTGGAGGTGAGACCGATATCCAGCTGAGATTAATGTGCCAAGTTAAAGCACATGGGATTGGGGGTAGTATGCTGACGTGGATTGAGAACTGGTTGGCAGACAGGAAGCAAAGAGTAGGAGTAAATGGGTACTTTTCAGAATGGCAGGCAGTGACTAGTGGGGTACCGCAAGGTTCTGTGCTGGGGCCCCAGCTGTTTACATTGTACATTAATGATTTAGACGAAGGGATTAAATGTAATATCTCCAAATTTGCGGATGACACTAAGTTGGGTGGCGGTGTGAGCTGCGAGGAGGATGCTATGAGGCTGCAGAGTGACTTGGATAGGTTAGGTGAGTGGGCAAATGCACGGCAGGTGAAGTATAATGTGGATAAATGTGAGGTTATCCACTTTGGTGGTAAAAACAGAGAGACAGACTATTATCTGAATGGTGACAGATTAGGAAAAGGGGATGTGCAACGAGACCTGGGTGTCATGGTACATCAGTCATTGAAGGTTGGCATGCAGATACAGCAGGCGGTTAAGAAAGCAAATGACATGTTGGCCTTCATAGCGAGGGGATTTGAGTACAGGGGCAGGGAGGTGTTACTACAGTTGTACAAGGCCTTGGTGAGGCCACACCTGGAGTATTGTGTACAGTTTTAGTCTCCTAACTTGAGGAAGGACATTCTTGCTATTGAGGGAGTGCAGTGAAGGTTCATCAGACTGATTCCCGGTTTGGCGGGACTGACATATCAAGAAAGACTGGATCAACTGGGCTTGTATTCACTGGAGTTCAGAAGAATGAGAGGGGATCTCATAGAAACGTTTAAAATTCTGACGGGTTTAGACAGGTTAGATGTAGGAAGAATGTTCCCAATGTTGGGGAAGTCCAGAACCAGGGGTCACAGTCTAAGGATAAGGGGTAAGCCATTTAGGACCGAGATGAGGAGAAACTTCTTCACCCAGAGAGTGGTGAACCTGTGAAATTCTCTACCACAGAAAGTTGTTGAGGCCAATTCACTAAATATATTCAAAAGGGAGTTAGATGTAGTCCTTACTACTAGGGGGATCAAGGGATATGGCGAGAAAGCAGGAAGGGGGTACTGAAGTTGCATGTTTAGCCATGAGCTCATTGAATGGCGGTGCAGGCTCAAAGGGCTGAATGGCCTACTCCTGCACCTATTTTCTATGTTTCTATGCTGAGTGACATGGAAGAGAGGGTGCAGCGGCTAGTGGGCCGACATGTTGCCTTCCCTGTGGCCGTCGGTTGTGTGGATCCCGCTGGGGACAGCATCGGTAAGTGATGGCCTTCCTTTAATGCCATCTCTCCCTGAATGTCCAAGCGCCTGCTAGGCAATTGCTTATGATTGTGTGCAAGTTGCCTGCTGCATGGTACAATGCCCTACCTCACCCTGACAGGACCCCTTGTGCCATTTATGATTGCAGATGAGACCCTGAGTGTGAGCCAGAGTCAGGACAAGACCCTTGAGGCGACTGTGAGCCAGAGTTAGACCGACACCCTTGAGCCCAGTGCAGACATTGGCAGCACGTCTGATGAGGGTGAGGAAGAGTGGAACACTGCTGCCAGCACCGTGTCACTCGCTGTCCTCAGATACTGGAAGTATGCGGTCGGAACAGTCAGATTTAGCAGAGGGGTCTGCACTGGGTGATGCACTGGGGCCTAGTGGGCTGCAGCATGGTCAAAGGCAAAGGGAACCTCGGGTGCACACATGAGTTCTGCTGCAGAGGACTCAGACGAGCCCATCGACGTGGCGGCTTTTGAAATAAGGGTGAAGGCCATGCATTCACAGATGTTAGCAGCAATGGCAAGGGTGCCCAACAGCTTGTTGCAAGTGGTCAGGAGCGTGGAGGAATCTGCCTCCTGCATTGTGGACAGCTTGAAAGAAAATTACCAATCCTAGCCTCTTTGGGTCTATTCTGGATCAGGCGAATTCCTCAAGTGTTCACTCTCAACTTAAGGTTGAGATAGCTGAATCCTAAAAACGCTAACTGGGTCTAAAGACCTCCTAACGGAAAGGGACAACCCAAAAATGTTATCATCCTCCAGATAGCACTTTTTAGTAAGTTTTAGCTAGATTATATTATCCCGCATATTGTAAGGGTCCGGTTGTCTCTCCTTAATAATGTACCTCTTCACCAAAAGAGTGTACTTGAGATGTGGTTCATGAGTTATTGATACAGAAGACTATGAGAGACTATTTAAAAATATATAGAGATTTATTTAAAGAACCAATATGCAACTTACAGTTGGTGAGTCAGTCAATCACAACATTAACAGTTCTACAAAAGGTGAAAAATTCAATCTTATTTCTAATAGAGAATCTTATTTTTAAATTTAAACTTCATTACAGTATTACAGTTCTTAAAATTGTTTAAGCAGGATATCCATCAATTATCAAAGTAGCAGTTACTTTCAATCCCCGAGAAATAAGAGACTACAAAACAAAAAGCATGTTGCCTTGCTCCATCGTCGAGACACACCTTTGCCCGTTGAAGAGTGTCTAACTTTCTCATCCGAGCTTTCATTATTTATACTCTTTTTGCCATGTTTCACAAGATCTGTTATTGATCAAGTTAATTATCATTAGTTATTTACTTGCTGAGTCTTGCATCCCTAGCTTCTGTACCAATACATAGTTATTGTGAGTTTACCATTAAGTTTAAAGAGAACATGTCATTTGTTTGTGCGCTGGGCACTTGAAATGTTTTCTTCATGTTGTGTCATTCTTACGAGGTTATCCAATAACTTCTCTAGGATCCCAAGATCTTAGTTCTGTTTGTGTGAGGTACGTGACATTTTGCTAATTCAACTGAACTAACCATGTATTTATTGTTTGGTTTGTCATCTGTAGCCAAGAGGGCAGCTGACATTTGTTTATGATGAACAATCCAGATTAGGCCATTCAAGTGGACTGTTTATTTCAACAATTGTCCTGTTTTAACAAGTTAATACACTAACAGGGTCAGTCCTTGAAGGCTCGAATTCTTCTGTGGCTAGGATTGGCAAATTCAATCTGTCCTATTTTTAAAGAAGTTACAAGGTAGTGTCTTATTTTAAAAGAAGTTAGAAGGCAAGAGTGCCCGAGAGCCTGTCACAAGTGGTTAGGAGCATGGAGGAGTCTGCCTCCCGCATTGTGGACAGCTCTGCACACACCATGGAGCCCATCATTGCCAGTGTGCAGAAGATGGTGGACTCCCAGAGTGACCGTGTGGATTCAACTGTGATGATGCGTGTCATGGGCGATGTGGCAGCTGCCATTACAGCACAGGTGCAAGGGAATGAACATCTGAGCTCTGATTTGGAAAGGATGGCCGTTGGCCTAGAAGTTCAGAATGCTTTCATGCACTCTGGGCAACAGGCCATGGAGCATCTTACTGCTGTTATCTCTGGTGGCATCGAGACTGTGTCTGCTCTTATGCAGTCTCAGCTGAATGCCACGCACGATCTGACTGCCGCAATCGCGGCTGGGTCCACCGCGGTCCACGGAGGACCTTCTGGTGTCATGTCACCCCACCGACCTGTGCTCCAGCAGATTGGTGGTGATGGTGAGGTGCTGCCCCGGGGGAGTGGCGCAGGCTCCTCCGACCAGGATCCTGATGTGCTCTCTCAGAATCACAGCAGTCCTGAGCCGAGACCTGCCACTCTGCCATTGCTGCCAAGTTTGGAATTGCCCCAGCCAATCCCGATTGAAGGCGCCGAGGAGGATGTGGCCCAGTCTGTAGCTGGCCCTTCCAGGGCCAGAGCTGGTCAAGGGCATCCTAGAAGGACATCTGTAGGTTCTACACCAGAAACACAGCAGCCTTCCCAGAACAATGATGCAGCCACAGGGGAGACACTGTGGCATAGTTCTAGAAGAGGGGTTATGAGGAAATGCACAAGGGTGAGAATTAATAATGTGTATGTTTTGTGGATCCATTATTTCTGGTCTAATAAATCTTTATTTTGGGTTTAATATCTGTGGAGGTCTCTCATTTCACTGTAGGGAATGGTGTGTGAAAGAGCTCATTGGGTTGGCCATGGAGATGTACAGATGAAGGCTAAAGTGCGAATGAATTCAGCGGAACCGAGCAGCAATGAGATATTTTTGCACTTCCCTTCCAGGATCCGGATCCAATGTCACCTCCTGCGTGGCCGCCGACTCGCATCCTGCTCCTCCTCCTCCCCCTCCTCCTCCTGCGCATCGTGCTCCTGCGCCTCCTCCTCAGGTGGTACTGTTGCCTTGTCCTCCAATTGTTGTGCCCTCATGATTGCCAGGTTGTGAAACATGCAGCAGACGACCACGAATGTGGAGACCCGCTCAGGCGAGTACTGCAATACTCCACCAGAGCAATCCAGGCAACGGAATCTCTGTTTAAGGATTCAGATGGTCTGCTCAATGATGCACCTGGTGGCTGAATGCGAGTCATTGTAGGCTTGCTGCGCAGCAGTCCTGGGATGGCGAAGGGGAATTAGCAGCCAAGTGCACAGTGGGTAGCCCTGGTGTCCAAGGAGCCGACCGCAATCTTGATTTGGTCCAGCAAAGACGCCTGGCACACCGGTCTGCCACAGGATGAAAGCATCGTGGCTGTTGCCAGAATACCGGGCATCAACTGCCATGATTTTGCGGCTGTGGTCACACACCAGCTGGACATTAAATGAGTGGAATCCCTTGTGGATGTGGAACATCTCGGGATTTTTTTGAAGCACCCTCAATGCGACGTGGATGCTGTTATGTATGTGATAACTCGATAGACTGAATACTGTAAACTCACTCAGGTGCAAACCTGGCTCAACTTTATTCAGGCCCAAAGTGCCCACATTACAAGGTGGCTTGCTTTATATCCCTGGTCCGCACACACTTGCGTACAGCCCAATGACCGCTGACAGTGGTGCCCCTTGGTGGCTAGTAACCCCAAGCATACATACATGACAACATCCCCCCTCAAGATCTTCGTATCAGTCATTTTACAAGTTAAGACGGTCCGGAGCTTTCCGCTCACGAATTGATCGTCTCAGTTCAACTCCAGTTCTGTGTGAGAGCTATGAGTCATAGAAACATAGAAACATAGAAAATAGGTGCAGGAGTAGGCCATTCAGCCCTTCTAGCCTACACCGCCATTCAATGAGTTCATGGCTGAACATGTAACTTCAGTACCCCCTTCCTGCTTTATGACTAGAGGCTGGGTAGCTGATCTGATGGGAGTGGCAATGACCATGTCAGAGATTGAAAGTCCAGATTCATTGATGATGGCGGAGTCCTCTGATGAATGAATATAGGTTGGTTGGTTACTGATTGTATCTTCCTCAACTTGTTCCAGTTCATCCGTGTGCCGCAGCTTTATCTGAACAACATGTTTCCTGCATGTTTGCCCATTCTTGAGCAAGACAATAAACACTCTGTTACCCTTCTTGGCCGTAACAGTACTGGCGACCCACTTGGGACCTTGACCATAATTTAACACATACACAGGATTGTTAACAGAAATGTCGCGTGACACAGCAGCATGATCATGATACCACTGCTGATTTTGATGTCTGTTTTCAACACAATCATTCAAGTCAGGATGAACGAGAGAGAGCTTGGTCTTGAGACCTCTCTTCATCAATAGTTCAGCAGGGGGGATCCCGGTAAGCATGAGGTCTTGTCCTATAACTAAGCAATATGCATGACAAGCGAGTCTGCAGTGAACCCTGAGTTACACATTTCCTACTCTGCTTGATTGTTTGGACCGCACGCTCTGCTTAACCATTAGATGTGGGTTTGAATGGTGCTGACCTCACATGTTTAATCCAATTGAGTTTCATGAACTCTTGAAATTCCAGACTTGTGAAGCAAGGTCCGTTGTCGCTCACAACGAGGTCAGGCAGACCATGAATAGCAAACATGACACGAAGGCTCTCAATGGTAGCTGTGAATGCACTGGATGACATGATTATACACTCTATCCACTTGGAATATGCATCCACCACAACAAAAAATATCTTACCCAGGAAAGGACCCGCAAAGTCGATGTGGATCCTCGACCATGTTTTGGATGGCCACGACCACAGACTCAGCGGAGATTCCACTGGTACTTTGCTTAGCTGCATGCAAGTGTTGCACTGATGCCAGATCAGAATCAATTCCAAGCCACCATACGTGAGACCTGACGATGGCTTTCATCATGACAATACCGGGATGAGTGCTGTGTAGAGCAGGTACAAATTTCTCTCTGCCTTTCTTAGGCATAACAACACGATCACCCCACAGTGAACAATCTGACTGAATGGATAGTTCGTCTTTGCGACGGTTGTAAGGTTTGGTCTCATCACACATTTCCATAAGGTATAGAAGACCAATCACCACTAAAGACACAATGTTTTACAACCAATAAAATCGGGTCCTGTCTGATCCAGGTCCTAACGTGTTGAGCCATGACAGGGGTTCCTTCACTCTCAAAAGCATCCATAACTAACAGTAGGTCTGCAGGTTGTGGCGTCTCCACCTCTGGTGTGGGCAACGGCAGACGGCTCAGTGCATCAGCACAATTCTCAGTGCCAGGTCTATGGCGAATGATATAATCATAGGCAGATAATGTCAGCGCCCACCTCTGGATGCGGGACAATGCATTGGTATTGATACCTTTGTTTTATGAAAACAATGAAATGAGTGGCTTGTGATCCGTTTTGAGTTCAAAACGAAGACCAAACAGGTACTGCTGCATCTTTTTAACCCCATACATGCAGGCTAAAGCTTCTTTTTCTACCGTGCTGTAGGCTCTTTCCACCTTTTACAAACTTTTCGAAGCATACGCAACAGGTTGTAGTTTACCCGACTCATTAGCTTGTTGGAGCACACAGCTAACCCCATATGATGAAGCATCACAGGCCAATACTAGACGCTAATACCGGATCATAATGTACCAGCAACTTGTTAGAGTAAAGCAGATTTGCAGCTTTCTTGAAAGCTCTGTCTTGAGAAACGCCCCAAACCTAGTTGTCGCCTTTTCTGAGCAGCATGTGCAGTGGCTCGAATAAAGTGCTCAATTTAGGTAAGAAATTACCGAAGTAGTTGAGTAGACCAAGGAACGAACGCAGTTCCGTCACATTCGGAGGCCTGGGTGCATTTTTGATGACCTTGGTTTTCGAGTCCATAGGCTGAATGCCATCAGCAACAATCTTCCTCCCCAGAAATTCAACTTCTGGTGCCATGAAGACGCACTTCGAACATTTCAGTCTGATTCCCACTTTGTCCAGACGATGTAGAACCTCTTCAAGGTTGTTTAGGTGATCAGCAGTGTCACGACCTGTGACCAGAATGTCATCTTGAAACACGACAGTTCTAGGGACAGACTTCAGTAGACTCTCCATGTTCCTCTGAAATATGGCGCAGCTGAGCGAATTCCAAAAGGACACCAGTTGTAGATAAACAGTCCTTTATGAGTTTTGATGCACATAAGTTTCTTCAACGTGACGACGAGCTCCTGTGTCATATAGGCTGATGTCAGATCCAGTTTAGTGAATGACTTCCCACTGGCTAGCGTTGCAAACAGGTCATCAGCCTTCGATAATGGGTACTGATCCTGTTTTGAAAATCAGTTGATCTTAACCTTGTAGTCTCCACAATTCCTGACAGTGCCATCACTCTTCAACACAGGAACAATGGGACTGACCCATTCATTAAATTTGACCGGTAATATGACCCCTTCACGTTGGAGTCTGTCCAGCTCAATTTTGACCTTCTCCCTCATCATGTACTGAACAGCCCGAGCTTTGTGATGGACGGGTCTTGCACCTGAGTCCAACTGAATCTGCACCTTGGCTCCCATGAAAATGCAGATGCCTGGTTCAAACACGAGGGAAACTTGCTCAACACTTGAGCACATGATGTGTCATCCACCGATGACAATCCTTTGATAGTGTTCCAATTCCATTTGATTTTTTCAAGCCAATTCCTGCCAAACAGCATTGGACCATTTCCTGGAACGATCCATAATGGTAGATCATGAACCACACCATCATACGACATCTTGACTACTGCACTGCCAATCATCGGTATGAGTTCTTTGATGTAAGTACGCAACTTGGCACTGACTGGACTCAGCTTAGGCTTCTGAGCCTTAGTATTCCACATCCTATCGAATGTTCTTTGGCTCATTATCGACTGACTCACACCCATGTCCAATTCCATCGATACCGGCACGCCATTTAATTTCACATTAACCATTATCGGTTGGCTCTTTGTCAGGAACGAATACAGTCCATACACTTCCTCCTTGGGTATCTCGGGTTGCATATCCTGGTCCGTGCTGGACTGGTTGCCATCATCCACGTGGTGAGTCGCAGCATGTTTGCTCAGTTGTGGACACATTCACTGAAGGTGCCCCACTTTCGAACAGCCTTTACAGATGTACTGTTTAAAATGACACTGATGATGCCGATGATTGCCCCCACAATGCCAAGAGGGTGAAATCGGATTCGTACCCGTTGGCAGACTTTGAGCAGCTACAAGTTTTGCATACGCAGTCGAGTAGGCCCTGCCATAAGCAGCTCTGCCATACAACGACACAATCTTGTTTACAGTACTTGCCGTGGAGCTCCGACACTTTGATGATATGTGCCTTAAAGTATCATCCGTTGTCATGCATGCCTGGGAAATAGTGATGGCCTTGCTCAAATCCAGCGTCTCCGCAACCAATAACATCCGAAGGATCACCTCGTGGTTGATTCCTATTACGAAGAAATCTCGCAGCATGTCTCCCAACGCATCTTCGAACTTACATGGCCCAGCAAGATGTCTTAGGTCGGTGAAGAATTCTAACACATCCTGGTCCTCAGAACGAACACGTGTGCAGAATCGATAGCGTGAGATGATGATTCCTTCTTTTGGTTTGAGATGGTCATGTACCAGAGCACACAATTCTTCATAGTCCTTGTTCGCTGGACGTGCAGGTGAGAGGAAATTCTTTATGAGGCCATAGATTTTGGACCGCAAACAGTGAGAAAACCGCCCTGTGCCTAACTGCGTCAGTAGCTTCCTCCATTTTGTTGGCCACGAAATACTGTTCCAGGCGATCGATAAAATCTGACCAGTCCTCTCCCTCCACGAATCTCTCCAGAATTCCAATGGTGCTCATTTTGCATGCGAAGGTTCTTGATTTACCTCATCGCCAAATGTTATGCAAGTAATAACTCATTAGACTGAATACTGTAAACTCACTCAGGTGCAAACCTGGCTCAACTTTATTCAGGCCCAAAGTGCCCACATTACATGGTGGCTTGCTTTACATACCTGGCCCGCGTACAGCCCAATGACCGCTGACAGTGGCGCCCCCTGGTGGCTAGTTACCCCAAGCATACATACATGAAAGATGCAGTCTATGGCGCCCTGAACCCTGGGGAAGCCCGCAATCCTCACGAATCCGGTCTGACGCTCCAACTGCTTCTCCCTGCTTATAGAGAAGGATATGTCATCCCTCCTCCTCCTCCTATACAGAGCATCTGTAACCTGAAGGATGGAGCTATGTATGGCAAACTAGGAGATGTTCAAGATATCTGCAGTTGTAGCTTGAAAAGATCCAATCGCATAGAAATTGAGGGCAATGGTGACCTTTGATGTGACGGTCAGAACCGTCCTCAACCTTGTTTGAGGCTGGAGGTCTGACTGCAGGAGATTGTACAGCTCCATCACTATGTCCTTGGGGAATCATCTCCGGAGACACTGGTCATCCGTCAGGCCATGTATGAGAACTGTTGTCTGTAGACACTTTATCGATAGGGCCTTCAGCCATCACGTCTATGTTGGAGTCTTCCTCCTGCTCTTGTTGGTCCTCACCCTCTGCAGCCTGCTGCTGGTAAGCATCTGCCTCCTGTGCATGTTGCCTCCTGTCCACCTGGCCCATTATATTGTTCGGGGGGATTTGCGTACCTGACTGTCCTACTGACTACAGGCCCTTCCTGGGCCACCTTTCTGGGTTCAGCTCTGTCGTCATCTCCATGGTCTTCTGCACGTTGGTCAGCCATGTGCGCTGTGTTCATTGCCTGCTGCCTCTCCAGCCGTTGGAGCCGGCACCGCCTTCTCCTGCGTGCCTCCCTGCCGCGCACGATGTGCAGGAGGCTTTCTGCTTCCAGCACTGACCCCATTAATTTTCCTCCACAATCTCAGCCTCCTCAATCAAGGCTCTCTGTTGTAGAGTATGAAGAGCCTGGGCCACAATAACTCAAGCCCGCTCTCAACAAGACTACTTGCAATGGTTGAAAAAGTCAGGAAAACACTCCCCGACAAGAATGCTGCTAGACGCAACGCGCCTTTAAATGCCGCTGGCGGTCTTGAGCAAGCAGTGTGTATGTAATGTCTGTAAGCTTGTAATGTTTGTAGCTCCACACTGTGGATGTGGACGTATTGTGTATTGCAACTGCAGAGTTAATAATAAACAGAACCAGGCAGATTCCAGAGGCTTCTGAGAAAGCTGCCTGCCATGAAGGAAGCTGTGTGTGCTGTGCTCTGGGATTATATCACATTTGGCAATGAGATGGGATTTTTCTGATGATTTAAAGCTTAAATTTTGTTGGTGAAGGATTCAGCCAGCCGACAGAGAGACTTTGGAAGTTTCTGTCTTTGGAAAAAAGCTACAAAATCCGAGGTAAATACAGCACACGGTGTGAACAGCTAAAGATGAAAATGGCAGGTGTAATCGGACATTTGGGGGAATATAGATACGACCGGGAACGTTTTAAAGCATATGAGGATCGGCTAGAAATGTATTTCACTGCAAATAACATAATCAAAGTTCCAGACAATGCAGTCCAGAACCGGGCTGTGTTGGAACGTAAGAAAGCGATCTTCTTATCGGAGGCGGGTCCAGCATTGTACGAAACCCTTGAAAATCTGCTTGTGCCTGACGAGCCAAAGGATACAATGCTTAAAGAGATTTTAACGAAGCTGGAGCAGCACTATAGCCCCAAACCGTTAGAAATTGCATAAAGCTACTGTTTTGGGATTTGGAATCAAAAGGCTGATTAAAGTATCAGTGATTACTTTGTATAATTAAAAAAGCTATCGATGCACTGTAATTTTGGAAACTTTCAAAACCGTGCATTACAGGATCACTTTGTTTGTGGGGTGAAAAATGATGCGATCAGAAGGAAGTTATTGACGACAGATGACTTGACTTTTGAGATTGCTTGTCAGACAGTGAGGTCGATGGGCATGGCCGAACAATAGTCCCGAGAATTAAATAATAATTACGGTCATCAGTCAACCGAGGTAAATCACCTGCAGGTTCAAAGTAAAAGATGGTGTGGGCTCAAAGTCTCAGAAACTGGAAATTATAACAGAATGTCAAAGTCGTGCTATAGGTGCCTGGGACAACACATTGGTCAAAGTTGTCCATACGTGAAGGCAGAGTGTTTCTTCTGCAGAAAGATTGGGTATCTTGCGAAGCATGCCGAGTGAAGGGTAAACCAGCTTTCAAAGCTATGAGTCTAGCGTTCAAAGAGACTACATAGCATGGAAGAACAACAACAGGATGAGGAGATGTTAGAGTTACACGTCATCAGGAGCATGAGGTTAACGGACAGCGATTCGGAAAGCATCAAAATCCACATGGATGTTGCGGGATTCAAGATAACAATGGAAATTGACACGGGTGCATCTGTGAGTGTAGTACCAGTGTCGCTGTACCTCGACAAATTGCGTGATTTTCAACTGGAGAAAACCAAGATAGAGCTGCGAGGCGTACCGGTGAAATATAAAGATCAATTTCAGAACTTGCCTCTAATAGTAGTGAAAGGAGAGAAGCCGGCCTTACTAGGAAGAAATTGGTTGAGCTCACTGAAGCTGGATTGGAGCAAGATTTTCTGTGTGTAAGCGAGATTTTCATCAACGGATGAGGTTATCAAGAAATATCCGAAGATGTTCTGTGAAACGGGCAGTCCGATCCAAGGCTTCAAGGCGCGTGTCAGGGTACAGAAGGACGCTAGATCAGTTTACTACCAACCATGTTCCATACCATATGCACTCAAGGAGAAAGTTGAGCAAGAACTCAAAAGACTGGAGACTGAGAACATTATTTGTAAGATAGATCGGTGTAATTAGGCTACACCCATTGTTGTTGTACCTAAGTCTGATGGTAAGGTAAGATTGTGTGGTGATTATAAAGTAACCATAAACCAGGTTCTAGAGGGTAATGTCCCCAATACATTGCCAAATATAGAAGATTAGTTCACAACACTGACCGGTGGTCAGATCTTCTCAAAACTGGATCTTACGAATGCCGATTTACAGCTTGAACTAAATGAGGAGTCCAAGTCATGTTTGACTATAAATACTCATCTAGGCCTATATCAATTTAATGGGCTGCCGTTTGGAGTGTCTTCCGCCCCTGTCATATTCCAAGGGGTGATGAACCAGATTTTGCAAGGTATTGAAGGGGTAGTATGTTATTTGGATGACATACTAATTTCAGCACCAAATAGGCAAATTCATAATAACATATTGAATGAAGTCCTCAAATGACTAGAGAAGCACAGAGTATGAGTGTCTGCTCGTAAGTGTGAGTTATTTAACAACTCAATGGAGTACTTGGGGTACAGAGTAGACAGAGATGGTTTACATCCAACCATGGAAAAATTGGATGCAATCAGAAATGCACCCACTCCCAGGAATGTCACTGAACTTCATTCATGCTTGGGTCTTTTGAACTATTATGGGAAGTTCCTATCAAATTTGGCTACAGTATTACATCCACTGAATGAAATATTGAAAAAACAGGTCCATTGGAAGTGGGAAAAGAATGTGATACAGCATTCAAGGAGTGTAAAAGCAAATTGGTAGAGAGCACCATGTTAGTTCACCATGACATATCTAAGGAGATTAAGCTAGCATGTGATGCCTCTCTGTATGGAGTTGGGGCAGTGATCTCTCATATATCACGTAATGGGGAGGAGAGACTAATTGCTTTTGCTTCACGCACTCAGTGCTAGTGAGAGTAATTATGTGCAAATTGAAAGGGAAGCTTTAGCATTAATTTTTGGGGTCAAGAAGTTTCACAAATACTTGTATGGTTGTAGGTTTACCATTGTTACGGACTATAAACCCCGAACAGCAATTCTCCATCCAACATCCCCAGTTCCAACATTAGCTGCAGCCCGAATGCAGAGATGGGCTTTGATTTTGTCAGCATATACATATGATATTGAATACAGACGATCAGCCGATCACAGTAATGCTGATGCAATGTCTAGATTGCCTTCCCCATCACAAGTTACACCCGATAGGGAAGAAGTGTTTTATTTTTCATACATTGATGAACTGCCAGTCACAGCTGAAGAGATTGGTAGAGCAACCAAACGTGACCCAGTGATGTCAAAGGTGTATGAGTATATTGCAAATGGATGGCCAAATCAGGTAACAGACAGATACACATCCATTCTTCATTCGTAGGAATGAATTATCAGTCGATAAAGATTGTATGATGTGGGGTACAAGAATGGTTATACCAAATAAATTCAGGTCCAAATTATTAGGAGACCTCCATGACCAGCACCTGGGAATGTGCTTGACCAAGAGTTTTGCACGCAGTTATTTATGGTGGCCAGGTCTTGATAAAGATATAGAGTACATTGTGAGTCAGTGTACGGCATGTCAATCGGTAAGCAAGCAACCATCACCACTACCATTACAGCCATGGAAATGGCCTCCCAGGGTGTGGCAAAGCTACATATTGATTTTGCTGAGTTAGAAGGACAAAAATTGTTCATTGTGATTGATAGCCATTCGAAGTGGGTTGAGGTGTTTCCAATGTGGAAAATAACAAGTAAAACATTGGACATTTTGCTAAAATTATTTTCTTCATTTGGCCTCCCTAATAAATTGTTTCGGATAATGGACCACAATTTCGTTCAGAAGAATTTGCACAATTCATGAGCAAAAATGGTGTGAAACATACCAAGATTCCACCATACCATCCTGCTTCGAATGGTGCAGCAGAGCGCACTGTACAAATTGTAAAACATGCCCTCATAAAACAAATGTTAGATCCAAATCCGAGAAAACGACAGTTGTCATTGGATCACAAATTGGCTAATTTTTTGATTACATATTGAAATACTCCTCATGCAACTATTGGTAGAACACTAGCAGAGTTGTTTCTCAAATGACAGCTACGAACCAGATTCTCGTTGTTAAAGCCAAATTTGGCACAGTCCGCAGAAGAGACATAATTAAGACAGAAAGAGAATCAGGATAGAGGTAGAGTAAAAGAGAGAAGTGTGAAATTAAACCAGAAGATGAGAGTGAAGAACCATCACCATAAATGGTTAAAGTGGTTACCAGGATGAGTGGTGAAGATATGTGGTCCTCGCACATATTTGGTAAAGATGTTTGACAATGGACAGGTTAGGTTTGTTCATATTGATCATATTTTACCTACAGACATGGAAGGAGTTGAAGGTGGGAATGATTCAATTATTTCTGACTCATCAGATAGTTTTGATACACCAGTAGCAAATCCTAAATCACTGGAAACAAATCCAGGCGAGAATCAGAATGAAAGTCTGACTCTGAGTCAGGAAAACAAAGAGCCTGAAGTTAGAGTGAGTTCAAATGAAAATCAAGGAAATTCCGTGGAGGAAAACGTTCCTTAGGATGAGCCTCGAATGAGTTAGATTCGACACCATGTTTGGAAGGTTCTGTTCGAGAGTGAAGGTATCCTCTTCGAAACAGAAAACAAGTGGTAAAGTTAAATTTGTAAATATGGAAAAAAAAGTTTATATCCTGTGTTACGTATAAACATAAAAGTTATGTGTGATGTTTGTTATAATAACTTCTTCATTAAGGACGGAGAAGTGTAATGTCTGTAAGCTTGTAATGTTTGTAGCTCCACACTGTGGATGTGGATGTATTGTGTACTGCAACTGCAGAGTTAATAATAAACAGAACCAGGCAGATTCCGGAGGCTTCCGAGAGAGGGATGTAGGAAGCTGCATGTGCTGTGCTCTGTGAATATATCACAGTGTACCGACCCAAAAACCTGTTATTGACACCAATAGGCAGCTGGAAGACGATTTGAGCTGAATTTTGCTTCTGGGGTTGGTCCGAGGCAGAGCGCGATCTGATGACATCGTTAACGATGCATCTGCAAGAGCGGTGTGATAGTGGGGGGAGAGGAACGGATCTTCCCATGGGAAAAACCCATGAGGGCAATGCTGCGAACGTCGGGCAGTCCGCCATGGCTTGGTGGCCATTCTGCACCCATTCGTGGCTGCTACTTGTTCTCCAACCCCCTTTAATATAGGCCAGCATGTCATTTGGCTTCCTAACTGCTAGTTGTACCTGTATGCTAACTTGCTGTGTTTCTTGTACGAGGATAACTAAATCTCTCTGAACTCCAACATTTCATAGTTTCTCACCATTTAAAAAATAGTCTGTTTTTCTATTCTACCTAGCAAAGTGACTAATCTCACATTTTCTCACAATATACTCCACTTGTCATCTTATTGCCCACTCACGTAACCTGTCTACATTCCTTTGCAAGCACTTTGTGTCATCCTCACAGCTTACTTTCCCACTTAGCTTTGTATCATCAGCAAACTTGGATACATTGCACTCGGTCCCTTCATGTAAGTCATTGATATAGATTGTAAATAGCTGAGGCCCAAGCACTGATCCTTGTGGCACCCCACTAGTTACAGCCTGACAACTGGAAAATGACCTGTTTTTGTTTCTGAATTTTCGGCGGGCTCATGTTGCTGGATTGTTGGCACTGGAAGTGCCTGGGAGCACAGCAACCTGAGCGGGTGAGGGAGAGGCTGCGCAGGAAGTCCCAGTGACAGTCACCAGGGAAATGGGGGACGGGCTAATTCTAGATACTTTGGAGAACATCACGAGTGAGCTCAGTCACAGGGTGAGGGGGCTGGAGGGTGGGGTCAGATGTGACCTCAGTCATGGGGGAGGAAGTCAGGTCTGATCTTAGTCACTCGGGGAGGTTGGGGAGGGGGTCAGATGTGACCTCAGTCACTGTGGGGTAGGGGGGTGGTCAGGTGTAATCTCAGTCACTCGGGGTGTCAGGTGTAACCTCAGTCACTCGGGGTGTCAGGTGTGACCCCAGTCACTGGAGAGAGGGGTCAGCTGTGACCTCAGCCACTGGGGGTGGGGTCAGGTTTTACCTCAGCCACTTGGGGGTGGAGTCAGATGTTACCTCAACCACTGGCGGAGTGGGGGGCGGGGTCAGCTGTGACCTCAGCCACTGGAGGTGGGGTCAGGTTTTACCTCAGCCACTTGGGGGGAGGCGTCAGGTGTGACCTCTGTCACTGGGGGAGGGGTCAGGTGTGCCTCTGTCACTGGAGGGGGCGTCAGGTATCTGAATGCGCTTGATGTTACATCTGTGGTAATTATATACAATTTTTTTTTGCTTTTGTAATATTTATGTGAAACTATCAAAATATAGCAACGACAAAATTTTGCCTCGCTACCCTGCGCAACCTACATTTTCCGTCCTGGCTACTTTGCTGTGCTGTCACCCTGTATATCCCTGGATTTGCTTTAGCAAATATGGTCACCCTAGCCTAGAAATTTGTGTTTGCCACAAAAGTTTCCGGTGTCACAGGTAACTGGAGTTAACGGCCGCTAAAAATGGCCACAATGCTAAGGAGAATAAATTTGCCTGCGGGGCTGGAAATTGGTGGTGTGGCGCTAACCTTCCCTGAAACACCCTCCTGGTGGCATTAGTGGAGAACTCCAAGGTGAAGTTCCCGTCTCGAAGTGGCATTCGAACTTCACACAGGCTCTGGGAGCGAGGCTGTGGAGCTCACAAGGAATTTTGGGCAATTAAAAGGGCTGTGAATTAAAGGGGCCATGTACTCAGAACTAATACAAATTAAAATGCAGTGAAACAATGCAGTTTTCAGCCCTTACTGCCTGTCAAAAAAAAATACGTTAAAAAGAGGTCCTAAATGTGATTATTCAGCTTTAAAGTTGAATTCTTTTCTGAACCTCAGAAAATGGGATTACTGCTTCAGCACTAACACAATTGACTCAGCCAGCCGGGGAAGGGGGACCCAGGGTCTCGCACGCAGCACTCCAGCTTTGTGCAGGATGGCAACACTGCAAGAGAGGTTCTCTACCCACAGTGGCCAGGGGACCCTCCAGAAAGAACGATGTGGGACTACATCACCGAGGCTGTCACTGCCAGCAGTTTCGCCCCCACCACCAGGCTCTAATGCCCAAAGAAGCTTCATAACCTCAGACCACTGTTCATGGATAGCCCATTTGGAAGGAGGTTTTGCTATCTGCTTCCTTCCTCCCTCCCTCCTCTTCTTCTTGCTCCTCATCCTCTTCCTTCTCCTCTCCCTCATCCTCCTCCTGAGAGGGTGATGCAATCCCTGATGACAAGCGCTGTGCCCTC
This sequence comes from Pristiophorus japonicus, assembly GCF_044704955.1. Classification (NCBI taxonomy): domain Eukaryota; kingdom Metazoa; phylum Chordata; class Chondrichthyes; family Pristiophoridae; genus Pristiophorus; species Pristiophorus japonicus. Next base: position 124,119,562 of record NC_091983.1, on the reverse strand, counting down.
ATGGTGGCCAAGTTGGGAAGCATACAGCAGACTACCACAAAATGGGTCACCCGCTCCAGTGTGTACTGGAGAGCTCCTCCCGAGCGGTCAAGGCAGTGGAACTGTTGCTTCAGTAGCCCGATGATATGCTGGACGATGTTTCTGGTGGAAGCGTGGCTCTCATTATATGAGTGCTAGCCACGGGTGTTGGGGTTACGGAGGAGAATCATGAGCCAGCTGGACAGCGTATAGCCCTTGTCTCCGAGCAGCCAACCTTGCGTTTGCTGTGGTGGCTGGACTGGACTGACACAGGATGAAGGCATCATGACTACTGCCGGATAGTGGGCATTGATAATGAGGAATCGCTAGTCGTGGTCACACACCAACGGCAAATTAAGTGGCCTTTGCGGTTAGGGAAGATCTCAGGAATGTTATACGGTGCCCGCAAAGGCAGTCAATGGCACCTGCACTTTGGGGAAGCCCGCTATCGTGGCAAAGCTGCATGCACACTTGTCCTGCTTCTCTCTGTTCAAAGAGCAAAAAACCTCTCCCCTTCTCATGTTGTAGAGAGCCTCAGTGATCTCCCGGATGCAACAATGGACGGCGAGCTGTGAGATGTTAGCTATGTCTCCTGCTGCAGACTGGATGGATCTGCTGGCAAAGAAATTGCGGGCCACAGTGACCTTGACTACCACTGGGAGAGCTATGGTCGCCCTGCTGTCAGGCTACAAGTCTGGTCGCAGGAGGTAGTGGAGTTCTGTGACCACCTCCTTGGTGAAGTGTAGCCTCCTAATACACTGCTCCGCGCTTAAATGGATATAAGAAAAGAGCTCACGGAAGGCCCTAGGTGGTAAGGCCTCCCAAAGAAGGTCCTCATGGCCCTCCTCCTCCCTCTGTGTGCATCTTCTCCCCTTCTTCGCTGCCTCCGCTCCCTCTGCCGAAGATCCTGGAGCATGAGGTCGATTGCCAGTACAGCTCCCATGACTGTGCACAAAAGCCTTTAAAAAATAATGAAGGCGTCTCCACTTGCACTCCACTCCCTGTTACCTTAGAACCTTGCAGGAAGTTAATGAAGCTGTTGGAGTTGCAGGGAGTAGCACAGAGCCAGTCAAACTATACAACAGGTCAGGTGTGTGATTGCTGATGGTCCCTTTAAATACCGCTGCTGGAACCTCCTCCCTTCTTGTCAAAGCTTGCTCTGTCTGTCATTTTTAAGGCATGCCGGTAAGTGCAACAGCGAAATCCAAGTCACCGATCGGGCGTCAAGTGTGCGTTGCACACTCACTGATGTCATGATCTGCTTATTTTCAATTATTTCAACGATTGCTTCTATCGGCAGCGCTGCTGGCCATCCCAAAATGGCAGTCATCGCGGGACCCATCGCCAGCTGGTGGAAGAGCTGTGGCCACCATTTTTTTGCTTGATTATGGCAGTAATAGGTGGCGTTAAACCTCCGAATTTCAAGGCCCTGAAGTGCCCAGTGCACCCAGAATGGGCTGTGAGTGCCAAGGTGGCTGGGAGCCAGTGCACAAGTTGGGGGTCATTTTGACTTTGAGCGATAGTGTAAAATGGATGATGGCAAATCGGCAGCCTGTTTTACACCTCGCTTAATTTTTATTTTCAATTACTTCAATGAGATATAAAACCGGCAGACGAAGCTGTGCATTTTTGGCATGTGATATAATTGTGCACATCAACGCTATTTACACCACAAAGCCATATGTTTGTTCACAATTTAACAAAAATCTGCCAAACACACTTTTGCACTGACAGTGCCTCTTCAGTAACATATTGTTCTGAAGTGTAAGGACCAACGTTTTCTTGAATAACATAAATAAAGATTATTCACTTGGTATCTGGCACTAGCAATAGAACGCACTGTTCTTCATCTTAAAAGAAGTTCATATACTGCTTCCACTGGCTGAGTATGTGCTGCTAATATTAGATTGATAGTCAACTCGATTGTTTCTCTCTTGGTGGTACCATGGACTCAAAATATAATTATTAACCTATTGAGGGCTACAGTGCACTATTCGAAAATGTGGAAACCCAATCTTTAACCCAGACTAAACAGAAACAAATTCCATGCATCTTCTTATTGAATTCATCATTTTAGCTTTATGTTTCAAGTACCTCATTGGAGCCCACTCTGCATATATAATGAAGGACCCTGCTGCCTCTTGGTGGATCAATGTCCCTCTTGTCTGCTCAGAAGAGCAGGTTAAAAGCGCAACCCACGAGATCGGTGCAGGTAAGACCTATGAACAATTTTAACTGCCCGCCTGCCTGGTTTCAGTTGGGAAGTCTGTTAAAATGAATCCTCAGGTTTAATAAGGAGGTGGAACAGAGTTTCTGGCCCCGATATTTACTCGGAGTTGCAATGCAAGCGGGGATCCGATATTACATGGGGAACCAAGAAGAAAGTTCAGCGTGTCTGTTAGTAGCTTTATAACTCAGCCAGCTCATTATCGTTTTGATTAGGGGTTTGCTCTCCAATGCATGGCAGTAGGCATGATGAGGTCCTGCAGGACACGATCCCAACCCAGTATTTAAAAGAACAATCCACGATGCAATTTGGAGGATTTAGAGTTTGAAACAGCTGAAGAGCAAGTTTTAGAATAGATTTGAGATGGTCAAAGGCTGCGCTGTGTTTCAATGACACCTCCCTTGATGTGCTGCTTGGGGCAGTGAGGAACTGCAAGAGATACTGTTGCCCAGCAATGGGAGGAAGAAATCTGCTGCTGACACAAAGAAGACGTGGCTGGAGGTGACCCAGAAGACCATCAGCAGGAGCTTAGTGCCATACTCATAGATTTAGTGCAGCAAGTGTTTTAATTACCTAACTAGTTCAGGAAAGGTGAGTACAGTTGCATATTCACCTACATACTGCTGTGCACATCACCCAACCCCTCACTCTACCTTCTCAAGCCTACTTTATCACACCATTCCTCACATCTGCTTACCTTGCAAGCCCACCCATCCTCTCTATCTATGCGCTTCTTCACATCCCCATCTATCCATCCACCATTGCCACTTACCCTACTTCCTATGCAATTTCATGCCTATCCTTGATAGTCACCCTCACCAAATGGACTCAATCCATTGGGTGAACACATTCCATTACACTCACTCATGGATTTGATCTTTCTCTCGTTGCAGTAAAAGAGAACACAGAACATGAGGGACAGGGAGAGGACAGGAGGTGGGCATTCACACATTTCAAAGCACACAAGTGCAAAGGAGAAGGCATTGGAAATAAATGGAGTTTTGGCTTGCCTGGCCATTGGAGATGGGGAGACAGGGAACTCCCAGCTACCTAGTGACACAATTCAATATCAGTGGCCCATAAGTCATACAGCACTCAGTCACGTTGACTTAGTTTTAACAGCGAATGAAATATGTTCATCTTGATAATGATAAATTGCAACATACTTACCTTGCCAGAACTAATTCATGTATTTTATCTCCGACAGGGCGTCACACGTGCAGCAGAAGTTGGTGGAGTTCTTGGAAGATGATTCTTCTGAGCTGAGTCCTTTTGAGGGCGCACTGTCACAGGACACATGCATATCATGCACCAGCTCAGACACTCACACCTCGGTGGGACCACGTCGACAGATAGTTGGGTTTTCAGTTGGTGACTCACACGTCACAAGCGAGAAAGAGCAGATTGTGGTGGCAGGGACAGCTGTGGAGAGTGTGCATCAGAGAGCACAGCCCTCTCCAAGCTCTGCTCAGCTGAACACAGATGCTGTATCCTGGGGGCCGTCGATGAAAAGGAGAATCTTTGAGCAGCAGCAGAGAATGTGCAATGACATAGCTTCCAAGCACACTGACCACGATTGCAGAGAGAATGGAGGAGTCCACCTTGTGCATGCGTGGTTTCATGACGCAGGGCACTGCGATGATGTGTTCTTCCATGGTAGAATGGCAGCTCCGTGGAACATCAATTGCTCCAAACAAATGAGCCCATGCACGCCCTGTCCACGGCCGTGCAGACTCTGGAAAACAACATGTCTGTTATATATGTAAACTTGTATATACCCAGTACAGCCACCAGAGGGCTCATCCCCTGGAGTCCCAAGGGATCCCACAATTCCTTGGGAGCATAGGTTAGAGATGCACTCTGGAGACCTGCAATAAAAGACTAAGGTCATACTTTACTTTGAGCTCACAGTATCCAGTCAGACTCTTTCTTCATACACAACAACTGGCGACAAGATACAGATAACGAACACAATGATGCAGAGAACAGTGGGCATCCTGGAGAAATTCTCAGAGGGAGATGATTGGGAAACCTTCATGGAGCGACTCAACCAATACTTCGTGGCCAATGAGCTGGAAGGAAACGCGAACGCTGCCAAGTGAAGGACGATTCTCCTCACCATCTGCGGGGCGCCAACGTATGGCCTCATGAAAAATCTGCTTGCTCCAGCGAAACCCACAGGGAGATTGTACAATGATTTGTGTACACTGGTCCGGGAGCGTTCTGATGGCGAGGTACCGGTTCGACAGCTACAAAAGGTTTGAAGACCAGGAAATGGCAAGTTATGTCGCCGAGCTAAGACGCCTTGCAGGACATTGCGAATTTGAAGGACATTTGGAGCACATGCTCAGAGACTTTTTCATACTTGGCATTAGCCATGAAACGATACTTCGCAAACTTTTGACTGTAGAGACCCCAACCTTGAGTAAGGCCAAAGCGATAGCCCAGACGTTCATTGCCACCAGTGACAATACTAAGCAAATCTCTCAGCACACAAGTGCTGCTACAAGTACTGTGAACAAAGTGATGTTGTTTTCAAATCGCAATGTACAGGGCAGGTCCAACATGCCTGCAGCTGCACGTCCGCAGATGTCTCAGAGTCCACCATCAAGGGTGATGAACGCAAGGCCATTAACACCTTGTTGGCACTGCGGGGGTGATCATTATTTCCATTTATGCTGCTTCAAAGAGTACGTTTGCAAGCGCTGTGGAACAATGGGATACTCCCAACGCTTGTGCAGGAGAGCTGCAAATCCTGTTAATCCTGCAAACCACCATGTTGCAGAGGAGGACAGGTCCACGGAGGATCACGACGAACCAGAGCCTCAGACCGAGGGGGCAGTGGTATATGGGATGCATACCTTTACCACTAAGTGACCCCCGATAATGCTGAAGGTCAAACTAAATGGACTTCTGGTGCCAATGGAGTTGGACACAGGTGCGAGCCAGTCCATTACGAGCAAAAAGACTTTTGAAAAACTGTGGTGCAGCAAGGCCTCAAGGCCTGTCTTGACTCCAATTCGCACAAAACTGAGAACTTAAACAAAGGAACTGATTCCCGTAATCGGCAGTGCTACTGTAAAAGTCTCCTACGATGGAGCGGTACCGGGCGATGGTACCACGCTGTTCAACAGGAGCTGGATGGGAAAGATACGCTGGAACTGGGACGGCGTCCGAGCGCTCTCGTCCGCTGACGAACCTCGTGTGCCCAGATCTTAAACAAGTTCCCTTCGCTGTTCGAACCAGGCATCGGGAAGTTCCAAGGAGCAAAAGTGCAGATCCACCTAATTCTGGGGGCAGGACCCATCCATCACAAGGCGAGAGCAGCACCGTACATGATGAGAGAAAGGGTAGAGATCGAGCTAGACTGGCTGCAATGTGAGAGCATCATTTCGCTGATCGAATTCAACGAGTGGGCCAGTCCGGTCATTCCTGTCCTCAAGCGAGACGGCACCGTCAGAATCTCTGGCGATTACAAAGTAACTATCAATCCTTTCTCCCTACAGGACCAATACCCACTACCAAAGACCGACGACCTTTTTGCTACACTGGCGGGAGGAAAGACGTTCACGAAGCTGGACTTGACCTTGGCCTACATGACGCAGGAGCTGGAAGTATCATCGAAGGCACACACCTGCATCAACACGCATAAAGGTCTCTTCATTTACAACAGATGCCCATTTGGAATTCGATCAGTGGCGGCGATATTCCTGAGAAACATGGAAAGCTTACTGAAGTCAGTCCCGCGCACCGTGGTATTCCAGGATGACATCTTGGTTACAGCTCAGGACACAAGCGAGCATCTGCAGAAACATAGAAACATAGAAACATAGAAAATAGGTGCAGGAGTAGGCCATTCGGCCCTTCGAGCCTGCACCGCCATTCAATATGATCATGGCTGATCATTCCCTCAGTACCCCTTTCCTGCTTTCTCTCCATATCCCTTGATCCCCTTAGCCATAAGGGCCATATCTAACTCCCTCTTGAATATATCCAATGAACTGGCATCAACAACTCTCTGCGGCAGGGAATTCCATAGGTTAACAACTCTCTGAGTGAAGAGGTTTCTCCTCATCTCAGTCCTAAATGGCCTATCCCTTATCCTGACTATGTCTCCTGGTTCTGGACTTCCCCAACATCGGGAATATTCTTCCTGCATCTAACCTGTCCAGTCCTGTCAGAATCTTATACATTTCAATGAGATCCCCTCTCATCCTTCTAAACTCCAGTGAATAAAGGCCCAGTTGATCCAGTCTCTCCTCATATGACAGCCCAGCCATCCCTGGAATCAGTCTGGTGAACCTTTGCTGCACTCCCTCAATAGAAAGAACGTCCTTCCTCAGATTAGGAGACCAAAACTGAACACAGTATTCCAAGTGATGCCTCACCAAGGCCCTGTACAACTGCAGTAAGACCTCCCTGCTCCTATACTCAAATCCCCTCGCTATGAAGGCCAGCATACCATTTGCCTTCTTCACAGCCTGCTGTACCTGCATGCCCACTTTCAGTGACTGGTGAACCATGACACCCAAGTCTTGTTGCACTTCCCCTTTTCCTAATCTGCCGCCATTCAGATAATAGTCTGCCTTCGTGTTTTTGGTCCCAAAATGGATAACCTCATATTTATCCACATTATACTGCATCTGCCATGCATTTGCCCACTCACCTACCCTGTCCAAGTCACCCTGCAGCCTCTTAGCGTCCTCCTCACAGCTCACACCACCACCTAGTTTAGTGTCATCTGCAAACTTGGAGATATTACACTCAATTCCTTCATCTAAATCATTAATGTATATTGCAAAGAGCTGGGATTCCAGCACTGAGCCCTGCAGCACTCCACTAGTCACTGCCTGACATTCTGAAAAGGACCCGTTCATCCCGACTCTCTGCTTCCTGTCTGTCAACCAGTTCTCTATCCACATCAGTATATTACCCCCAATACCATGCGCTTTGATTTTGCACTCCAATCTCTTGTGCGGGACCTTGTCAAAAGCCTTTTGAAAGTCCAAATACACCACATCCACTGGTTCTCCCTTGTCCACTCTGCTAGTTACATTCTCAAAAAATTCCAGAAGATTCGTCAAGCATGATTTCCCTTTCATAAATCCATGCTGACTTGGTCCAATCCTGTCACTGCTTTCCAAATGCACTGCTATTTCATCTTTAATGATTGATTCAAACATTTTCCCCACTACTGATGTCAGGCTAACCGGTCTACAATTACCCGTCTTCTCTCTCCCTCCTTTTTTAAAAAGTGGTGTTACATTAGCTACCCTCCAGTCCATAGAAACTGATCCAAAGTCAATAGACTGTTGGAAGATGATCACCAATGTATCCACTCTTTCCATGGTCACTTCCTTAAGTACTCTGGGATGCAGACAATAAGGCCCCAGGGATTTATCGGCCTTCAATCCCATCAATTTCCCTAACACAATTTCCCACCTGATAAGGATATCCTTCAGTTCCTCCTTCTCACTAGACCTACTTTCCCCGAGTACTACTGTTATGTCTTCTTTCGTGAAGACAGAACCGAAGTATTTGTTCAATTGGTCTGCCATTTCTTTGTTCCCCATTATCACCTGAATCCGACTGCAAGGGACCTATGTTTGTCTTCACTAATCTTTTTCTCTTCACATATTTATCGGAGCTTTTGCAGTCAGTTTTTATGTTCCCTGCAAGCTTCCTCTCATACTCTATTTTCCCCCTCTTAATTAAACCCTTAGTCTTCCTCTGTTGAATTCTAAATTTCTCCCAGTCCTCAGGTTTGCTGCTTTTTCTAACCAAATTATATGCCTCTTCCTTGGCTTTAACACTATCCTTAATTTCCCTTGTTAGCCATGGTTGAGCCACCTTCCCCGTTTTATTTTTACTCCAGACAGGGATGTACAATTGCTGAAGTTCATTCATGTGATCTTTAAATGTTTGCGATTGCTTATCCACTGTCAACCCTTTAAGTATCCTTTGCCAGTCTATTCTAGCCAATTCACGCCTCATACCGTCAAAGTTACCTTTCCTTAAGTTCAGGACCCTAGTTTCTGAATTAACTGTGTCACTCTCCATCTTAATAAAGAATTCTACCATATTATGGTCACTCTTCCCCAGCGGGCCTCGCAAAACAAGATTGCTAATTAGTGCCTTCTCATTACACATCACCGAATCTAGGATGGCAAGCTCTCTAGTTGGTTCCTCTACATTTTGGTCAAGAAAACCATCCCTAATACACTCCAGGAAATCCTCCTCCACTGCATTGCTACCAGTTTGGTTAGCCCAATCAATATGTAGATTAAAGTCGCCCATGATAACTGCTGTACCTTTATTGCACACATCCCTTATTTCTTGTTTGATGCTGTCCCCAACCTCACGACTACTGTTTGGTGGTCTGTACACAACTCCCACTCGCGTTTTCTGCCCTTTGGAATTCCGCAGCTCCACCCATACCGATTCCACATCATCCAGGCTTATGTCCCTCCTTACCATTGCATTAATTTCCTCTTTAACCAGCAATGCCACCCCGCCTCCTTTTTCTTTCTGTTTATCCTTCCTAAATGCTGAATACCCTTGGATGTTGAGTTCCCAGCCTTGGTCACCCTGGAGCCATGTCTCCATGATGTCAATCACATTATACACATTAACTGCTATCTGCACAGTTAATTCGGCCACGTTATAACGAATACTCCTCGCATTGAGGCACAGAGTCTTCAGGCTTGTCTTTTTAACACACGTTGCCCCTTTAGAATTTTGCTGTAATGTGGCCCTTTTTGTTTTTGCCTTAAGTTTCTCTGCCCTCCACTTTTACAATTCTCCTTTCTACCTTTTGCTTCTGACTCCATTTTATTTCCCTCTGTCTCTCTGCACAGGTTCCCATCCCCCTGCCACATTAGTATAACTCCTCCCCAACAGCACTAGCAAACACTCCCCCTCGGACATTGGTTCTGGTCCTGCCCAGGTGCAGACCATCTGGTTTGTATTGGTCCCACCTCCCCCAGAACCAGTTCCAATGTCCCAGGAATTTGAATCCCTCCCTTCTGCACCACTGCTGAAGCCACGTATTCATCTGAGCTATCCTGCGATTCCTACTCTGACTAGCACGTGGCACTGGTAGCAATCCTGAGATTACTACTTTTGAGGTCCTACTTTTTAATTTAACTCCTAGCTCCCTTAATTCGTCTCGTCGGACCTCATCGTGTTTTTTTACCTATATCGTTGGTACCTATATGCACCACGACAACTGACTGTTCACCCTCCCTTTTCAGAATGTCCTGCACCCGCTCCGAGACATCCTTGATCCTTGCACCAGGGAGGCAACATACCATCCTGGAGTCTCGGTTGTGGCCGCAGAAACGCCTATCTATTCCCCTTACAATTGAATCCCCTATCAATATCGCTCTCCCACTATTTTTCCTGCCTCCTGTGCAGCAGAGCCAGCCACGGTGCCATGAAATTGGCTGCTGCTGCTCCCCCCTGATGAGTCATCCCCCTCAACAGTCCCCAAAGCGGTGTATCTGTTTGGCAGGGGGATGACAGCAGGGGATCCCTGCACTACCTTCCTTGCACTACTCTTCCCGTTGGTCTTCCATTCCCTATCTGGCTGTGTACCCTTTACCTGTGAATAGCTAATCGCGCTATTCATGTCATTCTCAGCATCATGCATGTTCCAGAGTGAATCTACCCGCAGCTCCAGTTCCGCAACGCGGTCCGTCAGGAGCTGGAGGCGGATACACTTCTCGCACACGTAGTCGTCAGGGACACCGGAGACATCGCTGATTTCCCACATAGTACAGGAGGAACATAACACGTGTCCTAGCTGTCCTGCCATGACTTAACCCTTAGATACACTTAAATTGGCAACAATAATGTTAAATGTTATTTACTGATAGAGAAAATGAAAAAGAAAAGCTACTCACCAATCACCAGCCAATCACTTACCCCCTTGGCTGTGACGTCACCTTTCGATTTCTTTCTACTTCTTTTTTGCCCTCTCACCCTGCTGCAGCTGCACCGGTAGGCCTCAGCAACGGACTCCCGACTCTGCCGCTCTGCCTCCGACGATGCTGTTCCCCGGACTCCCTGCTGTGCCTTTTGTCGGCCTCACCAGCGAACTCCTGACTGCCTCTCCGCCTCCGACGGCGCTGCTCCCCGGACTCCCTGGAGGAGGTTCTTAGTCGACTCAACCGCATGGGGCTCAGCTTAAAACGCTCGAAGGCAATCGAGAACGCACCGAGGCCACAGAATGTGATGGAGCTTCTGTAAGGGGTTCTCAGGGAGTGTTGCTGTGCCTTGGGTGTCTCTCTCTGGGTTTCTGCCCTCACAGCTTATGCCTGGCCTGTGAGGTATCCTGAGTGTCCACAGCTTATGAAGGGGGTTTTGAGACTCGTGCGTCCCCACAGCTTATGCCTAACCTGTGAGGCACCTGAGCGTCAAACACTCCTAACCCCTTCTTCCCTAGCCTGTGACACACAGTTGAGCGTTTTCGAGGCGCTCCTAGCTTCCCTTACACTGTTCTGATATAAGACTCACGATCAGGAGATGTAATACAATAGAACTGAGACAAGGTGATTCCAAGAGGAACTTTAGGCTTCCAATTTATTTGACAAGGTATATCTCAACAAACAGCAATACACCAACAAAACAATCCCCCTAAATCCCACTAAACGGACACAATGAAAATCTTTACACAAGTTTAGCAGTACAATGCCCAACCTCCCACCTTTCCTGGCCTAACTGAGTTGGGAGTTCCAGGGACCAGAGATTATACTCACTACTGTGCCTTTCTGCAGTCTGATGGTTTGTTTCTTCTATCTTCAGTGTCTTCGGACACTGGTTTTCCTTCAGTGTCGAGAGGCTTGCTGGTTGTTGGATCACGAGGGCAGGGAACCACACACACTACGTCAGAAACCCTTTTTTATAGCCAGATTATCCAGTCCGCCTCTCCTGCTGAAATCAATTCTTCCCATTGGTGGGCTTTGTGATTTTGAAAAATGCAGCAGTTTTAGATTATTGCGGGTTTTTTCCACTGATGTTAACCTACTCAAGGTTTGAATGGGTGTTGATTGCGTTGGCCTCCTGTAGCCATTGTGTAGGCCTTGGGTTGTTTTGGGTTCCCTGGTTTCTGAAGGTCTGCATAATTTTCCTCCAATTCAGGTTTTCTAACCTACTCAAGGTTTGAGTCGGTGTTAATTGGGCTGGCCTCCTGTAGCCATTGTGTAGGCCCTTGGTTTGTTTTGGGTTTCCTAGTTTTCAAAAGGTCTGCATAATTTCCTTCCATAGTGTAAACATGGGGAAGACAATAGCCCGATAATGGCGATGGGTCAGTCCCACAGTTTTCGAGCAAGTGCTCTCCCATTAGCTTGAAAGCCACATGCTTCGGGCTGACTCTGTCCCACCATTGGCCCTCCGGTGTCTTCCCCTGTCCAATCACTGCTCTGCCAAGGTCAAACCGTATCGGTTTCAATTCACAGCACAGACTGATCCCACAGCCCTTTTCCTTCTGGGTAAAATGAGGGGGTTTTCGTCCTCCCCTACATAATCCCCCATCTGACACAGTCAGACACCACTCGAGTGTGTCAAAGTTCAGGGTGGTGAGAAAACCCTAGGTCTCCCAAATTGCCCAACTTTCCCCAGTTTAACTCTAAACTGATCCCGTCGATATATATCGTAATTCCTTTTAACGCGGTACAAAACACAGAATCCAACAGGTTACAATATACGACAGCAATATACATATATGTACTTAAGGTTACAGCAGCAATTGTACATTGAGTCTCATTTCAGTCTTAACCGTAAAATAAAGAAACCTGCCCTGCAAACTCCCCAGGTGCCATGTATGAAAACGCAGTCATCCCTGGGAATAACAAAACGCCTAAGTGTCGCGGTCAAGCTTTGTTCACACGCCTTGAGTGTTTAGCAACGGCTCTCCTGTCTGTGTAGTAGCCTGAGGAACTGCTTTCGTTTTCTTTTTCTCTGAGCTTACAGTTTGTAAGTAGCAGATATGCTACAATCAGGAGTTGGCCGATTACTAAGGCATGCGATCCCACCCGGATCCATGCAGGTATGTCTGCCCGCATTCCCAAATCCCACCATGCTGGGGGTTTAATCTGGGCAATCTCCCCTGCTAGAATTTCAGTTTTCTGCTCCATGGTGTAAAAATGTTTTTGAGACAAATCCACTGCCTGGAGGAGGGCTGTAAGTTTCTCAGGTAGTGGGGCAATGGGATAGCCAAAATGGGTGACATATTGTTGTAGGTGGCTGAGGTTGTTTTGTACCGTGAGGTGAATTGTGGAAGGTTCAGGATGGGTGTAATTCTGGTGTGTGCCACTTGAACCTCTGCCCTGGGTTTAAAGCAAAAGCTGCTGTATGGTATTGGACACCACCTTCCCGGTCCGTGTTCATACCATTGGGCACTTGTGGTGACACAATATGTCCCACCGCCTCCATATGCTACCTGTGGTAGCATGTGGTTAGGGGCCATTACCTCCATTGTGCAATTGATAGGCTCTGCCCCAGCAGTGGTGAACCCGCATTGTGGCCTTGCAAAAGCGTTCAAGTGCTGGGGGCACAGGATTACCTGTGCTCCCCTGCTCCGACAACCCCAGAGGTCTGTACCTGTCATAGCGTGCTCCCACATTGTGACGTAAGGTGGGACCTCTTGGAATCGAACATGCACCCCTCCACGAATGACTCCCACATTCTCCACTCGGTACAGAGGTGCTGGTCATGGGGACGCCCCCATCACGGGCATCCTGACCACCACACCCATGATGGTATGATTTGACTTTCCACAGTCCACCGGTACCGGGTAGGCTTCCGACGCTACACGAAGTTGGCAAGGACTCAAAACATTATCATAAGGGTGCAGTGCTGCTAAGTGCTGGTTGCTGATCCAGGAGGGGACCTGTCCCTGTCTCAGATTCTCGAGGTTACTCCGTCCCTCTCCCAGCAACCAGGCCCCATAGAGCACGCACACCTAATTTTGGGCGGCTTGATCGGAGGCGTTTCTATCCTCCCGAATCAAGGTGTTTACAGCCCTGGCCTGTGCCTCCAATTGAGAGATAATCTCCTTTAAGTGAACTGTCATTGCCACCTCTTCGTGGAGCGCGGATCCCACTACGGTATTCTCGTCCCCCAGGATTTTGCGCAGCTAATTCTTTAACCCATTTATCTGGAGGGCCAGCTGCATGTTATCCAAACTGTTTATGGCGGACGCCCCGGTGTTAAACCTCGTAAAAATGTCATTTAAAGTGCCACGCCTCTGCCTGCCCGGTTCGGCCCTATCCCACTGTTTATACAACTTTGACATCCCCGAAGTCCAGTTCATAGAACTTCCAGAACATCTCCCGCAGCAGAGCCTGGTATAACAGCTCGGTTTCCCGGGGACACCACGTAGGTAGGCGGACTTCTGTCAGATTTAGCACCACTGATGCCACCGCGTAGTGTATCCCCTGATAAAGTAGTTTCTCGGTAGGGACCAACACTAAACCATTCCCCGGCCCCCTGGTTGTTGTCGGGCACCCATGTGGGACAGTGGGCTTGGCCATGGGTGGGGGTTTTCTTTCCCGAACTACAAGTTTGGTGGCGTTTACTGGTACCCGGGGATTGGGGGTCACACACGCCTCCCCGCTGCGATCCCATACCACCCCATCCCCGACATCCTGCCACCACCTATAGAAAGCAATGGAGACCCCCTCTGAACACACGGGAGTGGATCCCCACATACACAAATAAATTCCTTGGTCATACGCCCACCATTTCTCCCAGCACACCGTGACCCCGCCAGATGACCCCATGATGGTTCGGTAGGTATCATTATCCAGATGTTCCCAGTCCGAGTGTCGGTCTCCCACGTTCCTCTTGAGCTTTCTGAGCCACCACCACGGTCCCAGAGGTATGTCCCCTTGGCAAGTTAGGCATACCTTCCTGCCTTCTGTCACTCTCACTCTGGAAGTGGCCACAGTGATCTCCGGGCAGGGGATGGAGGCCTCTCCATAGGTAAAGTCCTTATGGTTGGAGTACTTGGTGGAGTTCGATTCCAACCACCCAGGCCATCTCCCCTCATCCGCCGCTGGAGTCCCTTCTCCTGTGGTCACTGTCGGTGCTCTGCCCCCGGAGCATCCGAAAACCAGGGATCCTCGGTGTCCCCTCGGTGCCCGGTGCAGATCCTTAGCGATACCAGCATCACTAATGTCCAGTAGGGAGGTGTTGACATCTGAAAGGCAAGAAGAACATGGCCTTGCCTTGAGAGACCTCTCCAGGCTTGGCCCACTTAACATGTTCCGAACATAAAATGCTGTATCCAACCGTCACTGCCTTACCTAAACACATATGCACACAACACTAAGTAACAAAACAGGAAGGGAAAATATATACACCGCCACCCATCCCCGGGTGACCAGGCTACATCCTGTCACTGTACAGGGGTAGTCGACCACTCGGCTGACCGTACCCTGGGGACCAGGATGCCCTCCGCTGAGGGGCTCGTATAGTCCCCCTTAATGAGTCTTGTGCTGCCCTCCAAGGCCGTCCCGAGCCCCGGATAATCGGTGGGAGACCCTTGCTAGCGCAACAGAGCACCCTCCCTGTTGTCTTTCACCTTCTCGGTCTGGGGCGGGGGGCTAAGTAAACAGGGGACCACTTCGTCCTGGTCTGTGGCACTCTGTCATTCCTCCTTACTGTCGGTGCAGAGTCCCACGTTATGGACTGCAATGCTATCTCCTCCACCTCTTGGGCTAGCCCCAGTTGATCCACCATGGGAGGTTCAGCTTCCCCTCGGACCTTGCAAGTGGTAGAGCCTTTCTCCCTACTTCTGTTAGTGGGCTGGGAACCTCTACCCAGTGGTGGGATAGCCTTACTGGAGCAGTGAACCAGCCCTGGCTGTAGAGCTTCGGGGCCCGCTGCCTCCTCCGGAGCCTCCAAATCCACCGGGGCCTGTTCTTCCCCCAGTGCCTGATTCCCTTCCCTTGCTCGTTCGTTCTGTTTTTTTACCTCTTTTGGGGTCAAACAATTTATACTGATTAATGTGATACCACTTCACCCGGCGAGGCAATCGAACCGCATAGACCATAGGGCTAGCCTTGTCGACTATGCTGTATGGTCCCATATACAGTGGTTCAAATACCCCGACCCGGGCGAAGCTTCTCACCATCACCTGGTCGCCCACCTCCCAATCATGGTGACTGCGGGGTTCCAGCAGCAGCCGATTGGCACGGTGTTGTTTACCCATGTTGTTGGCCGCCTGCCAGTGAATCTGTTGAAGCTGTTCAAACAGATTCCTGACGAAGCGGTCCCGGTTCACCTCTCGGAGCTGTCCTTCGGTGAGAACCGGCGCCAAGACATGCACTGGGGTTCTCATGATCCGGCCCGTCACCAGCTCATGGGGTGAGTACCCTGTGCTCTTTGACTGACTGGCCCGGATTCCCATGAGGACCAACGGTAAGACCTCCACCCACTTGTTCGGTGAGTCTCCCATCTCCTTGCGCAGCCTTTCCTTTAGGGTCCGGTTCAGGCGTTCTACAGGGCCTGAGGACTGAGGGTTGTAGGCGACATGCCATTTGGCTCTTATCCCCAGCACCTTTAGGGTGGCCTGCATCACCTGGCCGGTGAAGTGGATTTCCCCGGTCGGACTCCACGATTTGAGGTAGACCCCACCGAGAGAACACCTCCCTCACCAGGATTTTTGCAGTCCCCACCGCGGTAGCTGTTCGGCAAGGGAAGGCTTCCACCCACTTGGAAAACACATCCACCAGGACGAGGCAGTATTTATAACCTCCCTGGGCGGCTGGTAGGCTCCGATGTTGTCGATCTGGATCGACTGCCATGGTCCCTCTACCCACCTGACGTGTCCCATAGACACCTTCCTTTTCTGAGGGTCTGGGTTGTTTGCAGTGCAAACCAGACAGCCCGGACATCTTCCCGGAGGCCTGGCCACCACCCTGCCTTTTCTACCCGTTGCCAGGTAGATTCCGGCCCAGGGTGTCCCGCACCTGGACCCTCATGGGCCAGCTGAAGGAATTCCCTCCGGTGTTGTGGCGGCACTACCCATTTGTCCCCTTTAAACAACATGCCTTCCCGCACAGCAATATCTGCAGCACTGTATGGGCCCTGCGCCTTTTCCCCCTTTTTGATAGCAGCCAAGGCAGCCTTCAGGATCGGATCCTGCATCTGGACTACTTTAAGGTCCGGGGCCGCAGCCACCCCTACGCTCCCTTGTGTCTCTGGCTTGCTTCTTGCTGCTGCTATCCTGCCTGCCTCGTATGGGTCCCATGGGTGACTTGTACGAGCAACTTCCCTTGCCAGCAGGTCTGCTTGCTGATTACCTTCCCCCCGTGGCTCAGTTTTGGAGTGGGCCTTTACCTTATGGATATATACATCCCCGGTTTCTCCCACTGCAGCCACGATCTTTTCTAGCAGGGGTTTGGTCACAAGGGGCTTCCCATCCGCAGAGGTGTACCCCCAGCGTGACCAAATCGCCAGATACTCTGTACACGAATTGCAAGTGAACATGCTGTCCGAGCAAATTGTGTATGGGGTAGGGAATTCCTCGGGGTGTGTAACCACATACATCACCGCCGAGAGTTCCGCCTGCTGGGCGCTCAGGGTGCATGGGAGTTTAAGAGCCAAGGCAATCCCTGCCTTGGGATTCCAAACTCCGCAGCCCGTGAGTCTTGTACCCATCAACACTGAACTGGAGCCATCAACATAGATCTCGAGGCCTGTGGGGTGTAGCCCTGCCCGAAATCCAAAGTTGATGTCCCATACCCCCTCCACAGAGCATCTATGCGGCTGCCCTGGATAGATTAAATTTGCTGCGAGCCTGGGCTCGCAGAGGCCCTTGACCTTTAAAGTCATTTGGGAGAGGAGGAGGGTCCAGCGAGTGATTCTAGCACTGCTCACTGTCCCGTCCTTAATCCTCCCGTCCAACGGCATCTACGTCGGGGTATGATGGGTGAGGAGTGTAATGGGTGATATTCCGGTAAAGATCTGAGCTCTCTTTACTGCCCAGTGGGTGGCAAGCAAGTGCCTCTCACAATTGGAGTATCCCTTTCCTACCTCCGTGAGGACCCTGGAGGAGTACACCACTGGTCTCAGCTGACCGTTTCGCCCCTGGAGCAACACAGCACTTAAGCTGTCGCCACTGGCTGCCACCTCCAGGAAGAATTCCTCCCCCCCATCAATGCCCCTAGGGCTGGTGCTACCTGCAGGTCTCTCTTAAGATGGACAATTGCTGCCTCACAGCCCTCGTCCCATTCCCACTCGACCCTCTTATGTAGGAGTCTGAGCAGAGGGGCGGCAGTGGCTGCATAGTCCTCGATGAAGTCCCTACAGTAGCCAGTGATTCCCAGGAAAGACCTTACCCCCGACATATCCCTAGGGACAGGGAGTTCCTGCACTGCCTTTCTTCTAGCCTCATCAATGGCCCTTTCTCCTGCCCTTATCGTCAGGCCCAGGAATTTTACCTCTCCTAGACCGATCTGGGCTTTCTTGGGGTTAACTTTAAAACCCCCTTCCTTCAGTAAGACCAGCAGTTCGGCCAGCAGTGGACCGTGTTCCTCACAGCTGTCTGTGAACAACAACAGGTCGTCCACATGCTGGACCAGCTGGTGTGGTTGGCTGAAGCCTTTTAAGCAGTTCGCCATGCATTGGTGAATGATATTGGGACTATTATGAAAGCCCTGTGGGAGGCAGCTCCATGTATACTGCTGTTCCCGGAAGGTGAAGGCAAACTTGTACTGGTCTTCCCTCCGTACAGGGATAGACCAGAACCCGTTGGATATGTCCAACACTGTGAACGTGGTTACGGATGCAGGGATTTCCCCTATCAGATCCGCAACCGCCGCTACTATGGGAGCACAAGCTGGGATGTTTTTATTGAGCACCCTATAATCCACCGTAGCCCTCCAAGAATTGTCCGGTTTCCTAACCGGCCAAAGCGGGGAGTTGACATGGGTGGCTATGGGTCTCAAAACACCCTGCTCGACAAGCGAGCTTAAAGCTGTCTCCAAGTCTGCTTCTGCCTCTCAGGGAAAGCCATACTGCTTTTGCGGGCGGGTCATGGGATTCCCATCTATTCTAACCTCCACTCCTGTGACTCTCCCACAATCGTGTTTATGGGTGGCAAATGCTGCAAGATTTGCTTGCACATAGGCCCGGTACTCGGCCGGGGTGTTACCGACCAGAACCTCCAGGTCGTAACCCACTTTTGGCTTCATTGTACACAGAGTCCCTTTTCCCTGTTTCTTATCAATAACCATGACTTCTCCCTCTGCTCCTCTACCCACTGTGCCCCATAGACAGTGATTACTCAAGGCTACTAGGATCTGGCGAGCGATGATGAAATCAGCCCCCAAGATCCCTTTTCCCACCTGCTCCCAGTTCATCAGGACGCACTTCCATTGTGTTTGGAGTGCTCCTAAACGAACTGCGAGTGGGACTGAGAAAAACCCAGCCTTCTCATTTCCTGTGAACCCAACTAGTTGATACGGCACCCCGTTTGATAGAGGTGAGGTTGCGGGGTCCTCCGAATGGACTACCGTGCTGGAAGCACCAGTGTCCAAAAGGTAAGTACCCAATACACCCTCAACCTCCATCTTGACTCAGGGTCGTCCCCAGGGGTCGTATTCTAGTGGGCACAGGTATGCAGGCTGGGTCTGGGCTAGTCACGTCCTCTGTACTGGCAGGGTTGCTGGTGCTTCTCTGCCTGTTGCCGTGGCTACCTTCCCAGTCCCCTCCAGCGCTGTCCTCACTGCAGCTACTATCTCATCAAGGGATGGTGAGGAGCTCCCTCCACTTCCCCCACTCTGGGCAGCTCCTGAAGGACTCCTTCCCCCATATCTCTTTACTGGGCTCCTGCAATCCCTTTTAAAATGCCCAGCTTTCCCGCACCCGAAGCACACTCCCTCCTTATCAGACGAACGGCCACCCTCCTGGTGCCGTTGGGTTTTACTTCATTTACCCGACCTTTGGAGGTTTTCTCCTCCTCCCTGCCTCCATTCCGTTGGACCAGTGCCAGTTGCCTGACCACTGCTTCCTCGGTGAGGTTGGGGTCCCGGGAATCGAACCACAGTTCTGCCCTGGCCTTGAGCCGGGGCAAGCAGTTTGCCACCAGCATCCTCAGCCAGCGGCCAGTCTGTACCGCGGAAAGATTTGCCCGGTCGAGGAGCTCCCCACAGGCTGCGTGGTATACCACCCACAGCCTGTTTGCAAACGCCTGCGGGGTTTCCCCTGCGAGCTGCCTTGTCCTTTCGACCCATTCGAAAGGACTGCCGTCATCGAAGCCCATAGCCTCAAGGACGGCCCTCTGGACCTCAGTAAATGTACGCTGTCCCCTCCAGCATTCTGCGGGTAGGGCCTGGTACAATTTGCTGTCCAGAGAGAAGAGCAGCAGCTTGGCTGTCTCTTCCTCGTTGCACCCATTAATTTCCCCTGCCTGCATCACCTCCATGAAGTGGATAAATGGGTCCCCGCTGCGAGTGAGTTTGGCCAAATGGGCCACCATGTCCCTGAGTGATTGAACTCCATGGGGAATAATAAAGTCGCTCTCCAGCGCTCCCCGACCTTGGCCACCTGCCTGTGGAGGACCGTACTTGCGCTGCCTGACCGGGCACATCCGCCCTGGTTCAGGATCTTTCTGCGCTGGTACTTCTACCTCCAGCTGTCCCACCATACCCGGTGCAGCAGACAGTGTCTGGTCGCCTGATCCAGCCTTTAACTGACCCTCGGCTGGAGCCTCACATCCCTGCTGCCGAGTGGGACACATTGGTCCTGCCCCCAGCCCTGGGTATGCTACTACCTGCGTGCCCCGCTCCTCCTGGTACCCCACTGGACAAACCACCGGTGCCTCAGGAGGTGGTCGGGCGTCTCTTGCCTTTGGATTCTCCTCTACCCCCCAATACTCTCCTTTGTCCCCTGTGGACCCTCCAGGTCCTATCAGGGCGACCATCCCCTTTGCCTGGGATAGAGCGTGGGTGAGAGTTTTAATCCTCTCCTGGCAGAGACCGTGATCTGCAAACTCACTGCTACTGGCCACTTTATAGGCTGCCTGTACATCTTTTAATTTATTCTCCAGTTCTCAAATTTTCTGGGTGTACCGAGAATTCTGTTCCCGGAGGGACCCCTCACTACCCTTGGCCTTAGTGACCTGACACTGAAGATAGTCCCGGCTATTTCGGAAGGTCTCCTCCAACTGCCGGTTCCTTTGCTGCTCCTCAGCTAATTCGGCCAGCAGGTTGTCCCCAACCGCAGCCCAGATAGCAGAGAGCTCCTCTGATTTCTGAAGACTCTGTTCCAAGTCCTTCACCCGCTGGTCGAGCTTTCGGACTTGGCGGGTGAGGCAGATAAGCCAGATGGCCTTTTCCACCCTGTGGTTGTGGTCCTTCCCTGCTGTCCACTGAGCAGCAGCATCCACTGGGCGCTCTGCCCGAGTGAGGGCTTGCACCCAAGGTTTGGTGAGGTTCACCTTGCCAAAAATGTATGAGGAAATTCTCTTCTCCATTTTAGTTTCCTCTCTTATCACCTCATCTGTTATATTAACATCTCCTGTTTGCTTATGTCCTGCCGCGGTCACTATGTTCTGTAAGGGGTTCTCAGGGAGTGTTGTTGTGCCTTGGGTGTCTCTCTCTGGGCTTCTGCCCTCACAGCTTATGCCTGGCCTGTGAGGTATCCTGAGTGCTGCAAGAGCACCCCTGGAGAGACTGTGTCCACAGCTTATGAAGGGGGTTTTGAGACTTATGCGTCCCCACAGCTTATGCCAAGCCTGTGAGGCACCTGTGAGTGTCAAACATTCCTAACCCCTTCTTCCCTAGCCTGTGACACACAGTTGAGCATTTTCGAGGCACTCTTAGCTTCCCTTACACTGTTCTGACATAAGGCACACGATCAGGAGATATAATACAATAGAACTGAGACAAGGTGATTCCAAGAGGAACTTTAGGCTTCCAATTTATTTGACAAGGTGTATCTCAACAAACAGCAATACACCAACAAAACAATCCCCCTAAATCCCACTAAATGGGCACAATGAAAATCTTTACACAAGTTTAGCAGTACAATGCCCAACCTCCCACCTTTCCTGGCCTAACTGAGTTGGGAGTTCCGGGGACCAGAGGTTATACTCACTACTGTGCCTTTCTGCAGTCTGGTGGTTTGTTTCTTCTATCTTCGGTGTCTTCGGACACTGGTTTTCCTTCAGTGTCGAGAGGCTTGCTGGTTGTTGGATCATGAGAGCAGGGAACCACACACACTATGTCAGAAACCCTTTTTTATAGCCAGATTATCCAGTCCGCCTCTCCTGCTGAAATCGATTCTTCCCATTGGTGGGCTTTGTGATTTTGAAAAATGCAGCAGTTTTAGATTATTGCGGGTTTTTTCTACTGATGGTAACCTACTCAAGGTTTGAATGGGTGTTGATTGCGTTGGCCTCCTGTAGCCATTGTGTAGGCCTTGGGTTGTTTTGGGTTCCCTGGTTTCTGAAGGTCTGCGTAATTTTCCTCCAATTCAGGTTTTCTAACCTACTCAAGGTTTGAGTTGGTGTTAATTGGGTTGGCCTCCTGTAGCCATTGTGTAGGCCCTTGGATTGTTTTGGGTTCCCTAGTTTTCAAAAGGTCTGCATAATTTCCTTCCATAGTGTAAACATGGGGAAAACAATAGCCCGATAATGGCGATGGGTCAGTCCCACAGTTTTCGAGCAAGTGCTCTCCCATTGGCTTGAAAGCCACATGCTTCGGGCTGACTCTGTCCCACCATTGGCCCTCCGGTGTCCTCCCCCGTCCAATCACTGCTCTGCCAAGGTCAAACGGTATCGGTTTAAATTCACAGCACAGACTGATCTCACAGCCCTTTTCCTTCTGGGTAAAATGAGGGGGTTTTCGTCCTCCCCTACACTGCGGTCATTTCTAGGACTCCTGAACTATTTTGTTGACTTCTTACCGGGTCTCAGCACACTGTTAGAACCACTGCACGCCTTACTGTGTAAAGGAGACGAATGGGTTTGGGGCAAAAGCAAGAAAATGTCTTTGTAAAAGCTAGAAAATTGTTATGCTCAAACAAATTGCTTGTGTTGTGTGGTCCATGTAAGCATTTGGTGCCAGCATGTGATGCGTCGTCGTATGGCCTCGGGTGTGTATTGCAACAGACTAATGATTTTATGAAATTTCATCCAGGAGTCTGCCTAAAGCTGAGAGAGCCTACAGCATGATTGAAAAAGAAGCGTTAGCGTGTGTCTATGGGGTAAAGAAAAGGCATCAATACCTGTTTGGGCTAAAATTTGAATTGGAAACTGATCATAAGCCACTGATATCCCTGTTTTCCGAGAGTAAGAGGATAAATACTAATGCATCGGCCTGCATCCAGAGATGGGCGCTGACGTTGTCCGCATACAACTACACTATCCGCCACAGGCCAGGCACAGAAAACTGTGCCGATGCTCTCAGCAGGCTGCCATTGCCCACCATGGGGGTGGAAATGGTGCAGCCCGAACATTTAGTCGTGGTTATGCAAGCATTTGAGAGTGAGCAATCACCCATCACAGTCTGACAGATTAGAACCTAGACAAGTCAGGACCCCTTACTGTCCCTAGTAAAAATTATGTGCTTCACAGGAGCTGGTCCAGTGTCCCAGTGGAAATGCAGGAAGAGATAAAGCCATTCCAGTGGCGCAAAGATGAAATGTCTATACAGGCAGACTGCCTTCTGTGGGGCAATCGAGTAGTGGTCCCCAAGAAGTGCAGAGACACCTTCATCAGTGACCTCTACAGTACCCACCCAGGCATCGTAATGATCAAAGCGATAACCAGATCCCACGTGTGGTGGCCCGGTATCGATGTGGACTTAGAGTCCTGCGTTCACAGATGTAACACATGCTCACAGTTAAGCAATGCACCCAGGGAGGCGCCACTATTTTGTGGTCTTGGCCCTCCAAACCGTGGTCGAGGGTTCATGTCGACTATGCAGGCCCGTTCTTGGGTAAAATGTTTCTTGTGGTCGTAGATACATACTCCAAATGGATTGAATGTGAAATAATGTCGGCAAGCACGTCTGCTGCCACCACTGAAAGCCTGCGGGCCATGTTTGCCATGTACGGGCTACCCGATGTCCTGGTGAGCGACAACGGGCCATGTTTTACCAATGCCGAGTTCAAAGAATTCATGACCCACAATGGGATCAAACATGTCATATCTGCCCCATTTAAACCAGCATCCAATGGTCAGGCAGAGAGAGCAGTGCAAACCATCAAGCAAGGCTTGAAGAGGGTAACGGAAGGCTCACTACAGACTCGTCTATCCTGAGTCCTGCTTAGCTACCGCACGAGACCACACTCGATCACTGGGATCCCACCTGCTGAACTGCTCATGAAAAGGGCACTTAAGACAAGGCTCTTGTTAGTTCACCCTGATCTACATGAACAGGTAGAGAGCTGGCGGCTTCAACAAAGTACATACCATGATGGCGCAAATGTGTCACGTGAGATTGAAATCAATGATCCTGTATTTGTATTGAATTATGGACATGGTCCCAAGTGGCTTTCCGGCACTGTTGTGGCCAAAGAGGGGAGCAGGATGTTTCGGGTCAAACTTTCAAATGGACTCATTCACCGGAAACACTTGGACCAAACTCAGATTCACGGACTATCCTGAGCAATCCACTTTGGACCCTACCTTCTTTGACTCCCCCAACTTACACACCAGTGGCAACTGACACCGCGGTTGGCCACGAAGCAGAACCTGTCATCCACAGCAGCCCAGCAGGATGCACCACAGCAGGCAGCCCAGCAAGGCCAGCTGCACAACAGCCCAGCGAAGGCCAACAGACGATTCACCAACACCAGCATTTCCCCGAGACGATCAAACAGGACAAGAAGGGCCCCAGATCGACTCACCTTGTAAATAGTAACACTGTTGACTTTGGGGGAGGGGTGTTGTTATATATGTAAACCCTGTACAGCCACCAGAGGGCTCATCCCCTGGAGTCGATGATATAAGACGTGAATTGGTTAGAATAGACTGGCGAATGATACTTAAAGGGTTGACGGTGGATAGGCAATTGCAAACATTTAAAGATCAGATGGAGGAACTTCAACAATTGTACATCCCTGTCTGGAGTAAAAATAAAATGGGAAAGGTGGCTTAACCGTGGTTAACAAAGGAAATTAAGGATAGTGTTAAATCCAAGGAAGAAGCATATAAATTGGCCAGAAAAAGCAGCAATCCTGAGGACTGGGAGAAATTTAGAATTCAGCAGAGAAGGACAAAGGATTTAATTAGGAGGGGGAAATAAAGTATGAGAGTAAGCTTGCTGGGAACATAAAAACTGACTGCAAAAGTTTCTACAGATATGTGAAGAGAAAAAGATTAGTGAAGACAAACGTAGGTCCCTTGCAGTCAGATTCAGGTGAATTTAAAATGGGGAACAAAGAAATGGCAGACCAGTTGAACAAATACTTCGGTTCTGTCTTCACCAAGGAAGACACAAATAACCTTCCAGAAATACCAGGGGACCGAGGGTCTAGTGAGAAGGAGGAACTGAAGGAAATACTTATTAGGTGGGAAATTGTGTTAGGGAAATTGATGGGATTGAAGGCCGATAACTCCCCAGGGCCTGATAGTCTGTATCCCAGAGTACTGAAGGAAGTGGCCCTAGAAATAGTGCATGCATTGGTGATTTTCCAACAGTCTATCGACTCTGGATCAGTTCCTATGGACTGGAGGGTAGCTAATATAACACCAATTTTTTAAAAAGGAGGGAGAGAGAAAATGGGGATTATAGACCAGTTAGCCTGACATCAGTAGTGGGGAAAATGTTGGAATCAATTATTAAAGATGAAATAGCAACGCATTTGGAAAGCAGTGACAGGATCGGTCCAAGTCAGCATGGATTTATGAAAGGGAAATCATACTTGACAAATCTTCTAGAATTTTTTGAGGGTGTAACTCGTCGAGTGGACAAGGGAGAACCAGTGGATGTGGTGTATTTGGACTTTCAAAAGGCTTTTGACAAGGTCCCACACAAGAGATTGGTGTGCAAAACTAAAGCACATGGTATTGGGGTTAATGTACGGACGTGGATAGAGAACTGGTTGGCAGACAGGAAGCAGAGAGTCAGGATTAACGGGTCCTTTTCAGAATGGCAGGCAGTGACTAGTGGGGTGCTGCAGGGCTCAGTGCTGGGACCCCAGCTCTTTACAATATACACCTTAATGATTTAGATGAAGGAATTGAATGTAATATCTCCACGTTTGCAGATGACACTAAGCTGGGTGGCAGTGTGAGCTGTGAGGAGGATGCTAAGAGGCTGCAGAATGACTTGGACAGGTTAGGTGAGTGGGCAAATGCATGGCGGATGCAATATAATGTGGATAAATGTGAGGTTATCCACTTTGGTGGCAAAAACACAAAGGCAGAATATTATCTGAATGGCGGCAGCATATTAGGAAAAGGGGAGGTGCAACGAGACCTGGGAGTCATGGTACAGCAGTCATTGAAAGTTGGCATGCAGGTACAACAGACGGTGAAGAAGGCAAATTCATAACTAGCGGATTTGTGTATAGGAGCAGGGAGGTCTTACTGCAGTTGTACAGGGCCTTGGTGAGGCCCTACCTGGAATATTGTGTTCAATTTTGGTCTCCTAATCTGAGGAAGGACATTCTTGCTATTGAGGGAGTGCAGTGAAGGTTCACCAGACTGATTTCCGAGATGGCAGGAATGACATATGAGAAGAGATTGGATCGACTGGGCCTTATTCACTGGAGTTTAGAAGGATGAGAGGGGATCTCATAGAAACATATAAAATTCTGACGGGACTGGACAGGTTAGATGCAGGAAGAATGTTCCCGATGTTGGGGAAGTCCAGAACCAGGGGAGACAGTCTAAGGATAAGCGGTAAGCCATTTAAGACTGAGATGAGGAGAAACGTCTTCACTCAGAGAGTTGTTAACCTGTGGAATTCTCTACCGCAGAGAGTTGTTGATGCCAGTTCATTGGATATATTCAAGAGGGAGTTGGATATGGCCCTTACGGCTAAAGGGATCAAGGGGTATGGAGAGAAAGCAGGAAAGAGGTACTGAGGTGAATGATCAGCCATTATCCTATTGAATGGTGGTGCAGGCTTGAAGGGCTGAATGGCCTACTCTTACATCTATTTTCTATATTTCTATGTCCCAAGGGATCCCACAATCCCTTGGGAGCACAGGTACTTAAGGAGGCCTCACAGGTTGGAGAGACACTCTGGAGACCTACAATAAAAGACTAAGGTCACACTTTACTTTGAGCTCACAGTATCCAGTCAGACTCTTTCTTCATACATAACAATGTCTATCACCTTAAATAGGATGACAGGTACCTTAGCCTTGGCCTTACTGCGCTGCACTGATCTGCACCAAAGTGCTCTCCAGTACAGTGCAAGCAGTGAAATGCGGCTGGGCCATGAGAAGGATGATGGTGAAATGGGACATGGAAGTGAGGACTCCACCCAAAGAGCTTCTCACCCATTACCCCACCTCAGTCAGTGGCCCAAACATTGCCTTGTCTCCCGATGGCCGAGTCTGCCCCTGCACAGGTGCAAATGGGACAATCATGAATCCAAAGATCTTCGGCCAAGAGCATCTCAGCTGTCAGCAGAGATGTTAGCAGCCTGCCTCTGCCTCTGCTCAAGCCACATAGGTTGCACCACCTAGGAGCAGTAGGAAAAGGAAGAGTAATGCTTTGTAGTTGCACAATTGTATGCACATGGGTGTATGATAAAATGGTCTAAGTTTTTGTTGTTTAGTTAAAGCACACAGATATTATTCTTTTGCACCACTTTCCCATCTTCTCCATTCTTGGTTGCTGAGTGGCAAGTCGCCTTTTAACCCTTGTTTGATGATGAATGGGAAGACATGAATTCATGGGAACTAATGGGGGATGTTGAAGGGGTGGTTGGTTTTTTGCAGGACTGCTTTGTGTCAGTGGTATTGTGGGGAGGGGGAAAATGTAACCATTGCATGTGCTTCTGACATGGGTCCAACCTAAGTGAACCTTGCATTAATAAGGTTATTCCTGGAATCCCGGGCAGCAATGTGAGCAGCTGGTGATGCATTGGCACTCATCAGTTTCCTCCTCCTGATTTTCCTCCTCCTCCTCCTTGGAATCATCTGAAGAGGATCTGAGCTCTGCGCCTTGTTCTTCCTGCAGGTCCAAACCTCGACCGTTCTGGAGACCATGATTGATGCATACTGAAGGGTGCCTCCAGATCTGTCCAGGCAGCTGAAGCTCATCAAGATAGCTTGTTCAATCACACATCCAGTAGTCATATGGCAGTTATTGCAACATTGTTGAGCTTCATTGGTCGGGTTTCTGATGGGTGTCATCAGCCAAATTTCAAGTGGGTGTTTTTTGTGATTGGAATGCTGTTTCCAGTGGGGTTCCATAGGGCTCATTATTAGTCCCTTGCTTTTTGTCGTATATATCTTATATTCACTGGAGTTCAGAAGAATGAGAGGGGACCTCATAGAAACGTTTAAAATTCTGACGGGTTTAGACAGGTTGGATGCAGGAAGAATGTTCCCAATGTTGGGGAAGTCCAGAACCAGGGGTCACAGTCTAAGGATAAGGGGTAAGCCATTTAGGACCGAGATGAGGAGAAACTTCTTCACCCAGAGAGTGGTGAACCTGTGGAATTCTCTACCACAGAAAGTAGTTGAGGCCAATTCACTAAATATATTCAAAAGGGAGTTAGATGAAGTCCTTACTACTCGGGGGATCAAGGGGTATGGCGAGAAAGCAGGAAGGGGGTACTGAATTTGCATGTTCAGCCATGAACTCATTGAATGGCGGTGCAGGCTAGAAGGGCCGAATGGCCTACTCCTGCACCTATTTTCTATGTTTCAATGTTTCTATCAATGATTTTGACTTCAATGTAGGAAGCATGATTAAGAAGTTTACAAGTGATATAAAAATTAGCTGTGTGGATGATAGAGAGGAAGCAAGCTGTAGACTACAGGCAGATATTGATGGACTGGTCAGGTGGGCAGTAAAGTGACAAATGGAATTCAATCCAGGGAAGTGTGAGGTAATACATTTGGGGAGGGCTAACATAGGAACATAGCAACATAGGAACAGGAGTAGGCCATTGAGCCCCTCGAGCCTGCTCCACCATTCAATGAGATCATGGCTGAACTGCGACCGAACTCCATATACCCGCCTTTGGCCCATATCCCTTAATACCTTTCGTTAACAAAAAGCTATCAATCTCCGATTCAAAATTAACAATTGATCTAGCACCAATTGCTGTTTGGGAAAGAGTTCCAAACTTTTACCTCCCGTTGTGTGTAGGAGTATTTACTAATTTCACTCCTAAAGGGTCTGGTCCTAATTTTTAGACTATGCCCCCTAGTCCTAGAATCCCAGCCAATGGAAATAGTTTACCTCTATCTACCCTATCTGCTCCCCTTAATATCTTGAAAACTTTGATCAAATCACCCCTTAACCTTCTAAATTTGAGGGAATACAACCCTAATGTACGTAATCTCTCCTCGTAAAGTAACCCTTGAAGTCTGGGTATCATTCTGGTAAACCTACGTTGTACTCCCTCTAAAGACAATATATCCTTCCCAAGGTGTGGTGCCTAGAACTGCTCTCAGTACTCCAGGTGTGGTCTAACCAGGGTTTTGTACAGCTGCAGCATAACTTCTACCCCCTTGTATTCTAGTCCTCTAGATATAAAGGCCAGCATTCCATTCGCCTTTTTCATTATTTTCTGTACCTGTTCATGATATTTTAAAGATCTATGTACCTGGACCTCCAAGTCTCTTTAGACCTCCACTGTTTTTAACCTTGCATCATTTAAACACATTAAATGGTGTGACACTGAAAAGTGCAGAGGAACAAAGGGACCTTGGAGTACAGGTCCACAGATCCCTAAAGGTAGCAGGCCAGGTAGATAAGATGGTTAAGAAGGCATATGGAATACTTGCCTTTATTAGTTGAGGCATGGAATATAAGAGCAAGGACATTATGTTTGAACTATATAAAACACTGGTTGGGCCACAGCTGGAGTACTGTGTGCAGTTCTGGTCGCCACATTACAGGAAGGATGTGATTGCACTGGAATGTTGTTTGGACTGGAGAATTTTGTCTATGAGGAAAGATTGGAGATGCTGGGTCTGTTTTATTTGAACAGAGGAGGCTGAGGGGAGGCCTGATTAAGGTGTATAAAATTATGAGGGACCTAGATACAGTGGATAGGAAGGACCTGTTTCCCTTGGCAGAGGGGTCAACAACCAAGGGACATAGATTTAAAGTAATTGCAGGGAGATTTAGTGGAGATATGAGGGCATATTTCTTCACCCAGAGGGTAGTGGGGGTTTGGAACTCACTGCCTAAAGGAGTGGTAGAGACAGAACCCGTCACCACATTTAAAAGATACTTGGATGTGCACCTCAAGTGCTGTAACCTACAGGACTATGGACCAAGAGCTGTAAAATGGTAAGCACTTTACAGCTCTTGGTCGGCTGGCACGGACACGATGGGCCGAAATGGCCTCCTTCCGTGCTGTAAATTTCTAAAAAAAAAATTTAGAAAGCACTCTGTTATATCCTTTTTAGGTCTAAAGTAGATGACCTCACATTTGCCTACATTGAAATCCATTTGCCACAGTTTTGTCCATTCATTTAACCTGCCGATATCCCTTTGTAATTTTATGCTTCCAACTACACTGTCTACAATGCTGCCTATCTTCGTGTTATCGGCAAATTTGGATATATGACTTTCTATGCCATCATCTAACTCATAAATAAATACTATGAATAGTTGAGGCCCCAACACAGATCCCTGAGGACACCACTAGTCAAATCCTGCCAATTTGAGCATTTGCCCATTATCCCTATGGCCTGTCCCCTGCCACTCAGCCAATTTCCTAACCAGGTCAATAATTTTCCCTCAATTCTGTAGGCTTCGACCCACAGAATCTCTAATGAGGGACTTTATCAAATGCCTTCTGGAAGTTGATATAGATAGCAACCATAGACATTCCCCTGTCCACTATTTTAGTCACCTCCTCAAAAAATTCAATCAGGTTTGTCAGGCATGACCTAACTTTCACAAATCTATACTGGCTCTCTCTGATCAACTGAAAAATGTCGAGGTGTTCAGTCACTCTATCCTTAATTGTCGACTCTAGCAATTTTCGACAACAATGATTCCCTGGTTTCCCTCTCTCACCATTCTTCAATTCCTGATTTGAGAGAACTTTGAAAGATTATAGTTAGGGCATCTGCAATGTGTTCACCTACTTCCTTTAAAACCCTGGGATGGAAACCATCTGGTCCTGAGGATTTGTCACTCTTTAGTGGCATTATTTTCTTCATTAGTGTTATTTTACTTACTGTTATATATGCAACAAAGGTACAAACAGGGTACTGTTTAACTGAACAAGGTACACCCTTGGCTCTGCTTTATTACAGCCCAAAGTGCCTGACTCACAAAATAGCTGGCCTTTTGTACTAGAGTAGCACCATGTGACACCCTCTGGTAGCTGCAAACAGTATGTACATACATGACAATACCCTCCTCTGAGATCTTATCACAGTCTTTCACAGGTTGAGACGGTCCGGTGCTTTACACTCCTGGGTTGACTGTCTCAGTTTGATTCCGGCCTTGGGTGAATGTTCGGAGTCTGTTGTGGCTGGTGGCTGACATGTATGGGGTGGCGGTGGCCATGTCAAGAATTGCAAGTCCATTTTTATTGAACAAGACCGTGATGGAAATTCTGGGTTCACTGATGACCCTTGAGTCCACTGAAGGCTGTTGATAGGTTGGTTGGTTGTTGACGGTTTCTTCGTCCAACTGCTCTGGCTCGTCTGTGTGCCTCAGCTTTGTTTGATCCATGTTTTCTGCAAGTTTGCCCATTCTTGAGCTTAATAACAAATACTCTGTTGCCCTCCTTGGCCGTGACCGTACCAGAGATCCATTTGGGACCCTGACCATAATTCAACACATATACAGAATCATTCATAGAAATCTCGCGTGACACCGTTGCGCGATCGTGGTACCCTTGTTGATTCTGTCTTCTGTATTCAACATGATTACTTAAATCCGGGTGTACAAGAGATACCTTGGTCTTCAGACCTCTTTTCATCATGAGTTCAGCAGGCGAGACCTCTGTGAGTGTGTGGGGTCTTGTCCTGTAATTCAGCAGTATGCAAGACAAGCAGGTCTGCAGTGACCCTTGGGTTACTCTCCATATGCTTTGCTTGATAATTTGTACCGCACATTCTGCTTGCCTGTCGGATACAGGCTTGAATGGTGCTGACCTTACATGTTTTATGCCGTTAAGTTTTACAAACTCCTGAAACTCCTGACTGGTGAAGCATGACCCATTGTCATACACCACTATGTCAGGCAGACCATGTGTCGCGAACATGACATTAAGATTCTCTATGGTTGCCGTGGACGTACTGGATGACATAATTATGCATTCTATCCACTTTGAATAAGCATCCACCATCACTAAAAACATCTTGCCCAGCAAGGGACCTGCAAAATCAACATGGATCCTTGTCCAAGGTTTGGATGGCTATGACCACAGACTCAGCGGCGATTCCGCTGGTGTTTTGCTGAGCTGCATGCAGGTGTTGCACTAATGCACGCATGCTTCCAGCTCAGAATCAATTCCTGGCCACCATACCTGGGACCTTCATCATCACTATACCAGCTTGTGTGCTGTGTAACTCACGCACAAACTTCTCTCTCCCTTTCTTAGGCATTACAACACGATTGCCCCACAATATGCAATCTGCTCGAATAGACAGTTCCCTTTGAGGATGCAACCTTTTACCACCGATAATATCAGGTCCTGGCTGGTCCAGGTCTTAACTTGTTGAGCCGTGACAGGGGTACTTCACTCTCAAAAGCATCCATGATTAACATTAAATCTGCCAGTTGTGGTGTTTCCACCTCCGGTGTGGGCAACGGCAACCGGCTCAAAGCATCTGCACAATTCTCTGTGCTAGATCTGTGGCGAATGACATAATCCTAGGCAGATAATGTCAGCGCCCACCTCTGGATGCGGGATGAAGTGTTGGTTTTGATACCTTTCTCTCGGAAAACAATGAAATGAGCGGCTTGTGATCGGTCTCTAATTTGAACCTCAGACCGAATATGTTTTGATGCATCTTTTTAACACCGTACAAATGTACACAACTCCTTGTACGTTTTCTCTGTTGGATCACTAGGCATGCGTAGATTCTTTATCAGACCGTAGATCTTTGAACCGCACACAGTGATGAACACGGCCCGGTGCCGATCTGCATCGCCGACCTCCTTCATTTTGTTGGCCACGAAGTACTGGTTCAAACAGCTCACAAAGTCTTCCCAATCTTCTCCCTCCACGAATTGCTAAAAATCCAATCATGCTCATTTTGCAAACAAAGGTTCTTGTATTCTCATCACCAAATATTATGTATGCAATAAAGATACAAACTGAGTACTGTTTAACTGAACAAGGTACACCCTTGGCTCTGCCTTATTATGGCCCAAAGTGCCTGACTCATAAAATGGCTGGCCTTTTATACCAGAGCGTGCTGCTCAGTGGCTTCCACCAATGACACCATCTGGTGACTACAAACAGCATGTATATACATGACACTTAAGTTAATTTTAATTTGAGTCCCTGTCCCTGATTCAATATTAGTTTCCTTGGGATTTCTGGCATGCTATCCACTTCCTCTACTGTAAATACTGATGCAAAGTAATGATTCAACATGTCTGCCATTTCCTTATTATCATTGACAATATCACCGCTTTCAGTTTTTAAGGGGTCAACATTGTTCATGACCATCCTCTTTTTCCTAATATAATTGTAAAAATTCTTTGCGTTGATTTTGATATCCCTTGCAAGTTTCTTTTCATATTCCCTTCTTCTGGTTCTTTTTATTTGTTTTGTGACCCTTTGCTGTTCTTTGGATCTTTCCTATTTGCCAGGATCTGTGCTGTTTTTTGCATTTTTTGCATGCTTTTTATTTTAGTTTCATGCTGTCCCTTACCTTCTTAGTTGTCCATGGCTGTACTTTTTGGCAAGTAGAGCTCTTGCCCGTTAGGGTATAAACTGGTTCTGTATCACATTAAATTCTTTTCTGAATACTTCTGTCATTTTACCCATTAATTGATTTGCCCCGTTTACTGTGGACAGTCTCTGTCTCATCCTGTTGAAGTTGGCCTTACCAGAATCTAGAATCTTAGTAGCTGTTTCACATTTCTCCCTTTCAAAAGCTATGTTGAACTCGATCATGTTATGATCACTATTGTATAAATGTTCACACACTGTTCGGCTGTTAACTAAATCTGGCTCATTATTCATTACTAAATCTAATATGGCATGCCCTCTTGTTGCTTCTAGGACATATTGTTGTAGAAAACTATTCCAGACACACTCAAGCCATTCACTACCTTTCTGACAGGTGCTAGTCTGTTTATCCCAATCTATATGAAAATTAAAATCCCCCATTAAAGCTCCATTAAAACTATATGCTTGTTTAATCTCTGTATTTATACAATCTAGCACTTCATAGCTGCTACCAAGGGGGCTTACACAGAACTCCAATGACAATAGCTACAACTTGTATTTATATAGCGCCTTTAACTTAGTAAAATGTCCCAAGGCGCTTCACAGGAGTGTTAGAAGATCAGAATTTTGACCCCAAGCCACATAGGAGAAATTAGGGCAGATAGCCAAAAGCTTGGTCAATGCGATAGGTTTTACACAACTCCCACTACAGTCATAAATCCTTTCCTATTTCTTCATTCTACCAATAAAGTCTTCACTGCCTGATCACCTCTCATTATATCCTCTCTTATAATTGAAGTGATTTTATCCTGAATCACTAAAGCTACTCCTCCGTCTTTACCATTTTCCCTATCTTTCCTGTAGACCTTATAACCTGGTATATTTGGTTTCCAATCCTGACCATCTTGCAGTCATGTCTCAGTAATGGTTACCATGTCATACACGATAAGGGGATAAGGGGTTATGGGGAGCGGGCAGGGAAGTGGAGCTGAGTTGATGATCAGATCAGCCATGATCTTATTGAATGGCGGAGCAGGCTCGAGGGGCCGTATGGCCGACTCCTGCTCCTATTTCTTATGTTCTTATACCCTCCAATTTGAATTTGCATCTGCAATTGATTCAATGTATTCCTTAAACGCCATGCGCTTGCATAAAGAATGCTTATTTGGGCTATATACCCTAGCCTGTCCTTCAGCTCTATGTTTTACTCACTTGTTTCTTATTTCTCTCTCCTGGTTTAATCACTTTACATCTTTTAGATTTTCCTTTACATATAGGGCTAGATGCTAGGAGGACACAAACAACCTTCCGGATATAAAGGGGGTCAGAGGGTCTAGTAAGGAGGAGGAACTGAGGGAAATCCTTATTAGTCGGGAAAATGTGTTGGGGAAATTGATGGGATTGAAGGCCGATAAATCCCCAGGGCCTGATGGACTGCATCCCAGAGTACTTAAGGAGGGTGGCCTTGGAAATAGCGGATGCATTGACAGTCATTTTCCAACATTCCATTGACTCTGGATCAGTTCCTATCGAGTGGAGGGAAGCCAATGTAACCCCACTTTTTAAAAAAGGAGGGAGAGAGAAAACAGGGAATTATGGACCAGTCAGCCTGACATCGGTAGTGGGTAAAATGATGGAATCAATTATTAAGGATGTCATAGCAGCGCATTTGGAAAGAGGTGACATGATAGGTCCAAGTCAGTATGGATTTGTGAAAGGGAAATCATGCTTGACAAATCTTCTGGAATTTTTTGAGGATGTTTCCAGTATAGTGGACAAGGGAGAACCAGTTGATGTGGTATATTTGGACTTTCAGAAGGCTTTCGACAAGGTCCCACATAAGAGATTAATGTGCAAAGTTAAAGCACATGGGATTGGGGGTAGTGTGCTGACATGGATTGAGAACTGGTTGTCAGACAGGAAGCAAAGAGTAGGAGTAAATGGGGACTTTTCAGAATGGCAGGCAGTGACTAGTGGGGTACCGCAAGGTTCTGTGCTGGGGCCCCAGCTGTTTACATTGTACATTAATGCTTTAGATGAGGGGATTAAATGTAGTATCTCCAAATTTGCGGATGACTCTAAGTTGGGTGGCAGTGTGAGCTGCGAGGAGGATGCTATAAGGCTGCAGAGCGACTTGGATAGGTTAGGTGAGTGGGAAAATGCATGGCAGATGAAGTATAATGTGGATAAATGTAAGGTTATCCACTTTGGTGGTAAAAACAGAGAGACAGACTATTATCTGACTGGTGACAGATTAGGAAAAGGGGAGGTGCAACGAGACCTGGGTGTCATGGTACATCAGTCATTGAAGGTTGGCATGCAGATACAGCAGGCGGTTAAGAAAGCAAATGGCATGTTGGCCTTCATAGCGAGGGGATTTGAGTACAGGGGTAGGGAGGTGTTACTACAGTTGTACAGGGCCTTGGTGAGGCCACACCTGGAGTATTGTGTACAGTTTTAGTCTCCTAACTTGAGGAAGGACATTCTTGCTATTGAGGGAGTGCAGTGAAGGTTCACCAGACTGATTCCCGGTTTGGCGGGACTGACATATCAAGAAAGACTGGATCAACTGGGCTTGTATTCACTGGAGTTCAGAAGAATGAGAGGGGATCTCATAGAAACGTTTAAAATTCTGACGGGTTTAGACAGGTTAGATGCAGGAAGAATGTTCCCAATGTTGGGGAAGTCCAGAACCAGGGGTCACAGTCTAAGGATAAGGGGTAAGCCATTTAGGACCGAGATGAGAGCACGTTGCTCTCTCTAATGGCCCCGGCCTGTTGATGGTCTTGCAGGCCGGGACCGCGCCGAGTTCTGGGTTACACCATTGCATGATGTAAAGTCAGTAGATGCCACACCCACTCATATCCGTACAATATATGATAGATGATTGATGAAAGTGTTATGTAATTAATGATGGGCTCATGAAAATCATTGTAATGCAGAATTTGGTTATGTTCATTAAATGTGATGTCTGTGATTATTTTTATAGCGGTCGTGCTATTCTCGTGCATATGCTGTGTGTCGCGTTTAAATTACCCTGTGATGCTAGCACCCTCTTCTCCTCTAATTACCTCATTTATGTTTTGTAGCTCAGCCAAGAGCGCAGTCACTACAAACAGCACCAAGGCGAGGTGATGATCTGGTGGCAGCTTCAGCAGTGGATCGTGCTTCTGCTGGTGTTGAGGGGCCCCGTATATCACCTGTTGAGCTGCAGGTTGTCCTCTCCACTGAGGACAGTGAAGAGTTGGAGGAGCCTGCAGCAACAACCTCAAGATCAAGCACAACTATTACTTCTTGTGCTCCTGTGGCCATGTCCTCCTCCACCGTGGAGGTAGCCGATCTCACAGAGGTTGGTTCGACGCAGCAGGACTGCTCCATGATTGGCAGATGTCAGCGGGGACATGGTACATTTGTCCATAGGTTAGCAGGTCTTCCAGACAATGGGGGGCATATCCCAACAGCTGGCCACAATATCCGCAAACATGACCGAGAACATGATGTGGATGGCGGTGGCCCTGGAGGTGATAGCCAGGAACACTGCTGCCACAGGGCTACCAGTGTTACCGGAATGCAGCACTGAACCCCAAGGTGCTGCATCCCCATTGCCAATGACACATGAGAGCCAGGAGGAGGCTCTTGCTTCTGGCTTAATGGACGTTTCTTCATCGGGAACGTCCTCTCCAGCATCCGACCAACCAGCGGACCCGCCGTCATCCTCCCCAATGAAGCAATGCCTGAGGAACACTGCGGCAAAGCGGCTTGGAGTCGGGAGGGGAAGGGGTAGAGGTGGGGAGAAGATGCTAGGGGGGGAAAGGAAAATGAGGTGCATGGCCGCAGGAGTTCGAGTTCTTACAGTATTGTTGTTGCTAGTTAATGAATGTTGGGAGGTTTGGGGGAAGCGGGGAGGGGTGGGGAGTACCTTGTTGTATTTACATTTGTGTTATTTGTGTTATTAGTGTTATTGGAAATGTTAAAAATGTTATAAATTTGTTGTGGGGTGGGGTGGGGTGTTTTTTAGTTATAATAATGAATTAATACAAATGGTATCATTAACATTTTTTTATTTAACATAACTTTGTTATGCATTGTCTCAGATAGCTGCACCGTTACACACTGGTGATTCCTTAACATGAAAGGGGATAATTAAACGTAACTTGAATCAACTTTAACTTTAACTGTCACCAAGGTAATGCACAGCATTCATCTATGAGCTGCAGACACAGCAGTCTTGCAGCTTTATAAATACCACCCACATTATTTCAAGCAAAGCACTTATTTATGAGCTGCTGACATAAGAGTCTTGCAGCTATGTAGCTACCAAGGGCCCTTTCCTGAGGTCTACAGGGAGGCGGGGGCATGGTTTTATCGTCAGCCTGATTGTCTGTCCCGAGGTCATCATCCACCTCCTCGTCCTCCTCTTCCTCTCTCACCTGAGGTGGACCGGCAGTCTCTTCTGGCAATTCTTATCCACTCCTGATAGCCAAGTTGTGCAGCATACTTTAGCACACCATCATGAATTGAGTTACCTGCTCAGGGTGGTATTGTAACTCGCCTCCTGAGTGGTCCAGGCATCTGAAGCAATGTTTAAGCACTCCAATTGTCTTTTTGACGATATTGCATGTGGCTATGTGGCTTTCGTGGCTTCTCGACTTCTGTCTGGGTCTTACGCGGGGGGGTCATCAGCCAGGTTGCGAGGCCATATTCTTTGTCACCAAGCATCCAGCATTGACCTTGTGGCTGACTGGTAAACATGTCAGATACAGTGCTCTCACACAATATGTGAGCATCATGGATGCTGCCCGGAAATTTGGCATTTACTACCATTATAATTTGCTTGTGGTCGATAACAAGTTGCACATTCAGGGAGTGGAATCCCTTTCGGTTTCGAAAAACCTCTGCATCCTGAAAAGGTGCCTGCATACTAATATGCGTACAGTCTATTGCTCCCTGCACCTTGGGAAAGTTTGCAATTCTGGAGAATCCTAGAGCCCGCTGAGTCTGTGCCTCCCTGGTCATAGGGAAGCTGATAAAGTCCATCCTACGTGCGTAAAGGGCTTCAGTCACTTGTCGAATGCTGCAATGTGTGGCATGCTGAGATATAGCGCAAATACCACCAGCTGAGGCCTGAAAGGAACCCGATGCATAGAAGGAAAGTGCCACAGTTACCGACCTCAACGGACAGTGTGGTCCTGATGGTGCTGGCAGGCTGCAGATCTCCCCTAATGTGCTGGCATATCTCACTGATGATCTCTTTGTGGAAGCGCAGTGTCCTAAGGCACATGTTATCGGGAAAGTTCAGATAAGACCACTTTTCCCTGTAAGTGCGTGGGGTGTAAGTTCTCATTCTCCTCAGCAGTCTGCCACCTCTTTGATTGGGCACATAATGCTCTTCCATGTACCTTCTGCCATCTCTAGTTTGCAGCACGTGCGTAGTCATTAAGACAGGCTGAGAAATTACAGGCTCCATTACAATAACAATCAGTATTATACCTATCGTTCACAAACAAAAAATTTACCTACTAAAATAAATAAAATAAATTCAATTCATCCACAGTATGATAAGGTGTTTGTTCAGATTTTCAAATCACCTTAAAATAACTCCAGATTACACCAAAACTCCCTCGAAGTTGAAGCAGCCTTTTATGTTAAAAAATCCTCTGATTTACAAAATGGTGTCCGTACCACTG
Organism: Pristiophorus japonicus; assembly: GCF_044704955.1. Classification (NCBI taxonomy): domain Eukaryota; kingdom Metazoa; phylum Chordata; class Chondrichthyes; family Pristiophoridae; genus Pristiophorus; species Pristiophorus japonicus. The sequence continues at coordinate 124,080,608 of NC_091983.1, read as the reverse complement.
GGTTAAGGTCAGCTGAGTGCAGCTTTTTTTCAGCGTTTATTTTGGTAAGTGATATTTTTGGCGATATGTGGGCGAGATGCCGAAAATAACACTCGGTGATATTATGAGCATTAGTTTCGTCTATTCTAACCTTTAGGGCAAAAAAAATGGGTGGGTGGTATTATTAATTCTCGGCGTTAACTATATGCCGAAAGTAATGCAGGGCGATAAGTGAGCGATAAATGGCTGTTAGTTTTCCATTTTTTTGCGAAATGGGCGATATCTGGGCATTATACCTCATCTCAGCGTTAAAATGGACGTTAAGTGGGCGGTAGCGATGCAAAACTTATGATAAATCTAGCCCCATAGTGCCTAAAGCATAATTTCTGACTATTACTCTATGCAGTTCCCTTTTGTTTGTTTTTAAACGACTATTTGTACTATAATTTCCGCCTGAGCCCTCCACCTCCATTTACTAGTTTAAAGTCCTTGTGACCGCCCTATTATCCTTTCTGTTAGGACTCTGGTCCCAGATCGGTTCAGGTGGAGCCCGTCCCAATGGTACAGTTCTTTCCTGTCCCAATACTGGTGCCTGTGCCCCATGAAATGGAATTCCTCTTTCCTACACCACTCCTTTGGCCACGTGTTCACTTCCTTAATCAGCTTATCCTTATGCCAATTTACACGTGTCTCTGGTAATAATCCAGCGATTATAACCCTTGAGATCCTGTTCTTTAATTTAGTTCCTAATTCCTGGTACTCCCAAACAGGACCTCTTGCCTAATCTTCCCTATGTTGTTGGTCCCAACAACTGAATCCTCCCTCTCCAATATTCTTTCAAGCCGGTTTGAGATGTCCCTCACCTTGGCACCAGGTAGGCAACTTACCATGTGGAACTCTCGATCTTGCTTACTAAGGATGCTATCTGTCCTCCTAATTATAGAATCCCTACAACTATCACATTGCATTACACTTCCTCCCCTCCTCATCCTCCTCCCCCCTAGGACAGCCTCCTGCTACAAAATGCTATGGTCTGCATTGTGGCCATCCTTTCGACAGTCTTTTCCTTATCCTCACGGGTAGCAAGTACATTGTACCTGTTGGATAGGATCAGTTCTGTGGATCCTCATTCACTTACTTACCTGGATTCCCCTTACTCTGCACATTATCGGTCACACCAACCTTGTTCTGAACCTGCACCTCTCTACCAAGTGTGACCGCCTCTCCCAATGGGCTTACATGCAAGCATCTAACAATCTTATGTTAAAGCCAGAAGTCGGCTGGTTGGAGTTGGCTTCCCGACACGCTGACATTTTAGAGGTTTTATCTGCCCCGCCCCCCCCCCCCCAACACTCAAACCCACGTGCTCTCCGGCTTAAAATTCCCCTCTCTGTCTTAAGCAAGACCTCTGCACAACAGGTCACTTCAGCACAGTGCTACCAGTGGCTGCCAAAGTCAGTGTGGCCCTCAACTTCCATGCATTAGACTTCCCCTAGACTAGCAATATAAACATCTGCAATGCCAGCCAGGTTACAGCCCACAAATGTATCAAGTAGTTCACAGATACATTATTCAGCAGAGGGTTTTCAGAGGGGGACTAGAGCAGGAATATTTTCCCTTGTTGGGGAGTCAATGATGAGTGGCCAACAATTTAAAAATGTCACTTAGAGACTGAAGAGAATGTAGAGGGTTGTTGGTGCATATAATGCTTTGCCACAGGGCATGGTTGAGGCAGAGACTACTGCATCTTAAGGAAAAGTGGATAAATATTTGAACCTGTTTTGGATTGTTTCAGCAAAGAACCAGTGCTGACATGATGGGTATAATGGCTTTCTTCTGTGCTGCAAACGATTATGGTTCTCTGGTTCCAGAAACAGTATTTTTGTATTTCTTTGTGCAAAAAAGGACAACAGTATTCCTTTCAAACAACAGTTATCAAAGTTTTGCTTCAAATCCATAATATTGAATAATAATATAAAACATCACATGAAAAAGATACAATACAGACATGATATTATCTGCAACAAGATAGTCCTCTGTTTCCGGCATATGTGGCATATGGCCCATCAGCTGTTTCTGCTACACAGAAGTGTTCATGGTGCCTTCATTTCAAGGTTGTTGCCACCCTTATTTGAAGGGAATGAAGAGTGGAACGATGGCACCACAGAGACCAAGGGTATCTATGTGTATTCCATAGTCAGAAGCAGAATACAGGAGCAATGAAACTTATGGTTCAACTAGTGTTATTAAATACCACAGACATCTTGAAACAGTGCTTCACATTTCTGGACCGCTCCTTGACAAGCTTACAATGCAATTTTGCTTCAACCCCAAGGTTTCAACAGTAATTGTTGTCTGCTGCATGCTCCATAACTTCACCCAGAAAATAGACTTCTTCAGACATCTCATTGACCTGGATGACCAAGCCATAGCAGCGTAACAGGGTGAAAGTGCCAATGATGAATTAGCAGTGGTACAGTAATGCAGCAAGGAAGATTAACTCAACAGGCTCTAATCCTAGATGGCTTCTGTCATGTATCCTACATGGTTACTGCTTGTACTATTACAAGGTGTGCCACCAGGGGGCACCTCAGTGGGAGACTTGTAGGTTACCTGTACAGGTGTGCCAGGCCTAGTATAAAAGGCAGGCCACCAGGTGTGATCCTCACTCTGGAGTTATCAATAAAGGACTAAGGTCACTACAGTTCAAGTACAACACATTGCCTCGTGGAGTCATTATCAGAGCATCTAAAGGCATAACAATTGGCGACGAGATTATGGACGTTCACGCGAAAATGGCTACCTTTGGTATGTTGCAGCAGTTCATCGATGGTAATGATTGGGACACCTTTGTGGAGAGGCGTGACCATTTCTTCACAGCAAATGACCTGGCAGGTGACAATTCGGCCGCACTTGCTGATAAGCACAGAGCTATCCTGCTAACCAGTTGTGGGCCCACTGCCTATGGCCTCGTCAGGGATTTGCTGGCACCAGCGAAGACAACGACCAAGATGTACAAGGAGCTTGTAACGCTGATCCAAGAATAACTCAAGTCCAAAGAGAGCATCCTCACAGCCAGATACCGATTTTACACACAACGACGGCTCGAAGGCCAGGAGATCGCGAAATATGCTGCAGGCCTCAGGAAGCTGGTGGCACCGTGTGATTTTAGCAACCACCCCACCGAAGCGCTGAGGGATATCTTTGTCATTGGAATCAGCCATGATGGCCTTCTTCATAAGCTACTGTCTACGGATACCACAGTCACACTGCAGAAGGCCATCTCTGTGAGTCAGGTATTCATGACCTCGACCTGCAGCTCTAGGCAGATGACTCATCCTCAGGACTCAAACCCGGCAGGTACTGTGCACAGAGTGGCGCCTTCCAGAGGCTGGACTGTAGAATGTGAACCTTCTCAGGGAAGAGAGAACAGGCCCGAGTCCCTTAATTTAGAGTCCGCCGAGGAGGGCTAACCAAGTAGCTCCATGCTGGCATTGCGGAGGGAATCACAGGGCTCACCAGTGCCGCTTTAAAGTCTATGTGTGTAAAGGCTGCAGCACAAAGGGCCACCTCCAGCGAATGTGTAAAAGAAATATGACTCACTGTGTTGATGAAGAGTCTGCAGATGGCCATGAATCCAGCGTGGATTATGAAACGATAATCAGAGAGGCAGCCCAGTCCCACGGGGAGGTATATAGCATATACAATTATGATGGGACTGGACAGGTTAGATGCAGGAAGAATGTTCTCGATGTTGGGGAAGTCCAGAACCAGGGATCACAGTCTAAGGATAAGGGGTAAGCCATATAGGACCGAGATGAGGAGAAACTTTTTCACCCAGAGAGTGGTGAAGCTGTGGAATTCTCTACCACAGAAAGTTGTTGAGTCCAGTTCGTTGGATATATTCAAGAGGGAGTTAGGTGTGGCCCTTACGGCTAAGGGGATCAGGGGGTATGGAGAGATAGCAGGAGTGGGGTATTGAAGTTGCATGACCAGCCATGATCATATTGAATGGTGGTGCAGACTCGAAGGGCCGAATGGCCTGCTCCTGCACCGATTTTCTATGTTTCTACCACCATGTGTTCCCCGTTGAGGATGGAAGCCGAGATAAATGGCGTTCCAGTCTTCATCGAAGTGGACACGGGGGGCGAGCCAGTCAGTAATGAATCAAGAAGCCTTTGAGAGACTATGGGACAACCAAGCTGAATGATCCAAGTTGGTCCTGGTTTAGGAAAAGCTGCGCACCTACACCGATGAACTTATCCCAGTTGTTGGTAGTGCGGATGTAAAGGTACTCCATGATGGCGCGGTGCACATGTTACCTCTGTGGATTGTTGCAGGCGATGGACCAACGCTACTCGGAAGAAGGTGGATGGAGAAGATCCATTGGAGTTGGGAAGATTTCATCCCTCCAGCGATCAACGTCCTCCCCGCTCAGAGGCAAAGCAAGGCCTCACCTGAGGGTGGACCCAGCACCAGAGAGCAGACCAGCACAGCACCCGAGGCACAGACCGCTCAGCACGACTGCATGGAGATGATCCAGCTGAGACGATCCAAACGCACCTTCCAGGCTCCAGTGGCAGGACTCTGGAGGAAGAAAATCAGATCCAAAGGCGACTTCCCAGCTTCGGTGGCAGAACCCGGGGAGAAGAGGATCACCACAGTCGACATTGTGGATGGAGGAAAGATGGCACCCAAACCACGAGGTGATGTGCTGAAGAAAAAGATGGCAGCGGCCAGACCACGAGGTGCAGCGCTCCACCTCTCAGGCACCCGATGGCACTAACCGCCACAAGCCTGAAAGAGCAAACCGCGCTAAGGCGCAGCCCCCAGACCCTAGCGACACCAAGGCTACACCCGGGAATGAAGGGTCACCCACAACAGTTCTCCCAAATAGGACCGGGACCAGCCAGGATCCCAAACCAAATAACACTCAGGCAAGTGAGTCAGCAGTTCCCTGTGAGGTAAAGATAGCAAGGCTCTCTTAAAGGAGGCCTGCAACCTAACACACTTAAAGGGACAGTTCTACACTCTCAATCAATGTAAGAGCAGCTGTGAGTTAGATGTAAAATGTGCAATTGATGATCAGAGTTGTGTACATGCAATAAGCAAAGAAAAGTCTCAATGTAATAGCAACTGTGAGTTAGATGTAAAATGTGTAATTGATGATCAGAGCTGTGTACATGCAATAGCAAAGAAAAGTGGCACGATCGCGATCGGTGTTACAGATTATTTACTATGATTAATGAAACATTGTGCGATGTAAGATTTCAACTGCATACAGTCAATGCAGCGGGCAGACACCCATCGGGAGCACACAGGTCCAGCAAGCTACCCAATGTAGTAGCCTGCATCCCTGGGACCAGAGTTATGCACCATGGAGTATGGCCACAAGCAGCCAATACATACAAGCTGCAGAGCAAGCAATCTCAGGAGGGCAATGGCACCGGTATCAATACCCTGTCCCTTTTCGGCTCCACCTCTCAGGCACTCGATGGCACCAACCGCCACACCTGAAAGAGCAAACCACGCTAAGGCGCAGCCCCCAGTTCCTATCGCCACCAAGGCTACACCCGGGAACGAAGGTTCGCCTGCAACAGTTCTCCCAAATGGGACCGGGACCAGCCAGGATCCCAAACCAAATAACGCCCAGGCAAGCGAGTCAGCAGTTTCCTGTACACTGCCAGATCAGCAACGACCCGGGTGCAAGGAAAGGACAGGGAGGTCACAGGCATCTGTGAACCTGCCCAGCGCTAGGAGCAATGGCAAAGGCCCCGAGAGCAGGCAACTTGAGCCAACCGGGTTCCCACTGCCAGCACTGGGCACCGCGCTATCACCAGACTACCTGGACTCCACCCAGCAGTTCTGGAACTAGCTTGTCCTCACACACCACACTGATTTCAAGTATATATCAAGTATGTACCTCACCAGCCAAATGTACTTACCTCACAACTGTACCACAAATGTAATGATGTCAATGCAATTTTTTATTTTGTACTTGAATGTATATGAATGTAATGAGCCTCCGGCATAATCTATATGTGGGGGGGGGGGGGGGGGCAGAGGGAATGGAGTGGTCATGGACACACAAACAGAAACCACCAGCAGCTCCACTGCCAACGAAACACCGCCTACTCACCCAAGATGGAAACGACCCTCCTAAGGTTAACCTGATAGAGCTAAGCCCAGAGCATGAAGGCGATTTGCACTAAAGGCTTGGGGGAGAGTGATGTCATGTATCCTACATGGTTACTGCTTGTACCACCAGGGGGCACCTCAGTGGGAGACTTCTAGGTTACCTGTACAGATGTGCCAGGCCTAGTTTAAAAGGCAGGCCACCAGGTGTGATCCTCACTCTGGAGTTATCATTAAAGGACTAAGATCACTACAGTTCAAGTACAACACATTGCCTCGTGGAGTCATTATCAGAGCATCTAAAGACATAATAGCTTCCGAGGAATGCCATCGCTAACACCAATTCTTAAAGAGGCAAACCTCATCTGCCAAATAGCTGCACTCAAACCACCTCATTTTACATCCTCAGGCTCAGTTCTTAAAATTCCATCTATTCTCACCTTACGCTCGGCTCCTGCCTTATGTTAAATAAATAGTCCATACAATGTCAAATCAAGTGCAGTGCATTCATTTCTCTTTGTTATGGAATGTATGTGTTGGACCATCTTGTTGCAGATAATATCATGTATGGAACATTGTGTTGCCCCTTAATGGTGGTGCTTTGCATCAGATGTGCAATATCTAATTTACCACTCCTTGTGGAAAGAGTAAGCTGACTGTAAGGTTTCATTGACAACGGCTTGGATCCTGATGGACTTTCCCTTTGAGAGTCCTTCAGTTACAACTATTTTGTTGTAATACTTTAATCAAGTGCCCCCTGATTAAAGGGGGGGCACATTCCAAAGATTTTTCAAGTGTCCCCTTGTTTTGCTCCTTCAGTTACATCTGGGACTGCTGTGGCTGAATTGTTTAGAGAGTGGGAGAGGGGAGGTTGAGGGTGGAAAGTTGCCGAATGGTCGAAGATTTTGTGATTGACAGGGGAGCTCCCTAGGGAGCTGACACCCCGGCGGCCATCTTAGCCATCTCTGGTTATAGAGGCCTGGAGGGCAGACCAAGCGCTGTGGACATTCTGCATCTCAGGGTCATCAAGACATGCCAGGTTAGCTGTGAGGCACTGACAGCATAGGGCTCTCTTAGTTGGGTCTTTAAGTGCCCTGGCATTGACTTTTTTGCGGCACTGCTTCTGCTGCCCCCTTCGCTTTGCGACTATGTTGATGTTGATGATGGATCGGATTAGGCAGTGGTCCATCCAGCAGTTGGCAGCTCCTCTCATGGCGCGGGTGATGCGCACATCCTTGCAATCCCTGGCTTGGACAATGACATAGTCGAGCAGGTGCCAGTGTTTGGAGCGAGAGTTTTGCCACAATGCCTTGTATTTGTCCCTCTGGCGGAACAAGGTGTTGGTGATAACAAGTTCATGTTCTAGACATTTTGTCAGGAGTAGGGTACCTCTGGAGTTGGCGTTCCCTACCACCTCTCTGCCAATCACGCCTCCCCAGAGGGCTGTGTCCTTTCCGACCCTGGCGTTGAAGTCACCGAGGAGGATCAGTTTGTCGCCTGCAGGGACGCGGGACAGGATTTTTCGGGGTTGGAATAAAAACCCTCTTTGGTCTCATCTGTTGCATCGAGTGTTGGGGCGTATGCACTGATGACTGTGGCGCATTGGTTCCGGGATAGACTGAGTCAGAGAGTCATGAGACGTTCGCTAATCCCGCAGGGGGAGTCTTTGAGGCGGTCGACCAGCTCGTCCGTGGAGGTGGTGTTCTTCCTCTGGTTTCCCTTTCCAGAAGAAGGTGTAACCTCCACCTTGTTCCTTGAGCTGGCCTTCTCGTGCCCGCCAGGTCTCGCTTGGAGCCGCGATGTCGATATCTAAGTTCCCGGGCAACTATGGCAGTGCGGCGTTCCGGCCTGTCGCTGTTGGAGTTGTCCATGAGGGTCTTGACGTTCCAGGTCCCAAACTTCATGTTAAAGGAGTGGAAGATGCCTGTGCGTGAGTTCTTTTAACGTGGGGTGGTCATTGCACACCGACTACCACACGGGCTTAGCTGAGCAAGGTCTTGGTCCAGTGGCAAGTGGGTCCAAGACGACTGGAGACCAGGCACTGCTGTATGGGCCTAGTTGCCTACGGCGAGATGTTGGCTGCAAGCTCGGCGCCGAGTAGCACCCTTGATGGTAGGTGGTCCGAGCCTTGGTTGGGGGACAGGCATTGAGGGGGGTCAGCGGTTTGCTGGAGTTCAGTGTGGGAGGTCAGGGTGATCACAGCCATGGTACTCACCATGTGCTGGATGAGAAGAGGCCAGGTCACCAGTGGGGAAGGAGAGGTCCAGTCATTACTGAAGGAGGGGAGTGGCCAGCCGCTGTCGTAGAAGATGAGACCCGGTCACCGTTGAGGAGGAGGTCACCTGTGGGGAAGGAGAGGTCCAGCCGTCGTCGAAGACGCCTAGACGTCGTCATGGAGGAGAGGCCCATCTGCCGCCGCTGGACGGGACCCAGTCGCCGCTGGAACGGCAGAGACCCGATCGCCGCTGGAAGGGTGGAGGCCCGATCGCCTGGTCGAAGGTTCACCTGGCTCGCCGGGCATCATCGGGGATCGAGGATAGGGTGAGGTAGGCGAGTCGACGTCGAGGAAGAGGTCGCCGAAGGGGGGAAGAGGTCCAGGTTCAGGTCACCGCTGCAGGAAGCTCGGTCATTGCTGGTAGTGCAGTCGTCGTTGCCGATGGGTAGTGTGGTGGGAAGCCTGAGGTAGGCCCGGACTTGTGGGATTGGGTTGGGTTGGGTTTAAGCTAAGGATTAAGTGAATGCAGCCCCTATTAGGATCTATTAGGGCTAGGGAGAATTTAGATTGAGTGACCTCATCTCTCTCATCTGGAGGGAGGAGAGCATGCCGCGAGATCTCAGTGGTGCAGTGATCGTGACCATCTTTAAAAAAGGGGACAAGTCACACTGCGGCAACTACAGAGGAATCTCCCTGTTATCAGCCACTGGGAAAGTCATCGCTAGAGTCCTCCTCAACCGTCTTCTCTTTGTGGCTGAGGAGCTCCTCCTGGAGTCACAGTGCAAATTTCGTCCCCTATGGAGCACAATGGACATGATTTTTACAGTGCGACAGCTGCAGGAAAACTGCAGGGAACAGCACCAGTCCTTATACATGGCCTTCTTCGGCCTTACAAAGGCTTTTGACACTGTCAATCGCGAGGGTCTATGGAGCGTCCTCCTCCATTTCGGATGCCATCAAAATTTCGTCACCATCCTCCGCCTGCTCCACGACGACATGAAAGCCATTATCCTTACCAATGGATCCATTACAGATCCAATCCATGTCCGGACCGGGGTCAAACAGGGCTGTGTCATTGCCCCAACCATCTTCTCAATCTTCCTCGCTGCCATGCTCCACCTTACAGTCAACAAGCTCCCCGCTGGAGTGGAACTAAACTACAGAACCAGTGGGAACCTGTAAAACCTTCGTTGACTCCAAGCCAAGACCAAGACCACCCCAATGTCTGTCGTCGAGCTACAGTACGCGGATGACGCCTGTGTCTTTGCACATACAGAGGCTGAACTCCAAGTCAGAGTCAACGTATTTACTGAGGCATATGAAACCATGGGCCTTATGCTAAACGTCCATAATACAAAGGTCCTCCACCAGCCTGTCCTCGCCGCACAGCACTCCCCCACCAGTCATCAAGATCCACGGCGCGACCCTGGACAATGTGGACCATTTCCCATACCTTGGGAGCCTTTTATCAACAAGAGCAGACATTGACGACGAGATTCAACACCGCCTCCAGTGCGCCAGTGTAGCCTTCGGCCGCCTAAGGGAAAGAGTGTTTGAAGACCAGGCCCTCAAATCCGCCACCAAGCTCATGGTCTACAGGGCTGAAGTAATACCCACCCTCCTGTATGGCTCAGAGACATGGACCATGTACAGTAGACACCTCAAGTCGCTGGAGAAATACCACCAATGATGTCACCGCAAGATCCTACAAATCCCTCAGAAAGACAGACGCACCAATGTTAGCATCCTCGGTCAGGCCAACATCCCCAGCATTGAAGCACTGACCACACTTGATCAGCTCCACTGGGCAGGCCACATCGTTTGCATGCCAGACACGAGACTCCCAAAGCAAGCGCTCTACTCGGAATTCCCTCACAGCAGCGAGCCAAAGGTGGGCAGAGGAATCGTTACAAGAACACCCTCAAAGTCTCCCTGATAAAGTGCAACATCCCCACCGACACGTGGGAGTCCCTGGTCATAGACTGCCCTAAGTGGAAGAAGTGCATCCGTAAGGGCATTGAGTACCTCGTGTCTCATCGCCGAGAACATGCAGAAATCAAGCGCAGGCAACGGAAAGAGCGTGCGGCAAATCAGTCCCACCCACCCTTCCCCTCAAAGACAATCTGTCCCATCTCTGACAGAGACTGTGGTTCTCATATTGGACTGTTCAGCCACCTAAGGACTCATTTTTAGAGTTGAAGCAAGTCTTCCTCGATTCCGAGGGACTGCCTATGATGGCTGAATTGTGTTTCCTGCTTTAAATGACCTCCTTCCATGTCTGGTGCACCAGGCACTTTTGGAGGGCGGTTATCATTCATTTAAATTGCTGTCTTCATGTATTCCATCTGTAACAAGCTAATCTCTTCCTGACTGCTTGCAGAATATAGCTCCTGACATGCAAAATGGCTTTCTTATTCAGTAACATCCCAATCTACAGTCATTTGATGAGTAATCCATTAGCTTTTTCTTACTAGTGCTATTTCAGGTTGTTAACTACCTCTTAATTGCAATTCACAGCTTCCTTTGATGATTAATGCTATTCCTCTATTATTGGCTGCCCTACTGGATGAGAGAGAATGCCCACATTTTAGCCCACAGTCGTAAAATAGTAGGAGCAAATCCATTCAAAAATCTGTCGTAAACATAGAAACATAGAAAATAGGTGTAGGAGTAGGCCATTTGGCCCTTCGAGCCTGCACCACCATTCAATATGATCATGGCTGATGATGCAGCCTCAATACCCCATTCCTGCTTTCTCTCCATACCCCTTGATCCCTTTAGCCATAAGGGCCACATCTAAATCCCTTTTAAATATATCTAATGAACTGACCTCAACAACTTTCTGTGGTAGAGAATTCCACAGGTTCACAATTCTCTGAGTGAAGAAGTTTCTCCTCATCTCGATCCTAAATGGCATACCCCTTATCCTTAGATTGTGACCCCTGGTTCTGGACTTCCCCAACATCGGAAACATTCTTCCGGCATCTAACCTGTCCAATCCCGTCAGAATTTTATGTTTTTATAAGATCCCCTCTCATTCTTCTAAATTCCAGTGAATATAAGCCGAGTCGATCCAGTCATTCTTGATATGTCAGTCCTGCCATCCTGGGAATCAGTCTGGTGAACCTTCGCTGCACTCCCTCAATAGCAAGAACATCCTTCCTCAGATTAGGAGACCAAAACTGAACACAATATTCCAGGTGAGGCCTCACCAAGGCCCTGTACAACTGAGGTAAGACCTCCCTGCTCCTATACTCAAATCCTCTCGCTATGAAGGCCAACATGCCATTTGCCTTCTTCACCGCCTGCTGTACCTGCATGCCAACTTTCAATGACTGATGAACCATGACACCCAGGTCTCATTGCACCTCCCCTTTTCCTAATCTGTCACCATTCAGATAATATTCTGCCTTCCTGTTTTTGCCCCCAAAGTGGATAACCTCACATTTATTCACATTATACCGCATCTGCCATGCATTTGCCCACTCACCTAACCTGTCCAAGTCATCCTTCAGCCTCTTAGCCTCCTCCTCACAGCTCACACTGCCACCCAGCTTAGTGTCGTCTGCAAACTTGGAGATATTACATTCAATTCCTTAGTCCAAATCATTAATGTATATTGTAAATAGCTGGGATCCCAGCACTGAACCTTGCGGTACTCCCACTAGTCATTGCCAGCCATTCTGAAAAGGACCTGTGTATTCCTTCTTTTTGCTTCATGTCTGCCGAACCAGTTCTCTATCCATGTCAATACATAACCCCCAATACCATGTGCTTTAATTTTACACACTAATCTCTTGTGTGGGACCTTGTCAAAAGCCTTTTGAAAGTCCAAATACACCACATCCACTGGTTCTCCATTGTCCACTCTACTAGTTACATCCTCAAAAAATTCCAGATTTGCCAAGCATGATTTCCCTTTCATAAATCCATGCTGACTTGGACTGATCCTGTCACTGCTTTCCAAATGTGCTGCTATTATATCTTTAATAATTGATTCCAACATTTTCACCACTACCGATGTCAGGCTAACCGGTCTATAATTCCCTGTTTTCTCTCTCCCTCCTTTTTTTAAAAGTGGGGTTACATTAGCTACCCTCCAATCCATAGGAACTGATTCAGAGTCTATAGAATGTTGGAAAATGACCACCAATGCATCCACTATTTCTAGGGCCACTTCCTTTAGTACTCTGGGATGCAGACTATCAGGCCCTGGGGATTTATCGGCCTTCAATTCCATCAATTTTCCTAACACAATTTCCTGACTAATAAGGATTTTCTTCAGTTCCTTCTTCTCACTAGATCCTCGGTCCCCTAGTATTTCCCAAAGGTTATTTGTGTCTTCCTTAGTGAAGACAGAACCAAAGTATTTGTTCAATTGTTCCGCCAGTTCTTTGTTTACCATTATAAATTCATCTGATTCTGATGGCAAGGGACCTGCATTTGTCTAAACTAATCTTTTTCTCTTCACATATCTATAGAAGCTTTTGCAGTCAGTTTTTATTTTCCCTGCAAGCTTCCTCTCATACTCTATTTTCCCCCTCCTAATGAGACCTTTGTCCTCCTCTGCTGAATTCTAAATTTCTCCCAGTCCTCAGGTTTGCTGCTTTTTCTGGCCAATTTATATGCCTCTTCCTTGGTTTTAACACTATCCCTAATTTCCCTTGTTAGCCATGGTTGAGCCACCTTCCCTGTTTTATTTTTACGCCAGGCAGGGACGTACAATTGTTGAAGTTCATCCATATGATCTTTAAATGTCTGCCATTTCCTATCCACTGTCAACCCTTTAAGTATCATTCGCCAGTCTATCCCCACCAATTCACATCTCATACCATCGAAGTTACCTTTCTTTAAGTTCAGGACCCTAGTCTCTGAATTAACTGTGTCACTCTCCATCTTAATGAAGAATGTCGTACTCCATGGTCAACCCTTAATTAACACATGAAGTCTGAATACTGGACTATTCGAGAGTCTGGATTCTTGACATGGGAAATTCTGCCTAAACTCTAATACCCATTTCATATGAACAAGATTAACACATTACAGATGGAATATGGGAAGACAGCAATTTTGTTGACAAGCTCTCTTAACAACCAGTAATGACAGGATTTCCATGCTGAACAAGCCTAATGAACAGTCTATGCATTATAACACACTGCAAGCTCAAACGTTCTAACACAAAATCATGACAGGCGTTCAGCAGATGGGATCCACGCACATACCAGAACCATTAAAATTGCTGCCCAGGATCCCACAATTGCTGCCAGTATAATGCTTCATGCAGACAGCAGTTTCCAGGCATATATGTGGGTTTTACACTTGAATAGATTAAAGGCTATGATGATCACATTTTGCATCCTACCCAAATATTTGACAAGATTTGCCATATTACACTTTACCCAATAATTTAAAAACAGTTTTCACTGTGTTTTGTATTGAACAATTATTTTGATCCATATTTTTTTCCACTTTAAGGTCCCCCACAGTCACCTCCTGCCACGATGTTTCCTTCTTCAGCCAGAAGAGCTGGATAGTCTGGACTTCTCCATGGCAACTGTCAATAGCACCATGATCGGCCACAGGGTCTGCAGGGTAGAACTAGTCCTGCTGTTTTTCTGTTCCTTGTTCTTCTCTGGGACAAAGTATTCTATTCTGTAACCCAGTTGAGAATTGGCAATTCTCACTCACTGAAGTCAATCAAGCTCAAATGCAATTCAACAGTGGGAATTGGGTTCTATAGTCGAGTGAGCAGTGTTAAGGCTCACGGGCTCCTAATTGTTCCTTTGCGGGTTTTAAAAAAAACAGTAATTTATCTAGCATTCTTTCTTTTAGTTTTCCCCACATCACACACTATTTCCTGGCTGAGAGGGTGGACAGGAATTCACTATCTAGGCCTCTGACACTGCAGTTTTGTAATCTGCTGGAGCAATGTTTCTCAAACTGGGGTCCGTGAACCCCTAGTGGTCTGCAGATACTTGCCAGTCAGTCCACGACCAGAGGCGGCCGGAGGTTATCTCAAGCCTGCTAGTCTTTATAAAACTGACATGGATTCTGTTCTTACAAATTATTCTTCAATGGCTGGCCCACCCTCTCACAGAGGCCCATAGCTCTCACTCTGCAATGAGCGTTACCTGCCGGTTGAGTCGATTCCACAACCTAGCGCGCGACCCTGTGCCACCCTCCCGACACATGATCAGAGCGCCTGCGGGGCCCTTCAAACACATGCCTTTAAATGCTGCAAATACATCTCTGGTTCTGTTATTTCAGAGAGCATCCTTAGCTAGTTTCATGGCCCTGAGTCGAAGGGAAACATAATGCGCTTTCCAGGAAAAAGAACCCTGATTAATTCTGACAGTATGCAGAATAGTTTAATTTAAAGTGAAAAAAGACTAATAAAATGGACAGGCAGGGCAGATGAGTGGTCATAATATTACAGATGATAAAACATGGATCTATGCCCTCACTGTCACCTCTTGAACACATTTGGGTTCTTGAACAGAATCACCTTCAATGACGGCAATATACTTCTCCAGTGGAAAAACACAATCAAAAAATTAATCTATTCGGTAACAAGAATGGAGTTAACAAGAGTTGGGAACAGACACTTGACCAATTTGACACTTGGAAAATACTGAGTGGCAATGGGAGAGGTAACTGAAAGACATTAAAAAAAAGATGTGGGAAAAAATAAATAAAACCAAAACCCAGACAGAAATATTTGTTAATTCATGTATTAATGTATATGATTGCTAATTCCTCGAGTTCTTCTTTTTGTAGCAGCTTTTAGCAATAATTCTAGTTATTAATGCTTTAAGGACTATTGTTGTGGTGTGGTATTTCTTAGAGTGAGATGGAAAAACAAAAGCATTGATTAGCAGAAATGGATGGTCTGTCACTAAAGATGTGACATCAAATGGAAAGGGGGCCAATATCGACTAAAATGTGAGAATTTTTCAGAATTCAAACAAATAAATTTATATTAAAATTTGCAATGTAGCTGTAACATGAAAATGTGTCCCTAATGTGTTTACAAACAAGCAATCTCGAATGATGTGAAATTTCTGGCAAGATAGATCTTATTTTTCTTTCATGGAAACTGGCAGCAGACAGAGTTCTATTCTTTAGTTTAATGACACATTGGCACAACTGGTTACTACTTTCAAACAAAATGTTTGTTCAGCAGAATCTGTCCTTTTAGCAATGTCCAAACAGATTTCCATATTGGAACTAACAACCCTGCAAGCGAGAGTCTCACATGTTGTTACCAGAGACAATAATAAGTAATTATAGCAGCAGTTATGTCCTAAATGGTGTTATTGCGGCATTCAAGTACTCGAGAAGTAAGAGCCAGAACTGGCATCAATAGAAGAGCATTAACCGTTATGGTACTAACGCCTGAATCTCCCAACCTGTTTACTACTTGAAATGTCCATTTAAGAATCTTAGGGCCAAAGATCCTTGGCCCTTCTGGTGCACTCCTGCTGTAATTCTGACAGACTGCAATGGAAGGGCCACAAATTAGACTGGGACCCAGTTATGCTTCTAATGGCCTTCCCTGAAAGCTTCCTAGATGGCCTGTCTCAAACAAGACCATTGACACAGTAATGGGTGGGGTTGGGGACGGGGGAGCCTGCATTACTGTGCCTGCAGCTCTAGCCCTCAAAGGGACCCAAAATTGCATCAGCGATGGCATGTACCAGCCAGGTCCCCACCTGTGGGATCCTGGAGCCCAGCAGAAAATCCAAAAAAGATGTTTTAATTCATTCCCCTAACAACCTGGGGCTTTGTGTTCACTAATCTTATCAAAAATGTACAGTAAAGGTAACTTGTCAATGGACAATTTATCAATTCATGTTTATAAACATGCCAACCAGAAAATTGGACAAAGCTGCCCAAAAGTTTTAAAAATAAAGTAACTATTTGTACTAACAGCTTTCTGTGCATGCACCTCCTGATTCTGCCCCTCCCCACAAGCGAAATTGGTACTAATAATTTTCAGCGCATGCATCCTCCTGATATCCGAAACTGGAACTGGAAGTGGGGCATGTTCATTCCCAAGCTGCCGAGCCCCAAGCCTCCGACTGAGCCCCAAGCCTCCCGCAGCGCTACAAGCCGCTGGGTCCAGAGCCTCTGACCAGGCCCCGGTGGGAGGGCGAAAGCGGCGGTGATGGCAGGGGGAAGAGTGGCTGCGGCAGGGGGGGGGAGAGAGAGAAAGAGAGCCTGGGAGGGGGGTGGGGCAGGGGGGCATGGGAGAGAGCGAGAGAGTGCCTTGGGTGGTGGGGAGAAGGAGAGATCCTTGGCGAGGGAGAGAGAGAGACATGGGGGGTGCGGGGGGCAGGGGTGGAAGAGAGAGAGAGAGCCTTGGGGGGGAGAGAGAGAGCCTTGGGGGGGGGGAAAGAGAGACATGGGGGGGTGGAAGAGAGAGAGAGCCTTGTGGGGGAAGAGAGAAACATGGGAGGGAGGGAGAGAGCGATGGGGAAGATCAGAGGGGAGAGAGGGAATTCATGGAAGACGGATCATGTTCTTCCAACCCCCTTTACACCCACACCCGATTTCTTGGAAAGCTCAATGCGTGCGTTATGAGAGACATCGCTGGAGTGGATGAAATCCAAAGTCACGATACTGTCACTATTCACTTCATACCCAATATTAACGCTCTACACAGAATGCTCCATCTATGGCGAGGGGGGGGCTAAGGTCGTGCACTTGTGCTGGGTTAAGGGATTTTGGCTGGGGGAGGCAGCACTTGCACTGGGGTAAGGGATTTTGGCTGGGGAGAGATGTGTCCTCTCTGACTTCTGAAGTCAAAATCAATCATGTTACAATGTGCAAAGTTAGGATGGACGGTTCCACTTACACATTCCAGAGAAACTTCAGGGTGTGGCTTATCCTTCAAGGGGACCAATCAGCAATAGATCACATGATGATGGAGAGCCAATCAGAGAGATGACTGCCATTCAGTGAGTACAAATAAACACATCCTTTTAAAAAAGCTAACTGCTCAAAACACAACTCTGAATATCGAACTATGACATCAAATCAAGGCATTCGACTCAACGTGCAGTAAAGCAGGTTATTGTGCACCTGAATAGTGACTACACTTCTAAACCAGCATAATGAAAATGATTCCCATGGGAATATTTTCACTTCATCAAATGCACCTATTTCAATTACTAATCAATCTAGTAAAGATATTGTACATAGAATGTCTAAGTGTAAGATATCCAATAAAACAGAGACTTAGGAAATGGGTCGATAGTTGACAGATGGCATTTAATATTTTGATGTGCGAAACCTAGAAAGTTGCATTAGCTGAATGGTCTTTACACCTTCCAGTTTTACTAAGCCTTTTTCTTTCTTCATTTGACCGCAAGTTTTCAGCATTTATGATTCACTACATCATAATGGACTGTTACACATATAGTAACTAATACAGTGCTATCAGTTTTCCTGCAAACACTAGAATTATTTGCAGACTTAAAGAATCATAGAGCTGAATTTTAATCTGCAGGAGCGCCGGGTTTTGAGTGCAGCCGGGGGCTTAAAATCGACTAAATTGACAGCGTGTCGTGAAGCCGGCTTCAACTCACCAACTTTCGCATTTGACTCGAGCACGTTAGGAAGCATGTGCGCAACCCCCTCGGGAGAGATAGGTTGTCAATTAACATATGTTAATCACTCAATTAAAGCGATATTTCATCACACTTTTCAGTTTAACGTCGGGTCCACGGGTCTCCCGGGGTTCCTGGAGCTTGAAAGCAAGGTGAGTACACAGCGGCAATTGAGGGGCTGAATCTGTTATGTCTGTAATGTACCTATGAATGACTCCATGAGGCAATGTGTTGGTACTCAAACTGTAGTGACCTTGGTCATTTATTCGTAACTCCAGAGTGAAGCACAAGCACAGTGGGCAGCCTTTTATAGTGGGCCCTGCACACCTATGCAGGTGACCTTCAAGTCTCCCACTGCAGTGCCCTCTGGTGGACAGCCTCTGCCACAGGGGCAGAAAACCCCGGTCTCCACCAGTTGCACCCTCTAGTGGTGCCAGCATAGTATATACACAGTGTAAACCTTATTGATAGTACATCAATCTTATGCAACTGTACAGTGACTATACAGAGAGTATATCTATAGTCTGCATATATAACATCACTCTCCCCTAAGTCCTTTGTGCTGATTACCTTTGCACTATGTGGTCTGGCTTAGCTCTCCCCAAACTTAAGTGCACCTTGGCTGTGCTTTGGCTTGGCTCGCTCCCTGTTAACCCCCAAGTTCTTTTGTCACAACGTTGGGTAGTGGTTACCAGTTTGGATGGTTCGATGATGCAGTGGAGGTTCCAGTGGGTTCTGGGTGTGATCCATGTGTGTGTCCATGGCTACATACATCCATTTCTCACCACCGCCCACAGCGAGATTATGCAACGGGCCCGTTACATTAACATACAGGATCAGACACAGTGCAATTACAAAGAAAGGAAGCTACAGTTTGTATCGTGACACCTTGGTTCAGTGACTTACATTTGTTATGTTTTGCGGTCGTGCCCCAGGATTGGGTAGATTGCATTCATGGTTCAATTATGGTAAGTACTGAGGTAGCAGTACAGGTATGCGAGGACGCAGGTTCCAGAGCAACTGGATGGGGTCCTAGTCATCTGATAGCGGCACTGCGCCCCCTGCTAGCGGGATGGGCTTGGTTCGCTCACCTAGCCAGGACTCAGGGCCTTTCCCGTTGCCTAGTGGTGGGCAGAGCCACAGATGTGTGTGGCCTCCCTGTCTTCCTTTGAGGGCTGCAGAATCTTCTGCCTGCTCTCTAACGGTATTGGGAACCTGGCTGTTCCAGGTCCTGTTTGGGGAACTCGTTGGTTCTGACCTTTCACTCCCGGACATGGCCGAGGTAGCGACTCGGTCTGGGGGCTGCACCGTCTCCACCCGGGTGGTGGGCAACGGCGGCCGACTGTGTGTATTGGTGTCATTTTCGTTTCCAGGTCCGTGGCAAATAGTGCCATTGGGTGCCTGCAGCATGGTGTTAGATCTCTTAATTTCCAATGAAATACGAACTCTGATGGTAGTTTTAACTTTTTAATACTGGCAGAGAGCAACAAACTGCTGGCTGATTGCCAGTTTCTTTGTCTTACTGAGACACATGGTCAAAATGGCTGTACTTTATACCTGGATCAATTTACAGAAAAGAACTCGCCTTCTTTGACCTTATTGGCTCAATTGAAAGTCTTTTAACGTTTTATTGGCTCGCTACCCAAGGTCCGAAAATGTCAAGGTGATTGATGAGTTAATGCAAAATGCTGAGCAGCACGTAGTAGCTTTGACTTGGGGGTCTGTGAATTTTCAAAGCCTGTCTAAATGAGCCTGTTTGAATACTCTATCAATCCCCCCTTTGATTCTTTCACAAACTGAATCATAAAACTTCAGGTATCACTGGTTAAACATTCTACAAAATAATTTCATACATGTTAATAGAGTTTCCTTCCAAAATTTGTTGATGTGTTTCGCCACATGTCCAGACTAGTAGCTTCCACACAAATTTACACCAACCCGAGTTCCATCGTGGCCACAATGGAAGTCTGGTTTTAATAGGTTAATTAACCTTATTCCAATTTAATCTAAATCAATATCTTAGTTCAACCAGTAAACAACCTTTCCTTAAGCATAACGTACAGATGGTCTGCTGGGACCTGCAAGGTGTCTCACCTGCGGGACAGCAGCTACAGCCGCCTGGTCGCACAACATTTAATCAACATAAACAAACAATATAAAAGTAAAACAATTACAACAAATAGAATG
The DNA here is from genome assembly GCF_044704955.1 of Pristiophorus japonicus. Lineage (NCBI taxonomy): Eukaryota > Metazoa > Chordata > Chondrichthyes > Pristiophoridae > Pristiophorus > Pristiophorus japonicus. Next base: position 124,060,481 of record NC_091983.1, on the reverse strand, counting down.
AAGTTCCTATTGAACCTAGCCATTCAGTGGCTCCACTCCACAAAGTGAATGATGGGGGTTGCTTAAGTTTTTCTACCTCCTTTTGGATATGCTCCGCTAAGTGGGTAATTTCTTCGGAGCTATCTGGGATATATGTGCAACACTCAGTTCCGAGTAGGGCGCAAGTACCTCCCTATTCAGCCAGGATGTAATCAAGGGCCAGTCTATTCTGTAGGGCTACTGTGCGGATTGTTACCATTTCTGCATTGATTTTAACTAGGGCCTCTGAGGTATCATTGGCTACTCGTTCCACAACGGATGCCATGTTAATGGATTCCCTTGCCAGTCTGGCGGTCCCATACCTGGGGATCAGAATGGCAAAGAACCTCTCTGTTTCTGTGATAGCTCTCTTAGGATGGTGTAAATGTTCCGACAGTGACTTTATATGATACATATAAGACACAATGTAGGCTAAATAGCAGGATCCCATCCAATTCTGGGGCAGCCAAGGGTAGGCCTTGTGGCCACACACCCAATAGGTGCCATTATATGCAATGAATGTTAGCTGTTTCTTTGTCAGCAACACTCCGGGGCCTGTCCAGGCTTTTCCATCTGTTTTATTCAGAATCCCCGTTACGTTAAAAATTCCCACATCGGCCCAGTTTGGACGGTTCCGTGGCTTGATTATATTATAATTCCGGGAGCAGTTACTATACCCCATATTTTGGCCTCCTTTGATGTTTCTAATCAGACAGACCGATTCCCCCGGTCTTCCTATTCCCGTTGTATTAGTGATAACAAAAAATGGGGGCCGTTTGGAATTATTGTACCACGGTTGGTATCCCTCTTCAAAGGTAGTCAGATTGTAACCTGCTGACTTCCATTTACGTGCCCAGTTTTCTGTATCCTGAAACACATTGCCTGTTTTATTTTGATTAATTATCCACTCAGCCATTTCCGAGATATTCAAGGGAACTGGCCTCAAGGGAATCCCTCCCTTTGAGTGAATAGGAATATGCATACACACCCAACAACTAGAAATGTTACCTTGTTTGGCATAAATGTATGACATATATAAAAAGGTATTTACATGTAATTCCCTTGCTACCTTACTATTTCCCTTTGGTGCAGAAGGTCGGCTAGTAAGAAGTAGGCCTATGCCTAGAATACCTACAATTAATAATACAGTACATTTATACATTTTCGCAAAAAGTAATTGTCCTTATTAGATTTCAGCTTCAGTTACGGGTGCTCGTTTAACGTGTGAAGCGTGGATCCAGGCTTTCTTTCCTTGGACTTTAACAGCTGCCTGGGTGGTCAATAACACTTGATAAGGTTCCTCCCACTTGGCACCCAAAGGTTCTTTATGCAACTTTTTCACATACACCCAGACTCCCGGGATGATGTCGTGTCCTCCTTCAGGTGGATTACCCTAAGCTGCCGACACCTGTCGGGAAACAGAACTAATAGCATTGGTTAAGTTCTGACAGTATGATAACAAAGTGTCACTCATTAAGTGAACATCAGCTTTCCGTAAATCGATAGTTCCTGGCAGCGACATGGGTCTTCCTGTTATAATTTCAAATGGGCTTAGACCTGTAGTTCTGTTCGGGGTTGCCCTAATGCTGCATAGCACTATTGGTAGTGCCTGGGGCCATGGTGTTCCTTCTTGGTGATTTGTGCTTTGTCGATGCTGGCTTTATGTCCTTTCAGCCGAAGGTGATCCAGCAAAGCTCGTAAATCTTGTTCATGCTGTTCTTCTGTGTTTGAAGCTAGCAGGATATCGTTGGGGTAAGCATGTTAATTCTGCCCCTGTGTCTAAAAGACAGTCAACATCCTTATCGCCCACCCTCACAGTTATATAGCCCATCTCCCCTTTGTTGTATTAGTGCGAGGAGGGGGGCCAGGGTGGGCTCTAATAGTTTTTTGCTATCCCAAGTAACTCCTTCTGTTGTTGTATTGTCAGTCGCTTAAATGCTTCTATGAGGTCGTTATCTTGTGACAAGCCTGGCTTGTTGGCTGAATTGTATCCCTGGCTGCGTCCTCTTCCCCAGCCACGACCTTTCTGTTTTGCCCTGCACGTCTTGGCCCAGTGACCTTCTTTCCCACAATAATGACATTTTCCGGGTAATTTTCCGAATGACTGTTTATCGGAATCCTGGGATTTCCATCCCACAGACTGTACAGCTCGGACTTTAGCTCCCATATCCCGATGTAATTGGTTACATCGATCCACCAATGCTGCAAAGGTAGTTCCTCTACCTTCCCAGTCCGGTAGCACTACCTTAAGCATTTTGGACAGTTCTGGCTTTAGACCTGCCATGAAAGCTGCTTTCATGGGTCCAAACACTTGTTTATCCATTTCCTCATCCGTATTATTCATACCCGAATGTTCTAGCCACGTGCATCTAAACCGCTCGTCATACTCCAGGACCTCCTCTGTTCCTTTCTGTTGGTAGGCTGCAATTTTTCCCCAGTCTGTCTTAGCTGGACTGAAGACTTGCAGCCAGTGTTTAATCGCTTCCCATCCTGCATTTAATTCTTGCTCATTCTGCCCCAAAGCTTCTTCTACCTTGTCGTGCAATTTTCTTCCCTGTGTTTTTGGCACCATTATGGTCAAAATTTGCATTCTGTCCCAGGGATGAAGTTGATATATATTTCTTAAGCGGTCCAATTGGTCCCACGTTTTTACTCCCCCTTTCTTTGGATTGGGCAATTCCTTGGACCATTTATCAATTTTCTCTGGGTCTGCCGGAGCATGAACTAAGTATTCTGCATACACCCTTCTCTTTGTTTTTTTGGTTCCGCCCTCATCCGCAGTCTCTTCTGATTTGACTACAACTCGTCTTTTTTTAAACGGGGCAAAGCGCACCCCTAATTCTTCATCATCCTCCGACACTGTATTGTCGGAGGATTCAGAAACCGTATCTATTCCTCGGTCGTGTCTTCGGGTTTGCGCTTTTAATTTATCCAAACATGGGTACCCTGGGAATTGATCAATACATTTTCCTTTTCCTATTACTGTCTCTTGACCGAATGATTTTTTCCATTCTTTAATTTCACCTTTAAGATCTTTAACTTCCGCTTCTAGCTTTTCAAGTTCAAGCTTTTTCTGTCGCAGCTGTGCACAAACTGCTTGCAATTGATCCTTTGTACTGGTCAGTTCTCGATCATGTTGGGAACGCATTATAATTTCATTCCGGTTTCGAATCTGGCCCATAACCGCTAGGGACCATCTAGTTCGCTCTTTATTTTTCATACGGGTCGTTTTTCCCCAAACCCTTTTAATCTCACCCAAGGACCATTGTCCTTTGGAGGTTCCGTACTTTTGTTCGATCTTAATACAGGTTTTAGATAAGTTGAATTGTTGCTCTATGTATTCTTTCAACTGTTCGAGAATTAAATCTAAAGAAACTTGAGGTGGTGCGTGCCCACCTTTAACAGTTGTAGGCAATTCTTTGTTGTTATCTCCTGCTGCCATTATATTGAGTTCTTTACTGGGGTCTCGAGTCGTAAGCTTTCTAGCTGATCAATAGGTCGGTGATTAATTAACTAACACACCGCCGAAGTTTAGACGTCGATGGGACCTCGAGCCGACTACCAACCGGAGGGTTCGCAAACCGGAGGCTTTCGGAATCGCGGAGAAGGAGAGGCGAATTTAGACTTTTGACCGAGGACTTTTTTTTAAAAAGAGGAGTCCTGACCTCAAAATGTAGGTCTGATGTCCAAAATTCAGTTTCTTTTCTCAGCGACCCTGCTCGCAGCGCCAAAATTGTTAGATCTCTTAATTTCCAATGAAATACGAACTCTGAAGGTAGTTTTAAATTTTTAATACTGGCAGAGAGCAACAAACTGCTGGCTGATTGCCAGTTTCTTTGTCTTACTGAGACACATGGTCAAAATGGCTGTACTTTATACCTGGATCAATTTACAGAAAATAACTCGCCTTCTTTGACCTTATTGGCTCAATTGAAAGTCTTTTAACGTTTTATTGGCTCGCTACTCAAGGTCCGAAAATATCAAGTTGATTGATGAGTTAATGCAACATGCTGAGCAGCACGTAGTAGCTTTGACTTGGGGGTCTGTGAATTTTCAAAGCCTGTCTAACTGAGCCTGTTTGAATACTCTATCAATGGGATAGACCTGGGGCAGGGTATCGGGATCAGTGCCTTCACCCTCCTGAGGTCGCTGGCCTATAACTTGTGGGGACACCTGGGGCAGGGCATCAGGATCAGCGCCTTTACCCTCCCTAATTCGCTCGCTTGCTACTTCTGGGGACACTCTATTCCGGACATCTTGCAACAACATTTTGTTCTTTACATTAGGAATAGTACCGACATCTCACAACAACATTTTGTTCACAATCCTAATCGATTTGTTACATTGATTGCCATGCATACAATGTCTCTTTTAAGTTCAGTTGGTTGCAGGTCTCCTTTAAAAGAACCCTGCTCGCTTTACCCCAATCAAATCTTTGTTAGACACCACATGTTGGTCCCTCAGCGTTGCACCTCGTGATATGGCCCGGCCATCTTTTTTTTCAGCCATGCTGCACCTTGCTGCAGCAGGGGGGCCATCTTGCCTCTGTCCCTCGAGGTCGACTGCCTTGATCCTTCTCTCCCGTGATTCTGCCACAAAAGCTGGAAGAGTGCCTGTGAATTCAATCTTCCTCCCCAGGAGTCATAGAAACATAGAAACATAGAAAATAGGTGCAGGAGCAGGCCATTCAGCCCTTCTAGCCTGCACCGCCATTCAATGAGTTCATGGCTGAACATGAAACTTCAGTACCCACTTCCTGCTTTCTCGCCATACCCCTTGATCCCCCGAGGAGTAAGGACTTCATCTAACTCCTTTTTGAATATATTTAGTGAATTGGCCTCAACTACTTTCTGTGGTAGAGAATTCCACAGGTTCACCACTCTCTGGGTGAAGAAGTTTCTCCTCATCTCGGTCCTAAATGGCTTACCCCTTATCCTCAGACTGTGACCCCTGGTTCTGGACTTCCCCAACATTGGGAACATTCTTCCTGCATTTAACCTGTCTAAACCCGTCAGAATTTTAAACGTTTCTATGAGGTCCCCTCTCATTCTTCTGAACTCCAGTGAATACAAGCCCAGTTGATCCAGTCTTTCTTGATAGGTCAGTCCCACCATCCCGGGAATCAGTCTTGTGAATCTTCGCTGCACTCCCTCAATAGCAAGAATGTCCTTCCTCAAGTTAGGAGACCAAAACTGTACAAAATACTCCAGGTGTGGCCTCACCAAGGCCCTGTACAACTGTAGCAACACCTCCCTGCCTCTGTACTCAAATCCCCTCGCTATGAAGGCCAACATGCCATTTGCTTTCTTAACCACCTGCTGTACCTGCATGCCAACCTTCAATGACTGATGTACCATGACACCCAGGTCTCGTTGCACCTCCCCTTTTCCTAATCTGTCACCATTCAGATAATAGTCTGTCTCTCTGTTTTTACCACCAAAGTGGATAACCTCACATTATACTTCATCTGCCATTCATTTGCCCACTCACCTAACCTATCCAAGTCACTCTGCAGCCTCATAGCATCCTCCTCGCAGCTCACACTGCCACCCAACTTAGTGTCATCCGCAAATTTGGAGATACTACATTTAATCCCCTCATCTAAAGCATTAATGTACAATGTAAACAGCTGGGGCCCCAGCACAGAACCTTGTGGTACCCCACTAGTCACTGCCTGCCATTCTGAAAAGTACCCATTTACTCCTACTCTTTGCTTCCTGTCTGACAACCAGTTCTCAATCCATGTCAGCACACTACCCCCAATCCCATGTGCTTTAACTTTGCACATTAATCTCTTGTGTGGGACCTTGTCGAAAGCCTTCTGAAAGTCCAAATATACCACATCAACTGGTTCTCCTTTGTCCACTTTACTGGAAACATCCTCAAAAAATTCCAGAAGATTTGTCAAGCATGATTTCCCTTTCACAAATCCATGCTGACTTGGACCTATCATGTCACCATTTTCCAAATGCACTGCTATGGCATCCTTAATAATTGATTCCATCATTTTACCCACTACCGAGGTCAGGCTGACCGGTCTATAATTCCCTGTTTTCTCTCTCCCTCCTTTTTTAAAAAGTGGGGTTACATTGGCTACCCTCCACTCGATAGGAACTGATCCAGAGTCAATGGAATGTTGGAAAATGACTGTCAATGCATCTGCTATTTCCAAGGCCACCTCCTTAAGTACTCTGGGATGCAGTCCATCAGGCCCTGGGGATTTATCGGCCTTCAATCCCATCAATTTCCCCAACACAATTTCCCGACTAATAAAGATTTCCCTCAGTTCCTCCTCCTTACTAGACCCTCTGACCCCTTTTATATCCGGAAGGTTGTTTGTGTTCTCCTTAGTGAATACCGAACCAAAGTACTTGTTCAATTGATCTGCCATTTCTTTGTTCCCCGTTATGACTTCCCCTGATTCTGACTGCAGGGGACCTACGTTTGTCTTTACTAACCTTCTTCTCTTTACATATCTATAGAAACTTTTGCAGTCCGTCTGAATGTTCCCTGCAAGCTTCTTCTCGTACTCCATTTTACCTGCCCTAATCAAACCCTTTGTCCTCCTCTGCTGAGTTCTAAATTTCTCCCAGTCCCCGGGTTCGCTGCTATTTCTGGCCAATTTGTATGCCACTTTCTTGGCTTTAATACTATCCCTGATTTCCCTTGATAGCCACGGTTGAGCCACCTTCCCTTTTTTATTTTTACGCCAGACAGGAATGTACAATTGTTGTAATTCATCCATGCGGTCTCTAAATGTCTGCCATTGCCCATCCACAGTCAACCCCTTAAGTATCATTCGCCAATCAATCCTAGCCAATTCACGCCTCATACCTTCAAAGTTACCCTTCTCTGGACCATGGTCTCTGAATTAACTGTTTCATTCTCCATCCTAATGCAGAATTCCACCATATTATGGTCACTCTTCCCCAAGGGGCCTCGCACAATGAATTTGCTAATTAATCCTCTCTCATTACACAACACCCAGTCTAAGATGGCCTCCCCCCTAGTTGGTTCCTCGACATATTGGTCTGGAAAACCATCCCTTATGCACTCCAGGAAATCCTCCTCCACCGTATTGCTTCCAGTTTGGCTAGCCCAATCTATGTGCATATTAAAGTCACCCATGATAACTGCTGCACCTTTATTGCATGCACCCCTAATTTCCTGTTCGATGCCCTCCCCAACATCACTACGACTGTTTGGAGGTCTGTACACAACTCCCACTAACATTTTTTGCCCTTTGGTGTTCTGCAGCTCTACCCAGTGGCTCCTGCCACTGGAGCCGGGAAGGTACTTTTAGGTCGTTCCGGTCGGATCATTGCCACACAGTCGTGATGGATGGTCTGTGCCTCAGGTGCTGTGCTGGTTTGTTCTCTGGTGCCTGGCCCAAGTGAAGGTGAGGTTTTGCTCTGCCTCTGAGCATGGGGATATCAATTGCTAGAGTGAAGAGGTCTTCCCATTTCCACTGGATCTTCCCCATCCACCTTCTTAACAGTAGCGTTGGACCATCTCCTGCAACAATCCACAGGGGTAACTTGTGCACCACGCCATTATGGATTGCTTTGCATGTGAGAGGTAGCGGGATCGTGCCCGCATTCTCCACTCTGCTTGACACAAAGATTAGTGGGAAAGCGGGTTGTGTAGAGGACACAGAGAAGCTGCAAAGAGATTTAGATAGGTTAAGCGAATGGGCTAAGGTTTGGCAGATGGAATACAATGTCGGAAAGTGTGAGGTCATCCACCTTGGGAAAAAAAACAAGAAAAGGGAATACTATTTGAATGGGGAGAAATTACAACATGCTGCGGTGCAGAGGGACCTGGGGGTCCTTGTGCATGAATCCACTAATCTTTGTGTCATCTGCAAATTTTGTTGCACTACACTCTGTCCCCTCTTCCAGGTCATCTATGTATATTGTAAACATTTGTGGTCCCAGCACCGATCCCTGCAGCACACCACTAACCACCGATTTCCAACCCGAAAAGGACCCATTTATCCCTACTCTCTGCTTTCTGTTAGCCAGCCAATTCTCGATCCATGCTAATACATTTCCTCTGACTCTGCGTACCTTTATCTTCTGCAGTAACCTTTTGTGTGGCACCTTATCGAATGCCTTTTGGAAATCTAAATACACCACATCCATCGGTACACCTCTATCCACCATGCTCGTTATATCCTCAAAGAATTTCAGTAAATTAGTTGCACATGATTTCCCCTTCATGAATCCATGTTGCGTCTGCTTGATTGCACTATTCATATCTAGATGTCCCGCTATTTCTTCCTTAATGATAGCTTCAAGTATTTTCCCCACTACAGATGTTAAACTAACCATCCTATAGTTACCTGCCTTTTGTCTGCCCTCTTTTTTAAACAGAGGCGTTACATTAGCTGTTTTCCAATCCGATGGTACCTCCCCAGAGTCCAGAGAATTTTGGTAGATTATAACGAATGCATCTGCTATAATTTCCGCCATCTCTTTTAATTCCCTGGGATGCATTTCATTTGGACCAGGGGACTTGTCTACCTTGAGTCCCATTAGCCTGTCCAGCACTACCCCCCCTAGTGATAATGATTGTCTCAAGGTCCTCCCTTCCCACATTCCCGTGACCAGCAATTTTTGGCATGGTTTTTGTGTCTTCCACTGTGAAAATCGAAGCAAAATAATTGTTTAAGGTCTCAGTCATTTCCACATTTCCCATTATTATATCCCCCTTCTCATCTTCTAAGGGACCAACATTTACTTTAGTCACTCTTTTCCGTTTGATATATTGGTAAAAGCTTTTACTATCTGTTTTTATGTTTTGTGCAAGTTTACTTTCGTAATCTATCTTTCCTTTCTTTATTGCTTTCTTAGTCATTCTTTACTGTCGTTTAAAATTTTCCCAATCTTCTAGTTTCCCACTAACCTTGGCCACCTTATATGCATTGGTTTTTAATTTGATACTCTCCTTTATTTCCTTGGTTATCCCTTCTCTTACTACCTTTCTTTTTCACTGGAATATATTTTTGTTGAGCACTATGAAAGAGCTCCTTAAAAGTCCTCCACTGTTCCTCAATTGTGCCACCGTTTAGTCTGTGTTCCCAGTCTACTTTAGTCAATTCTGCCCTCATCCCACTGTAGCCCCCTTTGTTTAAGCATAGTATGCTTGTTTGAGACACTACTTCCTCACCCTCAATCTGTATTACAAATTCAACCATACTGTGATCACTCATTCCGAGAGGATCTTTTACTCGGACATCGTTTATTATTCCTGTCTCATTACACAGGACCAGATCTAAGATAGCTTGCTCCCTTGTAGGTTCTGTAACATTCTGTTCTAAGAAACAATCCCGTATGCATTCTATGAATTCTTCCTCAAGGCTACCCCGTGCGATTTGATTTGACCAATCGATATGTAAGTTAAAATCCCCCATGATTACTGCTGTTCCTTTTTCACATGCCTCCATTATTCGCCTGATTATTGCCCGCCTCACCATGAAGTTATTATTTGGGGGCCTATAAACTACGCCCACCAGTGACTTTTTCCCCTTACTATCTCTAATCTCTCCCCACAATGATTCAACATTTTGTTCATTAGAGCCAATATCGTCGCTCACAACTGCCCTGATATCATCCTTCATTAACAGAGCTACCCCACCTCCCTTCCCCTCTTGTCTATCTTTCCGAATTGTCAGATACCCCTGTATGTTTAATTCCCAGTCTTGGCCACCCTGCAACCACGCTTCTGTAATGGCCACCAAATCATACCCATTTGTAATGATTTGTGCCGTCAATTCTTTTACTTTGTTTCGAATGCTGCGTGCGTTTAGGTAAAGTGTTTTAATACTAGTTTTTAAACCATGATTTTTAGTTTTGACCCCTCCTGCAGCCCCTTTATATTCATACACATTTTCCCTTCCTATCACCTTGTGGTTTACACTTACCCCAGTGCTACTCTGCTTTGTTGCCTCCTGCCTTTTGCATTCTTTCTTGGGGTTCTGTTCATCTGAGCTCTCACCCACCCTAACTAGCTCAGAGCCCTCTCCTGGGTTCCCATCCCCTGCCTAGCTAGTTTAAAGCCTTGGACCGATCCTATTACCGCTTTCCAAATGCGCTGCTATTTCATCTTTAATAATTGATTCCAACATTTTCCCCACCACTGATGTCAGGCTAACGGGTATATAATTCCCTGTTTTCTCTCTCCCTCCTTTTTTACAAAGTGGTGTTACATTAGCTACTAGACCTGACCTGAGGGCCAGGAGATTGCAAAATATGCTGCCGACCTCAAGAGACTTGCAGCACCGTGCGATTTTGGCATGCACCTCAACGAAGCATTGCAAGGTATCTTCGTTATAGGAATTGACCATGAGGGCCACCTTCACAAGTTATAATCTGCCGACAGTATCAGGGAAATATGGCAATAAAGACTCAGTACTCACAGCTGATTGCTTACCTGCTTGTGTGAAAGGGGTTGTTCACAGTACTTTTGCTGAGTGGTTACACTCTACACTTTGGAGAATTGCTCAATCACATCAGTGCCACTTGTACTGACTTAGATTAGACCTCAGATGAATTTCCTAATTGCTCCTAATTTTTTATGTTTACAGTGAATTCATTTAAAATTGAAGTCGATAATGTCCTGAGCCAAAACTTAGTTGAAGAATAAGGAATTTGTAGTAGGTAGTAGGAAATTGATAATGGTGGGTCCTGATAGCCAATCTAAACAATAGGGAGATGGTTGTGAGGCTTGGATTATTCCCATTGCTACCAATTGCACTCTGATATATTCTTTCTACTTGATACGGCTTATAGAAACATAGAAACATAGAAAATAGGTGCAGGAGTAGGCCATTCGGCCCTTCGAGCCTGCACCACCATTCAATAAGATCATGGCTGATCATTCACCTCAGTACCCCTTTCCTGCTTTCTCTCTGTACTTGTAATGTTTGTAGCTCCACACTGTGGATGTGGACGTATTGTGTACTGCACTGCAGGGTTAATAATTAAAAAGAATCAGGCAGATTCCGGAGGCTTCCGGAGAGAGCTGCCTGCCATGTTAGAAACTGTGTGTGAGTAATTATGCGCAAATTGAAAGGGAAGCTTTGGCATTAATTTTTGGGGTCAAGAAGTTTCACAAATACTTGTATAGTCATAAGTTTACCATCGTTACGGACCATAAGCCCCTAACAGCAATCCTCCATCCAAAGTCCCCAGTTCCAACATTAGCTGCAGCCCGAATGCAGAGATGGGCTTTGATTTTGTCAGCATATACATATGATATTGAATACAGACGATCAGCTGATCACAGTAATGTTGATGCAATGTCTAGATTGCCTTCCCCATCACAAGTTACACCCGATAGGGAAGAAGTTGTTTTATTTTTCATACATTGATGAACTGCCAGTCACAGCTGAAGAGATTGGTAGAGCAACCAAACGTGACCCAGTGATGTCAAAGGTGTATGAGTATATTGCAAATGGATGGCCAAACCAGGTAACAGACAAAGATACACATCCATTCTTCATTCGTAGGAATGAATTATCAGTCAATAAAGATTGTATGATGTGGGGTGCAAGAGTGGTTATACCAAATAAATTCACGTCCAAATTATTAGGAGACCTCCATGACCAGCACCTGGGAATGTGCTTGACCAAGAGTTTTGCACGCAGTTATTTATGGTGGCCAGGTCTTGATAAAGATATAGAGTACATCATGAGTCAGTGTACGACATGTCAATCGGTAAGCAAGCAACCACCACCAGTACCATTACAGCCATGGAAATAGCCTCCCAGGGTGTGGCAAAGGCTACATATTGATTTTGCTGAATTAGAAGGACAAAAATTGTTCATTGTGATTGATAGCCATTCGAAGTGGGTTGAGGTGTTTCAATATGGAAAATAACAAGAAGTAAAACATTGGACATTTTACGAAAATTATTTTCTTCATTTGGCCTCCCTGAAGAGATTGTTTCGGATAATGGACCACAATTTCGTTCAGAAGAATTTGCACAATTCACGAGCAAAAATGGTGTGAACCATACCATCCTGCTTCGAATAGTGCAGCAGAGCGCACTGTACAAATTGTAAAACGTGCCCTCATAAAACAAATGTTAGATCCAAATCCAAGGAAATGACAGTTGTCATTGGATCACAAATTGTCTAATTCTTTAATTACATATCGAAATACTCCTCATACAACTACTGGTAGAACACCAGCAGAGTTGTTTCTCAAACGACAGCCACGAACCGATTCTCGTTGTTAAAGCCAAATTTGGTACAGTCCGTAGAAGAGACAATTAAGACAGAAAGAGAATCATAATAGAGGCAGAGTAAAAGAGAGAAGTGTGAAATTAAACCAGAAGGTGAGAGTGAAGAACCATCACCATAAATGGTTAAAGTGGTTACCAGGAAGAGTGGTGAAGATATGTGATCCTCGCACATATTTGGTAAAGATGTTTGATAATGGACAGGTTAGGTTTGTTCATATTGATCATATTTTACCTACAGACATAGAAGGAGTTGAAGGTGGGAAAGATTAAATTATTTCTGACTCATCAGATAGCTTTGATATGCCAGTAGCAAATTCTAAATCCAATGTACTGGAAACAAATCCAGGAGAGAATCAGAATGAAAGTCTGAGTCTGAGTCAGGAAAACAAAGAGCCTGAAGTTAGAGTGAGTTCAAATGAAAATCAATGAAATGCTGTGGAGGAAAATGTTCCTCAGGATGAACCTCGAATGAGTTTAGATTCAACACCATGTTTGTAAGATTCTGTTCGAGAGCGAAGGTATCCTCTTCGAAACAGAAAACAAGTGGTAAAGTTAAATTTGTAAATATGGAAAAAAATAAGTCTATATCCTGTGTTATGTATAAACGTGAAAGTTATGTATGATGTTTATTACAATAACTTCTTCATTAAGGAGGGAGAAGTGTAATGTCTGTAAGCTTGTAATATTTGTAGCTCCATACTGTGGATGTGGACGTATTGTGTACTGCAACTGCAGAGTTAATAATAAGCAGAACCAGGCAGATTCTGGTAGCTTCTGGACAGAGCTGCCTGCCATGTTAGAAGCTGTGTGTGCTTGTGCTCTGTGAATATATCACACTCTCCAGACCCCTTGATCCCTTTAGCCGTAAGGACCATATCTAACTCCCTCTTGAATATATCCAATGAACTGGCATTAACAACTCTCTGCAGTCGGGAATTCCACAGGTTAACAACTCTCTGAGTGAAGAAGTTTCTCCTCATCTCAGTCCTAAATGGCTTATCCCTTATCCTTAGACTATGTCCCCTGGTCTGGATTTCCCAACATCGGGAACATTCTTTCTGCATCTAACCTGTCCAGTCCTGTCAGAATGTTATATGTTTCTATGAGATCCCCTCTCATCCTTCTAAACTCCAGTGAATACAGGCCCAGTCAATTCAGTCTCTCCTCATATGTCAGTCCTGCCATCCCGGGAATCAGTCTGGTGAATCTTCGCTGCACTCCCTCAATAGCAAGAACGTCCTTCCTCAGATTAGGAGACCAATACTGAACACAATATTGCAGGTTAGGTCTCACCAAGGCCCTGTACAACTGTGGTAAGACCTCCCTGCTCAGATACTCAAATCCCCTAGCTATGAAGGCCAACATACCATTTGCCTTCTTCACCACCTGCTGTACCTGCATGCCAACTTTCAATGACTGATGTACCATGACACCCAGGTCTCGTTGCACCTCCCCTTTTCCTTATCTACCGCCATTTAGATAATATTCTGCCTTCGTGTTTTTGCCACCAAAGTAGATAACCTCATTTATCCACATTATACTGCATCTGCCATGCGTTTGCCCACTCACCTAACTTGTCCAAGTCACCCTGCAGCCTCTTAGCATCCCCCTCACAGCTCACACTGCCACCCAGCTTTGTGTCGTCTGCAAACTTGGAGATATTACACTCAATTCCTTCATCTAAATCATTAATGTATATTGTAAAGAGCTGGGGTCCCAGCACTGAGCCCTGCGCACCCCACTAGTCACTACCTGCCATTCTGAAAAGGACCCGTTTATCCCTGCTCTCCGCTTCCTGTCTGCCAACCAGTTCTCTATCCATGTCAGTACATTACCCCCAAGACTATGTGCTTTAATTTTGCACACCAATCTCTTGTGTGGGACCTTGTCAAAAGCCTTTTGAAAGTCCAAATACACCACATCCACTGGTTCTCCCTTGTCCACTCTATTAGTTACATCCTCAAAAAATTCTAGAAGATTTGTCAGCATGATTTCCCTTTCATAAATCCATGCTGACTTGGACGGATCCTGTCACTGCTTTCCAAATGCGCTGCTATTTCATCTTTAATAATTCTACCACTGTTCCAAATATAATGAGGATGAAATTGGTCTATGCCACTAGCATGAAACAGGCTCATAGCCAATTAGTAGCCCTTTTACACTGTGCCTGATGTTCTTCTCCATTGATTGCAATAAAAGAGAAAATTGGGCATGGTGTAAAGTGTGCAGCCTACACTGTGACCCTGTTCCTTGCTACTGGCACAGACCAATGTCACCCTCAATATACCTATTCAAACAAAAAGATGTACCAATATTGAAGGCAAAGAAATGGACCACAATCATTCCAATGAGAAATTGTTTTGTATAAAAAGAATGGTTAAACATCAGCTCAGAAATCATTCTGACCCAAAATTTGAGCCAAATATTTTTTTAATGATGTTGACATGTATAAAAGTTATCAGTATAATTCTGTACTTCAGAACGAGCAGTAATGCTGTTAACTGAACCTTTCTGCATATGAAAGGGAAATATTTTAAGGATTAAATATTATTTTTTGCTTTAAAGCAACATCATAACCTTTCAATATTTTTTTTAATTTTCCTTGTGCTCCATTTAAAACAGTGGCTGTGATCTTGATGTCTGGTTTTGATCTGCTTCATGCTATTGACTGCTCTTTAACCATCTATAAAGACAACAGATATTTAAATAGTTGGGTAGTTATTTGGTAGCAACATCCCAAAAAGCTTAAAATTTACTGTCGGTAATACATTAAATCATCTAATTGAATGCAAGCCAAATAATGCACAGGAATCGTCTTAATGACTGAAAATGGGCCACTTGACCTTTGCCAGCAGCTCAGCTTTTATGACCATGAGTGGTTAAATAACAAAAATTATATCGTAGACAAAGCATGTTTTAAGAAAACAGATCATCATGACCTGCCAATCAGAGAATGTATTATTTGGTGAGAGCGTATTGGATCCAGAATGCATGTTTACCTATCCATTGAACGTCATGAAACGTGACCAAAAATTGGTTAGAATGTTTACAATAATCTGAAGGGAAGTTGAAGAACGCTTAAAAAAATGTTAGTGATATAAAAAGCGGCGTAAGCAATTAAAATCTGACAACAATTATAACTGAGACACAGGGACAAGGGGATATGTGGGCATGCACAAATTGCCTTTTTTTAACAAACAGATGAATTGCCCAGATATGGTAAATGTCGAATCACTGAGGTATAACTGCAAGTTCAGAAGAGAGAAGAGTGTATAGATTTAGATTTGATTACATCACACAGAGAACGGTGGGTGTGTGGAATAGATTGCTTAGAGAAATGGGGAGATGAATAGGGAGATTCCTGCCCAATGGAATCACCCATGGGACTAACCCACTGAAGTTCTGTTATCTTCTTGCAGGCTCCGATTTGAACTCCTGATAGGTGTCAGTGTTGAAGCACCAATGTGGTCTGTCAAAGAGTATTAAAATATAACTGTTTTGCAATTCTTCTGTGATGCATCATTCTATATAGGGCCCGAGTTTGGTCAAACCTAAGTTCTGCCCATTTACTGTCGCTAAGATCCTGACGGTACTTTGGGCGGACGTTTGGTGGAAAAGTGAAAAAAAACTCCCGCCGGAAAAAAATGGGGATTACATGCCGATTCTGGGTGGCAGCGGGCAGTAGATCGGATTCTGGGCGTCAAATGCGATCCTCGGCAAAATAACATGAGGATAGAGTCGGGCCCAGGGAGGGGGGAGCGGAAACAAAAATGTTCAACAAATGAAACACAAACCATTACAAATCCTTCAGTGGACCATATCAAGCAAAATCGCTGCAAAAGAAATGAAGAAAACCACTTCACTAACCTTTTCTTGCAGATCTTCATACCTACTGTTCAGGTAAGACCTTCCTCCACGCGACTGTCTTTTCTACTGCTGGAGCGATGGAGCGCCCGGACCAATCTCGGGAGGGAGTGGGCGTGAGGACTTTTGTCAGCATTGCATGCCAGCGCACGCCAGCGGATGCTCTCCGCCGGTGTGAGGACCTGACCAAACTCGCTTGGAAGGGAGAGCGCTGAAAGAACAGGGAGACCGCCGAGTTCTCGGCGGCAGCCGGTGGTAAGTTCACCAAATTTGGGCCCTATAACTCTATTCAAAGATGAGCAGGGCAGTTATCCAAGAGTCCTAGACATCATTTATTCCTCAACTAGCAACACCAAAAACAGTTTATGTTGCTGTTTGTAGAACCTTGCTGAATGCAAATTAACTGCCTTGTTTGCCTGCAATGATGACTATGCTTCAAACTTTCTCCTTCCTTTTCCTTCCTTCCATCCTTCCTTCCTTCTTTTCTTTCTTTCTTTTCTTTCCCTTCTTTCCTTTCTTTCTTTTTTATATTATCTATTTCACACTGGCCAGTTTACCTACATTACAACAGTAACTACACTTCAAAGCTGGGACAATCGAGGACCTGAAATGCACTATATAAGTTCAAGTTCTATCTTTCTGACTTCGTTGGAATATATATATTTACATATGTATTTGTAGAAACTAATTTGTATAGAAACATACTATTAACTAAAATAGGGCAATTAAGGCTAAAGACATTCTTTATGACAATTGCACTGGCTAGACTTGAGTAGTTAGTAAATTATGAACAATTAACTGTGTCTCTTTGGATGAACAATTAATAGATAATGATAAAAACAGTCTGGAACATTTTACAGTGGATGAGAAGACAAAGGAGATACTTTAATGTAAATGTTTCACCCTTGCATACTTTCCACAACCTGTATTAACTGCAAAGACTAATTGTGCATTAAACGACTGTTTTGCAGGTACTATCCAACTATGATTTTGTGAGTGATGACACAATTGATTAGTCACTTCCATTTGTAAATACTTTACATACGATAGCTGAGTATTGATCATAATTTGAGAAAAAAATTACAGAGCTACAGTCATATGGCGTTATGGAAAGATACAAGCAGAGAGTAATGGCAGAGAAAAAGAAAACAGAGAGAATGTGTAAATGAGGGCAGTGCAGGCAATCCTGGTGCAGTTCATTAGAGATTTACAAATATATGTTCCTTCTTTTGAAACTGGTAACTTTACCAAAATGTATAGTTGTATTAAAAATCTGTTCAAATGGGTTTTATTGCAAGATCTAAAATATAAACATCTTGTAAAATCCATGAGTTTTGTAGCAGGCAAAGAACCATGTTTATCAGCTATGAAAATCACTTTAGCAAATATGGATGTGATGTTACTAGTCTTACTCTTATTTAATTTTGATAATGCCTGGCAGCTGTTAGATCATATATCAGGGTGGATTAAAAGTCCTTGGGCTAGATTTTCCACTTTTTTGCATGCATAACGCCCACTTAATGCCCATTTTACCGCTGAAATGAGGTATAACGCCCATATATCGCCCATTCATCCACAAAAGGGAAACTGACACCCAATTTTCGGACACTTATCGCCAAGCGTTACTTTCCCTATGTGTGTAATGACGGGGAAAAAATAATAGCGTCCGCCCATTTTTTGGTGGCGGAATCATCAAAATGGGCGAAACCAACATGCAAATATCGCCCAGCGTAGTTTCTGCACGTAATTAACGCTGAGATTCAATAATACCGCCCGCCCACTTTTTTTTGTCGTAAAGATCACATTTGCAGAAACTAACGCCCAGGAGATCGCCCAGCGTCACTTTCACCAACTCGCACACATCCCGCCCACAATATCACTTGCCCAAAACATCGCTCAGAAAAAGTGGAAATGTTCTAAACAAATCACAGCGGTGTGGACGCCATTTTTAAAATCGCAGGTTACTTCATTGAAAAGGCTGCTTTAACTTCGGGGTAGTTTGGATTGACTCTGGAGTTCTTCTCAGGTGAAGTGACCATCTCAACAGACATATTTTCAGATTCTGGACTATTGGGGATTTACTGTAGATGTATTTTAGTGAGGAAATTATTGCTCTTGATCAATCGCTATTACAATTTCCTTGCAATGGGACCAGCCATTTCTCAGCCTGCATCGATTAATACGCAGATGCTGCACAGTGCAAATGGCTCAATGTGTGATGCACGTCATTATGTGCCCAATTTAAGACGTGCAAGAATGAAGAGATCCAGACTATACACACCCCACACGTACAGGGAAAAGAGGTTTTACCTCGACGAGTCCGAGCATACCTGCCTTCAGAGATTGCGCTTCCACAAGGTGGTGATCAATGAAATATGTGAGCTCATCGGGCCAGATATACAGCCTGCCATCAGGACATAAGTGTTGGTCGAGGTCAAGGTCATCGCGGCACTGTCTTTCTACTCCTTCGGTTCCTTTCGGGCCTCCGCGGTCGAGATTTGCCCTCTGTCTCACCATGCCACCCATCGCTGCATTAGACAGGTCACGGAGGCCCTGTACGCGCGAAGGATGGACTTTATCAGCTTCCCCATGACCATGGAGGCACAGACTGACAGAGCTGGAGCATTCTACCGCATTGCTAAGTTCCCCAGGGTGCAGGGAGCAATACAGTGCACTCACATCGCCATGCGAACACCTTCTCAGGACCCAGAGCTTTTTCATAACAGAAAAGGATTTCACTCCCTGAAGGTCCAACTAGTTTTCGACCACAACCAGATCATAATGTCAGTGAATGCCAAATGTCCGGGTAGCTTCGATGAGGCTCACATCCTGTGTGAGAGCGCGGTCTCTGACACAAGGACAATGCTGGATGCTTGGTGATAACCGATATGGCCTAGCCACCTGGCTGATGACCCCGCTGCGTGACACCCACACCGAGGCCAAGAAGCAATACAACCAGAGCCACAGAGACACACGCAATGTGGTGCAGAAAACAATAACTGTGCTTAAGCAGCACTTTAAATGTCTGGACCACTCAGGAGGGGAGCTACAATACAAACCTGAGCAAGTAGATAAATTCGTGGTCATGTGCTCCATGCCGCACAACCTGGCTATCAGCAGGGGCCAAGAATTGCCAAAAGGGACTGATGCTGCACCTCAGGAGAGAGAGGAAGATGAGGACGAAGGGCTGGATGCTGACCTAGGGCCAGACAATCAGGCTGGCTATGCAACCATGCCCACGACCCCCTCCAGACCACAGGAAAGGGCCCATGGTGGCTACATAGCTGCAAGACTCTTACGTGCAGAGCTGATATCTAAACGATTTGCCTGAAAGAACGTTGCTGTGAGTGACAACGCTGATACACTGCTATGTGTGTGCAGCTCAGACATCAATGGTGGCCATCACCTTGGTGCCAGTTAAAGTATACGTTGATTGAAGTAAGTTTTATTTAACCCTTTCATGTTAAGGAATCACCAGTGTGTAATGGTCCAGCTATCTGAGACAATGCGTAACAAGGTTATGTTCAATAAAAACATTTTTATATCAACATTTGTCTGAAATCATAAGTATCACGAGAAAAAACACCCCATCCCTGCCCACACCCCACTTTTTCCAACATTGACATCAATCAAATGATCAACATGTCCAGTAACACAGAATACAAAGGCAAAGCAGGAGGGTGGTCCCCTCCCCCCATACATTACAACAAATTGCATACACCCAGATGGAGAAAAAACAGCCATCACCTGCTGACATGCACCTCACTTTCCTTCACCCCTCCCCTTCTTCTCCTCCCCACCCCGTCCCCTTCTCGCTCCACGCCGCCTGGCCAAAGAGCTCCCCAGGCGGTGCCTCATTGCGGGGGATGAAGGCAGAGGTGGTGGTTGCACGGGTACCGGAACGGTGGCGGGGAGGGATGCCGAGGGGGGAACATTCACTGATCCAGAATCAGGATCTTGGTCCTGCCTCTCATCTGTCATTCGCAGTGGTGGTGCGGAACCTAGGTGTGGAGTGCCACGCTCTGGGACCACTGGGAGGCCTTTGCCAGCAGTGTTCCTGACTATCGCATCCAGGGTCTCCGCCATCCGTGGAACGTACTCAGTCATGGTGGCCAGCTGTCGGGATATGCCCACAATGCATCGAAAAGCTGGTCACCAATGTCTACAGTCCTCCTGGACAACTGTACCATCTCTCCGTTCTCATGTCGCGCTCGTGGAACAGATATGCCACATCCACGAAACCTCTGTGGGGTCTCTTAGCATTTGCTCCAGGTTCCTCGCAGTCCACCCTCTCATCCGTAGAGAACAGACCCAGCGGATTGACGGGCGAGAATCGGAGCTTCTCAGCAGATGTAGGATCATCCGGTGAGTCCGGCCCCGAGCCCCCACCTTCTGGCATCTGTGGTCCTGCCTTGGGCCGCACTGCTGGCTGAGCTGCAAAAAACAAATGAGTTTATTAGAGGAGAAGTGGGTGCTAGGGTCACAAGGTGATTCCTGAGCTACGCACAGCATATGCACAACAAAAGCAACACCGTTATCAAAATCATCACAGCCATCACATTTCATGACCAACAACACATTGTGTATTGCAATGATTTTCATTAGGCCAGTATTATTTCTAGGACAATTTTAGAAATCATCTATCATATATGATTGTTCGGATATGAGTGGGTGTGGCATCTATTGATTTACATCATGCAATGGTGTAAACTTTACTCGCGTGGCATCACTTCAGGGTCTGCAGATGCTTGCGTGGCTGTCCGGGTGTGCTTCCCGACAAGTGCGAGCACCCGCTCCTCTGTCTCAGTGATGTCGTTGGGGACTGATGGCCCCCCACCCGTTCGCCTCTGCACAGACCTCATTGTTGAGAGCTTCTTCTGTAAAAGGTGACAGGACAACATGGCATAAGATCATTGCGTGATATCATTGCTAGGCACTGTCACAGAGACTGATACAACACATAACCGACAGAAGTAAATATGATTATTGTTATGTATGCAATTGCATTCTACTGCCACCAGAGGGCGCATCTGTTGGAGTCCCAAGGGATCCCAGCATCCCTTGGGAACACTGCATATAAGCAGGTCTCCCATGCTGTACCAGCACTCTGGAGTCAGAATAAAGAGACTAAAGTCACATTTACTCAAGTCTACAGTACTCAGTCACATTGCTTTATTTGAGACATAACAACTAGTGATGAGTAATAGATAACGAACCATTCCGCGAAAATGCAGAGAATTGTTGGTATCCTGGAGAAATTCTCAGAAGGTGACAATTGGGAGGCCTTCGTGGAGCGACTCGACCAATACTTCGTGGCCAACGAGCTGGAAGGAGATGAGATCACTGCCAAACGAAGGGCGATCCTCCTCACTGTCTGTGGGGCAACAACCTATGGCCTCATGAAGAATCTTCTTGCTCCGGTGAAACCAATAACCAAATCGTATGAAGAACTGTATAAGCTGGTCTGGGAGCACCTAAATCCGAAGGAGAGCGTTCTGATGGCAAGGTATTTTACACATGTCAACGGTCTGAAGGCCAGGAAGTGGCAAGCTACGTCGCCGAACTAAGGCACCTTGCAGGACATTGCGAATTCGATGGATTCCTGGAGCAAATGCTAAGAGACTTTTTTGTGCTTGGCATTGGCCATGAGGTTATCCTGCACAAACTATTGACTGTTGAAACATCGAACCTGAGCAAAGCCATAACGATAGCCCAGGGATTTATGTCCACTAGCGATAACACCAAACACATTTTTCAGCATAAAGATGCATCGGCAAGTACTGTACACAAAGTAACGTCGTTTTCAGGCAGGAATGCATATGGCAGAACGTACACACCTGCAGCTGTACGACCTCAGATGACTCAGAGTCTGCCATCAAGTGTGAATGCGAGGCAATTAACACCTTGTTGGTGCTGCGGAGGTGATCATCGAACCCATCAATGCCGCTTCAAACACTATGCGTGCAAAGGCTGTGGAACAATGGGACATCTCCAGCGAATGTGCAGATGAGCTCCAAACCCTGCAAACCACCACGTTACAAAGAAAAACCGATTCATGACGGATCAAACCGAACTAGAGATTTGAACCGAGGAGGCAGAAGTGTATGGGGTACACACCTTCACCACGAAATGTCTACCGATCATGTTAAAAGTTAAACTGAATGGAATTCCAGTATCCATGGCATTGGACACAGGTGTGAGTCAGGCTATCATGAGCAAAAAGGCCTTCGAGAGACTGTGGGGAAACAAGGCACAAAGGCCCAAGCTGAGCCCTATTCATACCAAGCTGAGAACTTACACTAAAGAGCTGATCCCTGTAATTGGCAGTGCAGCAGTAAAAGTCTCCTATGATGGAGCGGTGCACGAACTACCACTATGGATTGTACCAGTAGATGGCCCCACACTGTTTGGCAGAAGCTGGCTAGGAAATATCCGCTGGAACTGGGATGACATCCGAGCACTTTCGTCTGTCGACGATGCCTCACGTGCCCAGGTTTTGAGCAAGTTCCCATCATTGTTTGAGCCAGGCATCGGAAACTTCTCTGGGGCGAAGGTGCAGATCCATTTGGTTCCTGGTACACGACCCATCCACCACAAGGCACGTGCGGTGCCATACATGATGCGAGAGAAAGTGGAGATCGAGCTGGACAGGCTGCAACGAGAGGGCATCATCGCGCTGGTTGAGTTCAACAAGTGTGCCAGTCCGATTGTACCGGTTCTCAAGGACGATGGCACGGTCAGAATTTGTGCGGACTAAAAAGTAACGATCAACCATTTTTAGCTGCAGGACCAGTACCCGCTACCCAAGGTAAATGACCTATTTGCAATGCTGGCAGGAGGTAAGACGTTCACCAAGTTGGACCTGACCTCGGCCTACATGACGCAGGAGCTGGCGGAATCTTCGAAAGGCCTCACCTGCATCAACACGCACAAAGATCTGTTCATCTACAATAGATGCCCGTTTGGGATTTGATTGGCCGCGGCTATTTTTCAAAGGAACATGGAGAGTCTGCTAAAGTCGGAACCACGCACCGTGGTTTTCCAGGATGACATATTGATCACAGGTCGTGACACCATCGAACACTTGCAGAACCTGGAAGCGGTTCTAAGTCGGCTAGATCATGTGGGACTCAGGTAGAAACGCTCGAAGTGTGTTTTCCAGGCGCCAGAAGTCGAGTTCTTAGGGAGAAGAATCGCGGCAGACGGCATCAGACCCACTGACGCCAAGACAGAGACCATCAAGAACACGCTGAGAACACAGAACGTGACAGAGCTGCAGTCGTTCCTGGGACCCCTCAATTATTTTGGTAATTTCCTACTCAGGTTAAACACCTTGCTAGAACCTCTACATGTGTTGTTACGCAAGGGAGATGACTGGGTATGGGGGAACTCACAAGAGACTGCTTTTGAGAAAGCCAGAAATCTGTTATGTTCCAACAAACTGCTTATTCTGTATGACCCATGTAAACGTTTAGTGCTAGCTTGCGATGTGTTTTCGTACGGGGTCGGGTGTGTGTTACAACAACCAAATGAAGCGGGAACATTGCAACCAGTCGCTTATGTGTCCACGAGTTTGTCCAAAGCTGAAAGGGCCGACAGCATGATTGAAAAAGAAGCTCTGGCATGAGTTTACAGGGTGAAAAAAATGTACCAGTCTGTTTGGGTTTAAGTTCGAGTTAGAAACTGACCATAAGCCGCTCATATCGCTATTCTCAGAGAGCAAAGGTATTAAAACCAATGCCTCTGCTCGCATCCAAAGATGGGCGCTCACGCTGTCTGCATATATCAATGTAATTCGCCACAGGCCAGGCACAGAGAACTGCGCTGATGCTCTCAGTCGGCTACCATTGCCCACCACCAGGGTGGAAATGGCACAGCCTGCAGACTTGCTCTTGGTGATGGATGCATTTGAAAACGAAAAGTCACCCATTACGGCCCGCCAGATCAGGACCTGGACCAGTCAATATCCTTTATTGTCTCTTGTAAAAAACTGTGTCCTCTATGGGAGCTGGTCCAGCATCACAGCGGAGATGCATGAAGCGATCAAGCCGTTCCAGCGGCGCAAAGCCAAAATGTTCATACAGGGGTAATCACGTGGTTTTGCCTAAGAAAGGCAGGGAAATGTTCATACACGACCTACACAGTACACACCCAGGCATAGTAATGATAAAAGCTACAGCCAGATCCCATGTGTGGTGGCCCAGCATCGACTCAGATTTGGAGTCTTGCGTGCGCCAATGCAACATTTGCTCTCAAATGAGCAATGCACCCAGGGAGGCATCGCTAAGTTTGTGGTCATGGCCCTCCAAACCGTGGTCTAGGATCCACGTTGACTTCGCTGGCCCGTTTCTAGGCAAAATGTATTTGGTTGTTGTGGATGCTTATTCAAAGTGGATTGAGTGTGTAATAATGTCTGTAAGCACGTCCACTGCCACCATCGAAAGTCTACGAGCCATGTTTGCCACGCACGGCCTGCTTGATGTCCTTGTCAGCAGTGCTGAATTCATGACCCGCAATGGGATCAAGCACGTCCCATCTGCCCCATTTAAGCCCGCATCTAACGGCCAGGCAGAACGGGCAGTCCAAACCATCAAGCAAAGCTTGAAATGCGTGTCGGAAGTCTTCCTGCAGACTCACCTGTCCCGAGTCCTATTCAGCTACCGCACAAGACCCCACTCCTCACTCACTGGGGCTCCCCCTGCCGAACTGCTCATGAAAAGGGCACTCAAAACAAGGTTCTCTCTAGTCCACCTTGATCTCCATGATCATGTCAAGTGCAGGCGGCATGAACAAAGCATGTACCAAGATCGCGCAAATTTGTCACGCAATATTGAAGTCAATGACCCTGTATTTGTACTCAACTATGGACATGGTCTCAAATGGCTTGCTGGCACTGTCGTAGCCAAAGAAGGGAGTAGGGTGTTTGAGGTCAAACTTGCAAATGGACTAACTTACAGAAAGCATTTGGACCAAACCAAACTGCGATTCTCAGACAGCCACGAGCAACCTGAAGAGGACACCACCAACTTTGACCCTCTGATACACACACAAGTGGCAACCGACATCATGGTTGACAACGAAGCTGAATCCATCAGCTGCGCAGCAGCCCAGCGAAGGCCCAACCAACTCACCTGCACCTGTGTTTGTACCGAGACGATCGACTAGGGAGCGGAAAACCCCAGATCATCTCACCCTGTAAATAAGTGTACTATTGACTTTGGGGGGAGTGATGTTATGTATGCAACACCTTGTAACCAGCATTCTACCGCCACCAGAGGGCGCATCTGTTGGAGTCCCAAGGGATCCCAGCACTGCATATAAGCAGGCCTCCCATGCTGTGCCAGCACTCTGGAGTCAGAATAAAGAGGCTAAGGTCACACTTACTCAAGTCTACAGCACTCAGTCATATTGCTTTATCTGAGACATAACAATTATTATGATAATTATCATTCTTTACCTAAAGATGTGCACAGTGACCGCAGGCTTTAAGAACATTCCCGGTAAAAGTGAAAGACCTCACATCTGCTGATAGTCACTCATGACTGTTACAAATCAAAATTATATAAATACATAAGTACATGTAAATAAATGTAATACTTACTCTTGTGGATCCCACAAGATCATTCCATCGTTTGCGGCATTAGTTGCCCTTACACACCTCGTTGGTCACTGACGAGACCACCTCTGCTATCTCGGCTCATGTCTTCTGGTAGGCCTTTGGGGTGGGCTTCCTGCACCCTTCCTGGATCAAATCACCCCAGTGTGTCGCGATCTCCTGCAGGAGGAAGGCATTTGCCTCATCCGAGAATCTCTTCGCTCTTTTGCGCCATCCAATGTGCTCCTCTCCCAGCTCACTGCTCGCTCCAGCGTCAGTCTCCACAGCATGCTGTGATGCGTTCTCCTCTCCCTTCGTTATAGGCCAAATTTGGGTAACAGCTAACTTTTGTTTCCCAATTTTCTCTAAAGCTTTAAACTCTCCCTTCTTCCTCCCAAAGCAGCCACACCACACGCACACATGCCTTCAATCCCTCTCAGCTCCCTCTCTCTCTGTCTCCTCTTCTGTGCATGTCATGATGACCCTTGACCTCCTGAATCGTGGGAATCGAGCGTTGCCATGCCATTGCTAAGGACAACGACACTTTATGGCAGAAGGTCAGAGAGATTTAACACTACCACCCATTTCATATCGCTTGTGGTAACGCCCAATTTCAAAAATGGAGACTAGGTGCTTTGAGAATGGGTGACAAGACGGCGATCTGAAAACCCATTTTTACCGCCCACGCCGGAAATAATGCCCATTTTTGGGCGATCTGCACAAAAGTGTAAAATCTAGCCTTTGGAATTTGAGTTGATTGAACAATGGAAGTTAACTGGAAATGACTGGGTTATAATAGTTTCTGGGAAATGTAATGCTGAGGGTTTACATGTGTTGTTGTTTTCGTGCTGTGGGAATCTTCTCCCACACAGAGGGCAGACAATTGTTTGCATCAACCGCCTTCCTCCTCTGGTTCACAACAACATGTTTTGTGTAAGCACGATACACTTTGTACTTTATTATATGAAACAGACTTTATTAATACACAGTACAGTTGATCAGCCTAATTGTATACAATGTCTTTTCAGCTTCAAATCTATCTTTCGAGTCTTCCAACTACTGAAACCTATGCTCCTTTATACACCATATTTTACCTACATTAAAGGTAAATGTTATAGACATAACTGCATTATGTATCTATTCCCAAATCCTTTGAAGACACAGGGGTACAAATTGCGCCCCACCTGAAACTGGGTGCGCCCATACCGATTTGGTGGTTTTTAGCGCAGCTGTGATTCAGGTCGACTCTTTCACGAAATTAAGTTCTTTGGATTTATTTTGTTTTGATTCAGAAGTCGGTCACAATGGGGGCAGTGACAGCAACTGATGGGCGGAAGTTGGGGGCGATGCAGA
Organism: Pristiophorus japonicus; assembly: GCF_044704955.1. NCBI lineage: Eukaryota > Metazoa > Chordata > Chondrichthyes > Pristiophoridae > Pristiophorus > Pristiophorus japonicus. The sequence goes on along the minus strand of NC_091983.1, from coordinate 124,033,402 downwards.
TTCACCGCTGCAATGATGTCATCACGGCGCCACGATACCATGGCTCTCCCCTTCACTTAAAGAGGAGAGCCTCTGCGCTTTTAAAACTTCGGGCCACTGGGCCACCAGGGAGGGTTTCGGCCAGGCCAGCTACCTGGCACCCAAGAGAGGGTGCCAGACTGCCTGTTGGTGGTCCGGCCAAACCCGGGGGCATATTTGTCGGGCTGACCTGGCAGTCGGCAGGCCAAAGAAAACATGGCGGCAGCGTGGCAACTATTTTAAGGGAAGCCACACCACCGCTGTAGAAGGCCACAGCCTCACTGGACCACCGGGTGAAAGCTTGTTTTGGCACCGCTGGGTGAGCCGAAGATTTTCGGAGGGGAATGTCGCCACCGGGGGGGGGGGCTAAATCAGTGGTGCACACGGTGATGGCGCGCATACCGTGGATCGGCAGCAGCGGAGCGGTGAGGGGATCGGGGCACCGCTGGGGAAACTTGGGAGGGCAATTGGGCTATCAGCGGCCATTCCACCAAAAGTTGCCAGCCACTCCACTCCGCAGCGTGGCTGCCAATTTGCGGTGGTAACAGGCCTTAAGGAAAGGGGCAATTTCAGCCCCAGACTATTCATGTAAATACATCTAATTGTTTACGCCAAAACTACTTCCACTAAACAAGCCTTCCTGACATAACTGTTACTAACATCCTTGAAGAATAGACTTTATCAACCATTAGCTTTCTATATCATCATCATCATCATCATCATAGGCAGCCCCTCGAGGTCGAGGAAGACTTGCTTCCACTCTTAACATGAGTTCTTAGGTGGCTGTACAGTCCAATACAAGAACCACAGTCTCTGTCACAGGTGGGACAGATAGTCTTTGAGGGAAGGGGTGGGTGGGACTGGTTTGCCGTACGGTCTTTCCACTGTCTGCGCTTGGTTTCTGCATGCTCTTGGCGATGAGACTCGAGGTGCACAGCGCCCTCCCGGATGCTCTTCCTCTACTTAGGGCGGTCTTTGGTAAGGTCTCCCAGGTGTCAGTGGGGATGTCGCACTTTATCCGGGAGGCTTTGAGCGTGTCCTTGTAACGTTTCCGCTGCCCACGTTTTGCTCGTTTGTGTATCTTTCTATACTATAGCTAATGGATACCTCTACCTATGTTTATTACCCTAAAGTTACAGTTTATTCACTCATGGCTGACATCATTACTGTCATGTCTTTCCTCACAAGCACTTTTCGCATCAGAAGACAAGCTATGTCTCCCTCTCATGGCACTTAAAAGTGATCATGTTTATATTGGAAAACCTGTTGCTCCAAGATAACAAGAAATCGTCCTTTACCTCTCCACAGTGCCCAACAACAATGAGAAGGGAGCTGTGTCTAAATTAACAGCTATAGTAACAGCAATAACTAAACTAGAAAAACGTCCCAATGTTCTTCACAGAGGTGTAATCAGACCAAAATGTATCAGCTGTGAAGTGCAATTAAGAACCAGTTAAGCAGCTGAACTAAACACAGGGAGGCAAAGCTGGCCTTTGGCTCACCAAATTGCTGTAGGGCCCATTATGACTGCCTGAGAAAAGACAAGTTAATTGGCCAAGATATGAAACCCCTCTGCAAGGACTTGGAGAGAAGTTACACGTTTACACTTTTAATAGGGCTGATGGCCACTCATCCATTCTCAGAAGCAATTGTTCGATGAGGCATTGCAGGAGGTAGCTTAAAGCAGGTAACATTAATCAGCCAACAGTCTGATGTTGCTAATTCACAATAAGTGCTCTCATGATGCACAAATCAGAGGATGTAGGGCTACCAGAATCCCAGTAGTTTATCAGTGAAACCCTGCAGCCATTCAATACACTTAGGGGGCAAAATTGCCCATCGCCCTTAGCAACAACCTTTCTATGCATGCGTTTTTTTTTCCAAAGAAGGTTTCCTGCGATTTGGGAGGTTAGGGGTCATCTGGGAGAGAGAGAAAAAGAAAAAGAAAAAGAAAAAGAAAAAGAAAAAGAAAAAGAAAAAGAAAAAGAAAAAGAAAAAGAAAAAGAAAAAGAAAAAGAAAAAGAAAAAGAAAAAGAAAAAGAAAAAGAAAAAGAAAAAGAAAAAGAAAAAGAAAAAGAAAAAGAAAAAGAAAAAGAAAAAGAAAAAGAAAAAGAAAAAGAAAAAGAAAAAGAAAAAGAAAAAGAAAAAGAAAAAGAAAAAGAAAAAGAAAAAGAAAAAGAAAAAGAAAAAGAAAAAGAAAAAGAAAAAGAAAAAGAAAAAGAAAAAGAAAAAGAAAAAGAAAAAGAAAAAGAAAAAGAAAAAGAAAAAGAAAAAGAAAAAGAAAAAGAAAAAGAAAAAGAAAAAGAAAAAGAAAAAGAAAAAGAAAAAGAAAAAGAAAAAGAGAGATTGGAGAGACAGAGTGGGACAGAGAGCTAGAGAGAGACAGAGTGGGAAAGATGTCAAATTTGGAAGAGTCAGAGAGTAGCCATGATGATGTTGAGGAGAGAAGGGCCAAACCCTTCTCCAGAGGCCACCAAGGCCCTCTTCCAGGAGGTGCACTCGCGGTGGGCCGAATTAACCTGGGGTGGACATGGGAAACCTCCACCCCGGGCCTACCGGAAGATTTGGGGCGAGATCGTCAATGTGGTCTCGTCGGCGGCCCACGAGGTGAGGGGATCAGAGCAGTGCTGCAAGTGCTGGAACAGCCTGGTTGCTTCGGCATGAGTAAGTATTAAATAGATTTTACATTGTAATGATCCACATAATATGTAAATCTCCCGGATTGAAATTAAGCTGGTAATTCTTGCATATATTCCCTGCTAAGATCTGGAACCTGCGACCTTTTAAAGTCTTTTAAGTGTAATTTTGGCACCGTCTCCTTTTGGGTTACGTTGGTGGATGGGGCATGAATGAGCAATGAAGGGTCCGGTCAGCTTTACCCAGACTGTGTCAGTCTCTCCGGCTGCTGTACTTACACAGTGAGCCAGCCTGGACTGGGGGAGAGCTGCCCTTGCTCACTGTCTACTCTAGTACACTTTCGGACATTAGCTCCTGTCATTGCCGAGCTCACCAGAGGTCCTGATTACGCCCCTCCCTCCCTGGGGGCCCTCATGGAGATTGTAGTCAAGATGTTTTGTGTCAAGCATTAGATCCTAAACATGATCTTATGAAATAATTTATCCGAACGTAGATGTTATAACCATGCATCAGTTGTGGATACAAACCGTATTAGCATATAATGGTGGAACCTGTTGTCTTTCTATGATAGTACCTGGTCAATTAGCTTATGCCATGCTCTTGTCACGTTTGCAGAGGAAGATATTTAAGAATTGATCTGAGCAGAGGTGACCTCGGAGGAGGCCCTGCTCAGCTCGTCCTGCTCAGCAACCTCGAGGAACGTGCGGCAGCACTTGTGGGGCCCCACAGTCGCTTGGAAACCACCCGTGATGGTGTGATCCCTCCCTTGCATCACATGAGTAATGTGTAAAGCAGTGTTAATTCAAAGTAATGTAACAGCATTTCATTATAATATACGAATGATGTCATGTTATGCATGCAGCTTCCGTGTTACTCTCAGGTTAACAACATAAGAACATAAGAAATAGAAACATAGAAACATAGAAAATAGGTGCAGGAGCAGGCCATTCAGCCCTTCTAGCCTGCACCGCCATTCAATGAGTTCATGGCTGAACATGAAACTTCAGTACCCACTTCCTGCTTTCTCGCCATACCCCTTGATCCCCCGAGGAGTAAGGACTTCATCTAACTCCCTTTTGAATATATTTAGTGAATTGGCCTCCACTACTTTCTGTGGCAGAGAATTCCACAGGTTCACCACTCTCTGGGTGAAGAAGTCTCTCCTCATCTCGGTCCTAAATGGCTTACCCCTTATCCTTAGACTGTGACCCCTGGTTCTGGACTTCCCCAACATTGGGAACATTCTTCCTGCATCTAACCTGTCTAAACCCGTCACAATTTTAAACGTTTCTATGAGGTCCCCTCTCACTCTTCTGAACTCCAGTGAATACAAGCCCAGTTGATCCAGTCTTTCTTGATAGGTCAGTCCCACCATCCCGGGAATCAGTCTGGTGAATCTTCGCTGCACTCCCTCAATAGCAAGAATGTCCTTCCTCAAGTTAGGAGACTAAAATTGTACACAATTCTCCAGGTGTGGCCTCACCAAGGCCCTGTACAATTGTAGCAGCACCTCCCTGCCCCTGTACTCAGATTCCCTCACTATGAAGGCCAACATGCCATTTGCTTTCTTAACCACCTGCTGTACCTGCATGCCAACCTTCAATGACTGATGTACCATGACACCCAGGTCTCGTTGCACCTTTCCTTTTCCTAATCTGTCACCATTCAGATAATAGTCTGTCTCTCTGTTTTTACCACCAAAGTGGATAACCTCACATTTATCCACATTATACTTCATCTGCCATGCATTTGCCCACTCACCTAACCTATCCAAGTAACTCTGCAGCCTCATAGCATCCTCCTCGCAGCTCACACTGCCACCCAACTTAGTGTCATCTGCAAATTTGGAGATCCTACATTTAATCCCCTCGTCTAAATCATTAATGTACAATGTAAACAGCTGCGGCCCCAGCACAGAACCTTGCGGTACCCCACTAGTCACTGCCTGCCATTCTGAAAAGTACTCATTTACTCCTACTCTTTGCTTCCTGTCTGCCAACCAGTTCTCAATCCACGTCAGCACACTACCCCCAATCCCATGTGCTTTAACTTTGCACATTAATCTCGTGTGGGACCTTGTCGAAAGCCTTCTGAAAGTCCAAATATACCACATCAACTGGTTCTCCTTTGTCCACTTTACTGGAAACATCCTCAAAAAATTCCAGAAGATTTGTCAAGCATGATTTCCCCTTCACAAATCCATGCTGACTTGGACCTATCATGTCACCATTTTCCAAATGCGCTGCTATGACATCCTTAATAATTGATTCCATCATTTTACCCACTACTGAGGTCAGGCTGACCGGTCTATAATTCCCTGTTTTCTCTCTCCCTCCTTTTTTAAAAAGTGGGGTTACATTGGCTACCCTCCACTCGATAGGAACTGATCCAGAGTCAATGGAATGTTGGAAAATGACTGTCAATGCATCCGCTATTTCCAAGGCCACCTCCTTAAGTACTCTGGGATGCAGTCCATCAGGCCCTGGGGATTTATCGGCCTTCAATCCCATCAATTTCCCCAACATAATTTCCCGACTAATGAAGATTTCCCTCAGTTCCTCCTCCCTACTAGACCCTCTGACCCCTTTTATATCCGGAAGATTGATTGTGTCCTCCTTAGTGAATACTGAACCAAAGTACTTGTTCAATTGGTCTGCCATTTCTTTGTTCCCCGTTATGACTTCCCCTGATTCTGACTGCAGGGGACCTACGTTTGTCTTTACTAACCTTTTTCTCTTTACATACCTATAGAAACTTTTGCAATCCGCCTTAATGTTCCCTGCAAGCTTCTTCTCATACTCCATTTTCCCTGCCCTAATCAAACCCTTTGTCCTCCTCTGCTGAGTTCTAAATTTCTCCCAGTCCCCAGGTTCGCTGCTATTTCTGGCCAATTTGTATGCCACTTCCTTGGCTTTAATACTATCCCTGATTTCCCTTGATAGCCACGGTTGAGCCACCTTCCCTTTTTTATTTTTACGCCAGACAGGAATGTACAATTGTTGTAATTCATCCATGCGGTCTCTAAATGTCTGCCATTGCCCATCCACACTCAACCCCTTAAGTATCATTCGCCAATCTATCCTAGCCAATTCACGCCTCATACCTTCAAAGTTACCCTTCTTTAAGTTCTGGACCATGTTCTCTGAATTAACTGTTTCATTCTCCATCCTAATGCAGAATTCCACCATATTATGGTCACTCTTCCCCAAGGGGCCTCGCACAATGAGATTGCTAATTAGTCCTCTCTCATTACACAACACCCAGTCTAAGATGGCCTCCCCGCTAGTTGGTTCCTCGATATATTGGTCGAGAAAACCATCCCTTATGCACTCCAGCAAATCCTCCTCCACCGTATTGCTTCCAGTTTGGCTAGCCCAATCTATGTGCATATTAAAGTCACCCATTATAACTGCTACACCTTTATTGCACGCACCCCTAATTTCCTGTTTGATGCCCTCCCCAACATCACTACTACTGTTTGGAGGTCTGTACACAACTCCCACGAACGTTTTTTGCCATTTGGTGTTCTGCAGCTCTACCCATATAGATTCCACATCATCCAAGCTAATGTCTTTCCTAACTATTGCATTAATCTCCTCTTTAACCAGCAATGCTACCCCACCTCCTTTTCCTTTTATTCTATCCTTCCTGAATGTTGAATACCCCTGGATGTTGAGTTCCCAGCCCTGATCATCCTGGAGCCACGTCTCCGTAATCCCAATCACATCATATTTGTTAACATCTATTTGCACAGTTAATTCATCCACCTTATTGTGGATAGTCCTTGCATTAAGACACAAAGCCTTCAGGCTTGTTTTTTTTAACACCCTTTGTCCTTTTAGAATTCTGCCGCACAGTGGCCCTTCCTGTTCCCCGCCCCGGGCCTCTCCGCCCATCACCCCCCCCCATCTCCTCTCCGTCTCCTGCCTCTGCCTCCCTTTTGTCTCCCTCTGTCTCCCTGCATTGGTTCCGATCCCCCTGCCATATTAGTTTAACTCCTCCCCAACAGCACTAGCAAACACTCTCCCTAGGACATTGGTTCCGGTCCTGCCCAGGTGCAGACCGTCCGGTTTGTGCTGGTCCCACCTCCCCCAGAACCGGTTCCAATGCCCCAGGAATTTGAATCCCTCCCTGTTGCACCACTGCTCAAGCCACGTATTCATCTGCGCTATCCAGCGATTCCTACTCTGACTATCACGTGGCACTGGTAGCAATCCCGAGATTACTACTTTTGAGGTCCTACTTTTAATTTAGCTCCTAGCTCCTTAAATTCGTTTCGTAGGACCTCATCCCTTTTTTTACCTATGTCATTGGTACCAATGTGCACCACGACAACTGGCTGTTCTCCCTCCCTTTTTAGAATGTCCTCCACCCGCTCCGAGACATCCTTGACCCTTGCACCAGGGAGGCAACATACCATCCTGGAGTCTCGGTTGCGGCCGCAGAAACGCCTATCTATTCCCCTCACCATTGAATCCCCAATCACTATCGCGCTTCCACTCTTTTTCTTGCCCTCCTGTGCAGCAGAGCCAGCCACGGTGCCATGAACTTGGCTGCTGCTGCCCTCCCCTGATGAGTCATCCCCCCCAACAGTACTCAAAACGGTGTATCTGTTTTGCAGGGGGATGACCACAGGGGACCCCTGCACTACCTTCCTTGCACTGTTCTTCCTGCTGGTCTTCCATTCCCTATCTGGCTGTGGACCCTTCTCCTGCGGTAAGACCAACTCACTACACGTGATGCTCATGTCATTCTCAGCATCGTGGATGCTCCAGAGTGAATCCACCCTCAGCTCCAATTCCGCAACGCGGACCGTCAGGAGCTCGAGGCGGATATACTTCTCACACACGTAGTCGTCAGGGACACCAGAAGAGTCCCTGAGTTCCCACATGATACAGGAGGAGCATATCACATGACCGAGCTCTCCTGCCATGCCTTAACCCTTAGATACCCTTAAATTGGTAATAACAATGTTACAGTTCACTTACTGATATAAAAAAGAAAAAGAAAAGCTACTCACCAATCACTTACCCCATTGGCTGTGATGTCACCTTTTGATTCCTTTCTACTTCTATTTTGCTTTCTCTCCCGCTGTAGCTGCACTGGTACGCCTTTTATAGGCCGCTCCGACACTGCTCCCGCCTCTCCCCAACTGCCGCTTGTACTCGAGCTCCCGCTGGGCCTTTTATAGGCCGCTCCGACGCTGCTCCCGCCTCTCCCCAACTGCCGCTTGTACTCGAGCTCCCGCTGGGCCTTTTATAGGCCGCTCCGACGCTGCTCCCGCCTCTCCCCAACTGCCGCTGGTACTCGAGCTCCCGCTGGGCCTTTTCTAGGCCGCTCCGACGCTGCTCCCGCCTCTCCCCAACTGCCGCTGGTACTCGAGCTCCCGCTGGGCCTTTTATAGGCCGCTCAGATGCTGCTCCCGCCTCTCCCCAACTGCCGCTCGTACTCGAGCTCCCGCTGGGCCTTTTATAGGCCGCTCCGACGCTGCTCCCGCCTCGCCTCAACTGCCGCTGGTACTCGAGCTTCCGCTGGGCCTTTATAGGCTGCTCCGACGCTGCTCCCGCCTCTCCCCAACTGCCGCTGGTACTCGAGCTCCTGCTGGGCCTTTTATAGGCCGCTCCAACGCTGCTCCCACCTCTCCCCAACTGCCGCTGGTACTCGAGCTCCCGCTGGGCCTTTTATAGGCCGCTCCAACGCTGCTCCCGCCTCTCCCCAACTGCCGCAAATAGGAGCGGGAGCAGGCCATCTGGCCGCTCAAGCCTGCTCCGCCATTTGATAAGATCATGGATGATCTGATGTAGGGCTCAGCTTCACTTCCCTGCCCGCTCCCCATAAACCTTCACTCCCTTATCATTCAGAAGTCTGTCTATCTCCACCTCAAATATAGTCACTGATCCAGCTTCCACAGCTCTCTGGGGCAGTGAATTCTACATAGATGTACTACCGTATGTATTACCATATGATGCACTAATATGTAACGTCTCTCGGTCACATTTATTGTAGTAGTGCTGCTCCTCCGACTTATGCCAGCACAGCTCAAGAATCATGTGTACCCTTCTGTTCTAATAAGCTCAATAAGTTCAATAGTGTTTTGTAGGTCACACAGCTCCAGAGGTATGTAGGGAGGCAGCACCTGCACCTGCCCCATTGCAGGTAGTGTTTTGCGGGTCGCCCAACTCAACAGGCACAAAAGGAGGCCGCACCTGTCCCCTTACAGGTGGTCATCACCACAGGTGGCAAGGAGGAGACCACCGAACCAGAGGAGGAGGAAATGGAAACACACACGGAGGAGGATGCCCCTTGCATCCCGCTTAATGTTGTACCTGCGGCCACTTCGTCGTCTTCGACAGAAGAAGTAGCGGGCCCAAGCAGCTTGCAGCAGGCGACTCCAAGGTGTACAGTGCCCACGCCGACCCCATGGAGGTTGAGTCAGTGAGGTCAGCATGCACCGCGATGGGCAGATCTCAATGAGGACATAACCACATTGTGCAGGGAGAGCGTCGCCATAAGTCGAGAGCGTTTGGTGGGTTGACTGGGAACATTGGCATAACGTCCGCTCGCATATTGGAGGGTATCGAGAGCATGATTGTGGCAATGGGCCAACAGACCGCTACCAGCCATGCCTTGCAGCATGCGATACTGTCGGGAGATGGCACTGAACTCCAAGGTGCCGCCCACCAACCGCTAGCACAGATGCGAGTCAGGAGGAAGAACTTCCTTCTGGCTCGGAAGTCGTTTCATCCGAAACGTCTTTTCCTCCTCCACCCCCTGAAAGGATTCTGCCACTGTCACCACCCCCCCGCCCACCCCCCACAGCACCAGGCCTTGAGGTCGCCTACTGCAAGTCGTCCTGGTCCCATTACCCCATTACAATGGGGGGCTCAGGTATGGGGGGGTATATTAGGATCTGGAGGGAAGCGTGGCCGCAAGTGCGGGGGCGGTGGGGGGGGGGGGGGGAGGTTATTGTTATTCTTATTGTTGTTGTATTTTACATTTATTGTTGGGTGACTGTTGGGGGTGGGGGTGGTGTTATTCTTACAATTAAAAAAAATTACATTGTTCAATTATTAAACTATTTTATTGCATTTTACAATTGTTGTGCAGTGTCTTATAATAATGTAAGGTAAGGTAAACTATGAATACAATTGTTGGAAAACAATGGCCAGGCCAGGCCAGGCAAGGATGAAACAGCTGGAATACTGCGTGCAGTTTTGGTTTCCATATTTATGAAAGGATATACTTACTTTGGAGGCAGTTCAGAGAAGGTTCACTAGGTTGATTCTGGGGGTGAGGGGGTTGACTTATGAGGAAAGGTTGAGTAGATTGTGCCTCTACTCATTGGAATTTAGAAGAATGAGAGGTAATCTTATTGAAACGTATAAGATTATGAGGGGGCTTGACAAGGTGGATGCAGAGAGGATGTTTCCATTGATGGGGGAGACTAGAACTAGAGGGCACGATCTTAGAATAAGGGGCCGCCCATTTAAAACTGAGATGAAGAGAACAGAGGGTTGTAAATCTGTGGAATTCGCTGCCTCAGAGAGCTGTGGTAGCTGGGACATTGAATAAATTTAAGACAGAAATAAACAGTTTCTTAAACGATAAGGGGATAAGGGGTTATGGGGAGCGGGCGGGAAAGTGGAGCTGAGTCCATGATCAGATCAGCCATGATCTTATTGAATGGCGGAGCAGGCTTGAGTGGCCGTATGGCCTACTCCTGTTCCTATTTCTTATATTTTTATGTAACGCAACTGCAACTGTTGCCTTTCCATAACTGTAACTGTCACCAATGTAAGTTCATGCAAAGCGTTCATTTAAGAGCTGCTAATGCGTGGGGGCATGGGTTCATCGCCAGGCTGATTAACCTCCCTGAGGTCCTCGTCATCCTCCTCCTCCTCGTCTTCCTCTTGCCCTCTCTCCTGAGGTGGACCGACAGCACCGTCTGGAAATTGTTGTCATTTCCTTATAGCTAGGTTATGCAAAATGCAGCACAGCACAATAAACTCAGCAACCTGGTCAGAGTGGTATTGTAGGTTGTGTCCTGAGTGGTCCAGACATCTGAAGTGCTGCTTCAGCACGCCAATTGTCTTTTTGACAATATTACATGTAGCTGTATGGTTTTCATTGTAGCGCTTATTGGCTTCTGTCTGGGGATTACGCAGGGAGGTCATGAGCCAGTTGGCAAGGCCAAATCCTTTATGCCCCAGCATGCAACCGTGACCTAAACAGGTCAGAGACAGTGCTCTCACGCAAGATGTGTACATCATGGATGCTGCCTGGAAAATTAACATTTGCTGCAATGATTATTTGGTTGTGGTCAACAACGAGCTGCACATTCAGGGAGTGGAATCCCTTGCGGTTACGAAACACATCCGCATCCTGTAAAGGTGCTTGCAGGATGATGTGTGTACCGTCTATTGCTCCCTGCATCTTGGGGAAGTTTGCTATTCTCGAGAACCCCAAAGCCCTCCTGGTCTGTGTCTTCCTCGTCATAGGGAAGTTTATAAAGTCCATCCTGCGAGCGTAAAGGGCTTTAGTCACCTGTCGAATGGAGCAATATGTGGCATGCTGAGAGATACCACAAATGTTTCCAGCTAAAGCCTGAAAGGAGCCCGATGCATAGAAGGAAAGTGCGGCAGTAACCTTTACCTCAATGGGCAGTGCGGTCCTGATGGTGCTGGAAGGCTGCAGATCCCCCCTAATGAGCTGGCATATCTCAGCGATGACCTCCTTTTGGAAGCACAGCCTCCTAAGGCATGTATTATCACACAAGTTCATGTATGATTGCTTTTCCCTGTAAGTGCATCGGGTGTAAGGTCTCCTCCTCCGCAGCAGTTTGACATCTCTTTGTGCACATAATGCTCTTCAATATATCTTCTCCCATCTTAAGTATACAGCATGTGATTATTGACTAATACTGGTAGAGACATTACAGACCCTATCACTATTGCTATAAATGCCCTAAATTTTGTCCTCAATAAATAAAAATGTGAGTAGATGATTGGCGAAGAGTCAGTAAAACCCTTAAAATAACTCACAAATGAATTCTCCTCATAAGCCACTTCTTCAAGCAGCCTCTCACTTCCTCCGACATTAAAAATGGTGTCCGTAGTGCCGAGTCCTGCCGAGCAATGCCAGGCAGGAACAGCTTTTCTCCAGCAATCTTCTCGGCGAGCAATTAGCCTGGCAATGTGTGGGCGATGTGGTGAAAGTTGCGGTGGGCGATCTTTCGTCGATGTTCCGGCCTAATTTTCCACTTTTAAGGTAAAATGCGTGATAGCCTGCCTATTTGGGCAATAGATGGACGATAGCCCAGCGATCATCAGGGGAAAGTCCAGCCCTTTGTTTCTCACTGGAATATATCTTTGCTGAGACTTATGAAATATCTCCTTAAATATTTGTCACTGCTTTTCTACAGTCTTACCCTTTAATATATTTTCACAATCCACTTTAATCAACTTTGCCTTCATTCAGGACACTAGTTTGAGACCTAGCTTTTTCATCCTCAAACTGAATTTGAAATTCTACCATGCTAAGAGGTAGGAACAGCTTTTCCCAAGAGGATCCTTCACTACGAGATAATGGATTAATCTAGACTTGTTACACATTACCAGATTTAAAATAGTCTGCTCCTTGGTTGGTTCCACAATGTATTATTCCAAGAAAGCATCCTGTGTATATTCTATGAACTCTTCCTCAAGACTACCTTTGCCAATTTGATTAGTCCAATCAATATGAAGATTAAAATCGCCCGTGATTATTGATGTACCTTTCTTACAAGCCGCCATTATTTTTTGATTTATACTCTGTCCTACAGTGTGGCTACTGTTTGGGGGCCTACAGACCACTTCCACCATTGAATTATTTCCCTTATTATTTCTTATCTCCACCAAAACTGATTCTACATCTTGATCTTCTGAACCAACATCATTTCTCACTACTGCACTGATCTCGTCCTTTATTAACAGAGCTACCACACCTCCTTGTTCTTTCTGCCTATCTTTATGAAATGGCAAATACCCCTGAATGTTCAGTTGCCAGCCTTAGTCACCTTGCAACCACGTCTCTGTAATGGCAATCAAATCGTACCCATTTATTTCTATTTGTTCTGTCAACTCATCTATCATGTTACAAATGTTCAGATATAGAGCTTTGAATTTTATCTTGTGTATACGCTCCGTCCCTTCCTGTCACACTCTGGATGTTATCACCCCTATCGCCACCCTGCACTATTGATTTCTCCTTTCCCTTTGACTTTTTAAATTCCCGTTCACCAGATCCCTCCCCCCCACTGTTTAGTGTAAAGCCCTATCTACAGCCCTAGTTATTCGATTCGCCAGGACATTGGGCCCAGCCGACGGAACAGCTCCCTCCTATCCCAGTACTGGTGCCAGTGCCCCATGAATTGAAACCCATTTCTCCCACATCAATCTTTGAGCCACGCGTTCATTTCTCTGATCATATTTACCCTATGCAAATTTGCTCGTGGTTCAGGTAGTAATCCAGAGATTATTACCTTGTGGTTCTGCTTTTTAATTTAGTGCCTAGCTGCTCATAATCCCTCAGCAGAACCTCTTTTTTTTGTCCTACCTATGTCGTTGATACCTACGTGGATCACGACAACTGGATCTTTCTGCTCCTACTCCAAGTTCCTCTCCAGCCCAGAGGAGATGTCCTTAACCCTGGCACCGGGCAGGCAACACAGCCTTCGAGACTCACGCTCTCGGCTGCAGAGAACACTATCTATCCCCCTAGCTATACTATCCCCTACCACTACTACATTTCTTATCACTCCCCCAACTTGAATGGCCCCCTGTACCACGGTGGTGTGGTCAGTTTGCTCATCCTCCCTGCAGTCCTTTCCTCGAACCTGTTGGACAAGAGCAAGGGCTGAGGCTCCTCCATCACTACCTCCTGAGTCCCCATACCTGCCTCGCTTGTAGTCACACCCTCCTGTCCCTGACCATGGACCAAATTTGAATTATTCAACTTAAGGCATTTGATTCTATGCTGGAATACAATGTCCAGGTAACTCATCCCCTTCCTGATGTGTCGCAGTGTTTGAAGCTCGGACTCCAGTTCATCAACTAGGAGCCGAAGTTCCTTGGGCAACCAATACTTACTGCAGATGTGGTCGCTGTGGACCTCAATAGTGTCCACCAGCTCCCACATGCTGCAGTCATAACACATCACCTTCCCTGCCATCTCAAACATATTTTATTTCATTAATTATGTTTTGAAGTTACTAATGTTTAGTTTTTAATCTAGGCTCTTAATTTAAACCAATGCCCAAGAAAAGAGAGAAATACTGACCAACCACTCACCTCCCTGCTTTCCTGTGATGTCACACTTTGATTTATTTTTACTTCTCTCACTCACAGGTCGGTTGGAGATTTTTGGGCCGCATGGGGGCAGTGTTCCCGTGCTCGCTCCTTTTATCCCCACTGGGGGCAGTGTTCCCGCGCTCGCTCCTTTTATCCCCACTGGGGGCAGTGTTCCCGTGCTCGCTCCTTTTATCCCCACTGGGGGCAGTGTTCCCGTGCTCGCTCCTTTTATCCCCACTGGGGGCAGTGTTCCCGCGCTCGCTCCTTTTATCCCCACTGGGGGCAGTGTTCCCGTGCTCGCTCCTTTCATCCCCACTGGGGGCAGTGTTCCCGCGCTCGCTCCTTTTATCCCCACTGGGGGCAGTGTTCCCGCGCTCGCTCCTTTTATCCCCACTGGGGGTAGTGTTCCCGTGCTCGCTCCTTTTATCCCCACTGGGGGTAGTGTTCCCGCGCTCGCTCCTTTTATCCCCACTGGGGGCAGTGTTCCCGCGCTCGCTCCTTTTATCCCCACTGGGGGTAGTGTTCCCGCGCTCGCTCCTTTTATCCCCACTGGGGGTAGTGTTCCCGCGCTCGCTCCTTTTATCCCCACTGGGGGCAGTGTTCCCGTGCTCGCTCCTTTTATCCCCACTGGGGGCAGTGTTCCCGTGCTCGCTCCTTTCATCCCCACTGGGGGCAGTGTTCCCGTGCTCGCTCCTTTCATCCCCACTGGGGGCAGTGTTCCCGTGCTCGCTCCTTTCATGCCCACTGGGGGCAGTGTTCCCGTGCTCGCTCCTTTCATCCCCACTGGGGGCAGTGTTCCCGTGCTCGCTCCTTTCATCCCCACTGGGGGCAGTGTTCCCGCGCTCGCTCCTTTTATCCCCACTGGTGTCAGTGTTCCCGCGCTCGCTCCTTTTATCCCCACTGGTGTCAGTGTTCCCGCGCTGGCTCCTTTTATCCCCACTGGTGTCAGTGTTCCCGCGCTGGCTCCTTTTATCCCCACTGGTGTCAGTGTTCCCGCGCTCACTCCTTTTATCCCCACTGCGGGCAGTGTTCCCGTGCTCGCTCCTTTCATCCCCACTGGGGGCAGTGTTCCCGTGCTCGCTCCTTTCATCCCCACTGGGGGCAGTGTTCCCGCGCTCACTCCTTTTATCCCCACTGGTGTCGGTGTTCCCGCGCTCGCTCCTTTTATCCCCACTGGTGTCAGTGTTCCCGCGCTCCCTCCTTTTATCCCCACTGGGGGCAGTGTTCCCGCGCTCGCTCCTTTTATCCCCACTGGGGGCAGTGTTCCCGCGCTCGCTCCTTTTATCCCCACTGGTGTCAGTGTTCCCGCGCTCCCTCCTTTTATCCCCACTGGGGGCAGTGTTCCCGCGCTCGCTCCTTTTATCCCCACTGGTGTCAGTGTTCCCGCACTCACTCCTTTTATCCCCACTGGGGGCAGTGTTCCCGCGCTCGCTCCTTTTATCCCCACTGGATCAGTGTTCCCGCGCTCACTACTTTTATCCCCACTGGGGGTAGTGTTCCCGTGCTCGCTCCTTTTATCCCCACTGGGGCAGTGTTCCCGCGCTCCCTCCTTTTATCCCCACTGGGGGCAGTGTTCCCGCGCTCGCTCCTTTTATCCCCACTGGGGGCAGTGTTCCCGCGCTCGCTCCTTTTATCCCCAATGGGGTCAGTGTTCCCGCGCTCGCCCCTTTTATCCCCACTGGTGTCAGTGTTCCCGCGCTCGCTCCTTTTATCCCCACTGGGGGCAGTGTTCCCGCGCTCGCTCCTTTTATCCCCACTGGGGGCAGTGTTCCCGTGCTCGCTCCTTTTATCCCCACTGGGGGCAGTGTTCCCGTGCTCGCTCCTTTTATCCCCACTGGTGTCAGTGTTCCCGCGCTCGCTCCTTTTATCCCCACTGGGGCAGTGTTCCCGCGCTCGCTCCTTTTATCCCCACTGGGGGCAGTGTTCCCGTGCTCGCTCCTTTTATCCCCACTAGTGTCAGTGTTCCCGCGCTCGCTCCTTTTATCCCCACTGGGGCAGTGTTCCCGCGCTCACTACTTTTATCCCCACTGGGGGCAGTGTTCCCGCGCTCGCTCCTTTTATCCCCACTGGGGGCAGTGTTCCCGCGCTCGCTCCTTTCATCCCCACTGGGGGCAGTGTTCCCGCGCTCACTCCTTTTATCCCCACTGGTGTCAGTGTTCCCGCGCTCGCTCCTTTTATCCCCACTGAAGCAGTGTTCCCGCGCTCGCTCCTTTTATCCCCACTGGGGGCAGTGTTCCCGTGCTCGCTCCTTTTATCCCCACTGGGGGCAGTGTTCCCGCGCTCGATCCTTTTATCCCCACTGGGGGCAGTGTTCCCGCGCTCACTACTTTTATCCCCACTGGGGGCAGTGTTCCCGCGCTCACTACTTTTATCCCCACTGGTGTCAGTGTTCCCGCGCTCGCTCCTTTTATCCCTAATGGGGTCAGTGTTCCCGCGCTCGCCCCTTTTATCCCCACTGGTGTCAGTGTTCCCGCGCTCGCTCCTTTTATCCCCACTGGGGGCAGTGTTCCCGTGCTCGCCCCTTTTATCCCCACTGGGGCAGTGTTCCCGTGCTCACTCCTTTTATCCCCACTGGAGCAGTGTTCCCGCGTTCACTACTTTTATCCCCACTGGGGCAGTGTTCCCGTGCTCACTCCTTTTATCCCCACTAGGGGCAGTGTTCCCGTGCTCACTCCTTTTATCCCCACTGGATCAGTGTTCCCGCGCTCGATCCTTTTATCCCCACTGGGGCAGTGTTCCCGCGCTCACTACTTTTATCCCCACTGGGGCAGTGTTCCCGTGCTCACTCCTTTTATCCCCACTGGGGGCAGTGTTCCCGCGCTCGCTCCTTTTATCCCCAATGCGGTCAGTGTTCCCGCGCTCGCCCCTTTTATCCCCACTGGGGGCAGTGTTCCCGCGCTCGATCCTTTTATCCCCACTGGGGGCAGTGTTCCCGCGCTCGCTCCTTTTATCCCCACTGGGGGCAGTGTTCCCGCGCTCGCTCATTTTATCCCCACTGGTGTCAGTGTTCCCGCGCTCGCTCCTTTTATCCCCACTGGGGGCAGTGTTCCCGCGCTCACTCCTTTTATCCCCACTGGGGGCAGTGTTCCCGCGCTCGCTCCTTTTATCCCCATTGGGGGCAGTGTTCCCGCACTCGCTCCTTTTATCCCCACTGGGGGTAGTGTTCCTGCGCTCGCTCCTTTTATCCCCACTGGGGGCAGTGTTCCCGTGCTCGCTCCTTTCATCCCCACTGGGGGCAGTGTTCCCGTGCTCGCTCCTTTCATCCCCACTGGGGGCAGTGTTCCCGTGCTCGCTCCTTTCATCCCCACTGGGGGCAGTGTTCCCGTGCTCGCTCCTTTCATCCCCACTGGGGGCAGTGTTCCCGTGCTCGCTCCTTTCATCCCCACTGGGGGCAGTGTTCCTGTGCTCGCTCCTTTCATCCCCACTGGGGGCAGTGTTCCCGCGCTCGCTCCTTTCATCCCCACTGGTGTCAGTGTTCCCGCGCTCACTCCTTTTATCCCCACTGGGGGCAGTGTTCCCGCGCTCACTCCTTTTATCCCCACTGGGGGCAGTGTTCCCGTGCTCACTCCTTTTATCCCCACTGGGGGCAGTGTTCCCGTGCTCACTCCTTTTATCCCCACTGGGGGCAGTGTTCCCATGCTCACTCCTTTTATCCCCACTGGGGGCAGTGTTCCCGCGCTCACTCCTTTTATCCCCACTGGGGGCAGTGTTCCCGCGCTCACTCCTTTTATCCCCACTGGGGGCAGTGTTCCCATGCTCACTCCTTTTATCCCCACTGGGGGCAGTGTTCCCGCGCTCGCTCCTTTTATCCCCACTGGGGCAGTGTTCCCGCGCTCACTACTTTTATCCCCACTGGGGGCAGTGTTCCCGCGCTCACTACTTTTATCCCCACTGGGGGCAGTGTTCCCGCGCTCACTTCTTTTATCCCCACTGGGGGCAGTGTTCCCGCGCTCACTACTTTTATCCCCACTGGGGGCAGTGTTCCCGCGCTCGATCCTTTTATCCCCACTGGGGGCAGTGTTCCCGCGCTCACTACTTTTATCCCCACTGGGGCAGTGTTCCCGCACTCGCTCCTTTTATCCCCACTGGTGTCAGTGTTCCCGCGCTCGTTCCTTTTTACCCCACTGGGGCAGTGTTCCCGCACTCGCTCCTTTTATCCCTAATGGGGTCAGTGTTCCCACGTTCGCTCCTTTTATCCCCACTGGGGGCAGTGTTCGCGCGCTCGATCCTTTTATCCCCACTGGGGGCAGTGTTCCCACGTTCGCTCCTTTTATCCCCACTGGGGGCAGTGTTCCCGCGCGTGCTCCTTTTATCCCCACTGGGGTCAGTGTTCCCGCGCTCGCTCCTTTTATCCCCACTGGTGTCAGTGTTCCCGCGCTCACTCCTTTTATCCCCACTGGTGTCAGTGTTCCCGCGCTCGCTCCTTTTATCCTCACTGGAGGCAGTATTCCCACGCTCGCTCCTTTTATCCCCACTGGGGTCAGTGTTCCAGCGCTCGCTCCTTTTATCCCCACTGGTGTCAGTGTTCCTGCGCTCGCTCCTTTTATCCCCACTGGTGTCAGTGTTCCCGCGCTCACTCCTTTTATCCCCACTGGTGTCAGTGTTCCTGCGCTCACTCCTTTTATCCCCACTGGTGTCAGTGTTCCCGCACTCGCTCCTTTTATCCCCACTGGTGTCAGTGTTCCCGCGCTCGCTCCTTTTATCCCCACTGAGGTCAGTGTTCCCGCGCTCGCTTCTTTTATCCCCACTGGGGGCAGTATTCCTACGCTCGCTCCTTTTATCCCCACTGAGGTCAGTGTTCCCGCGCTCGCTTCTTTTATCCCCACTGGGGGCAGTATTCCTACGCTCGCTCCTTTTATCCCCACTGAGGTCAGTGTTCCCGCGCTTGCTCCTTTTATTCCCACTGGGGCAGTGTTCCCGCGCTCACTCCTTTTATCCCCACTGGGATCAGTGTTCCCGCGCTCACTCCTTTTATCCCCACTGGATCAGTGTTCCCATGCTCGCTCCTTTTATCCCCACTGGGGTCAATGTTCCCGCGCTCGTTCCTTTTATCCCCACTGGGGTCAGTGTTCCCGCGCTCGCTACTTTGATCCCCACTGGAGTCAGTGTTCCCACGTTGATCGGAACTGCTGATTTTATCTCCCGCTTGTCTGCAGTGTAAGAGAGTCAAAAGAAGGTATCAGCATCTGAAACAAAAGTGCAACACTGTGCTAGCTCAAGTAGCCAACATAATACATATTTCATAATAAATAAAATAATGGTTGATTTATATATTGTGCTGATTATTTATTCATCATTGATTAGAATGTAGTCGGAGCCCAGCCAAGATAGCAATAAATGGTTAACCAGGAAATGTAGGACACACTTGTTTGAACACAGTTGAGATTGACACGTTTAAGAAATGTTACATTGCTATATTCCTTGGAAGAAATCTAGACCAGAATTTTTCTCTTCTAGGCAGAGTTTTGGTGGGGCAATACTTCCAACTAAACTCAGTATCTGCCCCAGCCTCAACCCATTTTCCTGGGTCAGGGTTTATTCAAGATGCACGGTGGGCTCCTGGAAGAATTTCCACTGCTAAGAGAGAGTTTGCAAATGCCAGACAAAAAACTCCAGCAGTGCATTCAAGAGACAAGTCTCTTGAGCCATTTGGTGGGAGGTAAGGTTGCTCCATTTGGATATTTACCATCCTTCCTGGGGCCTACGCCACCTTCCACATAGTGGCCCCAGGATGTGGCAGCAAGTGTGGTAGAGAGCAGGAAAATCTGCTGCAGCTTTAAGCCCTGCCACCATTTACATGTGCCGGGGTCAACGGTAATTGCGAACATAGGGACTCCAGAGGGGAGTGGCGGGAGGGTGTGGGGGGAGGGGGGCAGGGCGATGACCAATTTATGAAGCGCGGGGGCGGGGTGGCAGTGACCAATTTATAAAGCGGGGGGTGGAGGTGACCAATTTATGCAGCGGGGGCGGGGAATTCCTTCAGGGGAGGCCTACAATTTCCTTGCAGCATCTGGAAAAGCACTCATGTTTTTACATTAACTTCTGAATTGCCTCTTACCTCTGGGCATCCGACCTTTATTGTGGCATTCTTTTCTGGAGATGGGAAAGGAACAGAATATCACATGGACAGACAAACCCTACCCAATTTCCATAAGTTGTCTGCATCATGGTGACTACACTTCAAAAGTAATACGGTGGCTGCGAGGTGCTTTGAGACTTCCTGTGGATGTGAAAGGTATACATGCAAAGTCCTCTTTCTTTCCATGTGATAGAGTGGGCAATAGGCAGGTGACTTGAGGAGCCATTAAAGAGGATGGAGGAACATTCCAGTGGCCTTTTTTCGGGCGACATTTTTCTGGAAGGCCTCTCTGCCCCATTTTCATTTATTATCTACCTTGGGCCGCCCCTTTTTCGGAAAGTAAAACTGAGGAAAATTCCCCTTATTTGTCCTAAACATTAACAGATAAAGTTATCACTCCTAGGGGATCATCTTAACTTAACCTACTTGGTGGGAAACTGACTTCAATAGAAAGTAAAATTGGGTGGAGTGTGAAACGGGTGTCTGACTCAGACCCATCAGTTTCCCACCAAGCGAGTTGGATAAAAGTACCCACAGGATTGTAAAAGCTTTGTCCCTGTACTGATGAGGTTCTAATAGGATTTTTCAACATTTGTGAAGAGATGGATGCTCCTGAACTGGTTTTCTATCTTTGTGTAGTAACTAATTGATCTGCAAAACTACTGAGGTGTAGCCATAAGTTGTTTCGAAGTTGTTCTTTTAACTGGAGAAATTTATAAAGCACAATAGTGTAACATTAACAAACAAACTACAGCAATCATTGAGCATTCTTCTTGCACAACCCGTGCCTCAAAGCAGAAGGAAAGCCTTTTTCCCAGGATTAATGAGCTTGTTATTAAGATTGTCTCATTGAAATGAATGAGGGAAAGTCCTTGCATAACGTGAACATTCTCTTAAGCAGCACTTAAAAGTGAATGTGGATACACTAGGAGAGTGCTTGCTGATACAAATGGATAAATGGATAAAACTATTTTAAAGGGTGAAATCTAGAAAGCTACATCAGCTGAATGGTCTTTACACATTCCTGTTTCCCTTTTTGATCCTCCATTTGACATCAGGGTCCCAGCACTTAAGACTTACCAAGGCTGTGTTAGTGGAACAAGTAGGCGAATCAGTGTCACACACAACAGCAGCTGATACGGTGCTGTCAGTTTTCGCACTAGTACTAAAATGAATTGTTGACTTGTATTAGTCAGTCTACTGTGGATAAATTGCTTGTGGCACATAGGAAACATTTGGTGCCCGCACCACACCAGCTGCATGTTAAAGAGGCCCTGCCCTCAAAATGGACTGGACCTCCACCGGAGGGATTGGGCAGTCAGCTGCTCAATGTTAAAATCTAACCACTTGTTTCGGAGGCTGCTCCAGGATGAACTGACTTCATTGGAACACTTCTAGTGACTAGCCAGGCATGAGGAAAGTGAATTTAATAAACAAAGCTTTCTCCTACAGGGAGGAATTATTTACATGATACTTTTGAATCTGCACACAGGTGGGGCTGAAGTAATCTGTACTTTCTCCATTCACCCTTTTTCCAATCGGTAGGCATACATATTACAGCTATTGTGATTCATCTCACCAGTGTGGATTGTGTAAGTATGTTGTGTAGTGAGTTTGTTGTTCATAATTTATAAGGATTTTCTCACTTAAGGCATATAATGCACCTTTGGCTAATAGATCCTAAAAGATGCATGCATAGCACTAAAGGAATTAGTCTGAGAAAATGTACCTTACATTCCTACAATTAATAGCCATAGTATTTTGGCTATTAATGGTAGGAACACTTGATTTATTTCCTTCTTTTCTGGAATGTTTTTGTCCAAAAGAACAACAACGTGATCTCCTTAAAGCGCTCTATCAATGCTGTTTGAAAGTGGCTGATAGAGGTATGTGAGGCTGCCTTTGTTTTTCCTTCAGCCCCGTGAGGGAACATCTGTCACCTCCTTGCCCAAGATGACAAGGCTGAGGTTATAAACTCATGTGGTTAGATCATAGGCACAAACTCACATCCTGCCACTTTGAGGCACAGTGGTAGGTTTTGACTTTGTGCGATAGTGTAAAACGGGTGATAGCGAGTCGGCAGCCTGTTTTACATCTCTCCCGATTGTTATTTGGGGGATAGACTGGCATTTCTGCAATCACTAATGTGAGTCTTGCATGGTGTGTTGTCTCCCTGGTGCCAGGATAAAGGATGTCATGGAACGGGTGCAGAAAATTCTGCTGGAGGAAACGAACAACCAGAAGTCATGGTCCATATTGGAACCAATGACATAGGAAGGAAAAGGGTTGAGGTCCTATAGACAGAGTTTCAGGAGCTAGGGAAGACACTAAAGAGCAGGACTGCAAAGGTGGTAATCTCTGGATTACTCCTGGAGCCACGTGCTCATGAGTATAGGAATGGCAAGATAAAGCAGGTTAATACATGGTGAGAGAAATGGTGCAGAAGAGAGGGCTTCAGATTCCTGGGGCATTGGAACCAGTCCTGGGGCAGAAGGGACCTGTACATGATGAACTGGTTTCACCTGAACAGGGCTGGGACCAATGTCCTAATAGGAGGTTAACTATTGCCTGGAGGAGAGTTTAAACTAATTAGGCAGGGGGAGGGGAACCACGATGAAGCATCAGAGAGCAGAAACAAGGTGCAGAGAGGATTGAGAGAGACAAAAAGTATTAGAATAAAGAGTGGTCCAGAAAGCGGAGGGATCAGAAAAGGTTTTTGCACGTGGTTGTTAAATGATTACACTGGTGGAACCTAAGTGAACCTCACAATAATAAGGTTATCCTGGCCAGCAATGTGTGTCACTGATGGTGCATTGCCTGCATCACCTTCCGCCTCCTCGTCTTCCTCCTCCTCCTTGGAATCGCCCAAAGAGGCTCGATACACTGCGTCTTGTACCTCCTGCAGGTCCAAACCCTGCTGCCACACAATGTTGTGCAGAACACAACAAACTATGACTAGTCTTGAGCCCCAGGATGGTGCATACTGAAGGGCGCCTCCACATTTGTCCAGGCACCTGAAGCACATTTTCAGCTTGCCGATGACTTGTTCGATGACAGAACTGGTGGTGATATGGCATTCATTGTATCACTGCTGGGTCTCATTCCTCAGGTTTCTCAGAGATGTCATCAGCCAAGTTTGAAGTGGGTATCCCTTGTCTCCTAGCAGCCAGCCGGTATCTTTGATTCCCGATGTGAAGAGATCAGGGAGGGTGGACTATCGCAGGATGAAAGCCTCATGGCAGCTGCTGGGAATGTTGCACATATCTGCCTAAAGATCTTTTTGTGGTTGCAGACGAGCTGCACATTGATGGAGTGGAAGCCTTTGCGGTTGATGAATACTCCTGGGTAATTGCTGCATGTGTACAGTCGATGACGCCCTGCACCAGCTAGAGCCGCAAAGCCGAGCGCCCGCTCATTTTGACTGGCGTCATCACAGGCAAAGTTGACATAACTGGAAAACAAGCAACCAGTCACCTGTCTTATACAATTGTGTGCTGCTGACTGAGAGATCCTGCAAACGTCTCCGGCAGAGCCCTGGAAGGAGCCATAGGCAAAAAAGTTGAGGGCAGTGATGACTTTGACAGCCACTGGTAAAGTGTGGCCACCAGATCCATTTGGCAGGGCCTTGTTCCAGCAGGCTGCAAATGTCTGCCACCACCTGATGTGATGCCCTGCCCCTCCTGAGGCACTGGTGTTCAGAAATGTCAAAGAAGCTTATCCTCTGCCTGTAGATCCTGTGGTCTGAGTATGGCCCCCTACAAGCTGCACCTTTCTCCTGATCCCCTCTCTCCCATGGAGCTGCAGGTCTGTGAGCAGCAGGCTGTTGCTGGTGCTGCTGTTGGTCATCTTGGTCTTCGTCTGAGATCCAATCAAAATCAGCATAAGCGGGACCTATGCTGATGGATATAGCAGTGCTCCAAATGCAAATCAGTCCTCCAAACCTCCAAAGTGCAGATGGCACCATAAAAGTGCAGAGCTCCAAAGTGTAGATGACACCTCCATAGCGTCTAAAGTAACTTTTTTATCACAAGTGACAAACCCTTTCTCACAAGCAGGTAAGAAAGCATCTGTGAGTACTGAGTACCTGTTGGCATATTTCCCTGAGATTGCTTCAATTGCCGCTGTGTTCTTGCCTTGCTTTCACTGGCGAGTTCCAGGAAGCCCTTTCAGGTGGATGCAAACGATCTCATGGCACTATTTCGAAAAAGAGCAGGGGAATTCTCCCTGGGGTCCTGGCCAATATTTGTCCCTGAACCAGCATCTAAAATCAGATTATTCTGGTCATTATCACTTTGCTGTTTGTGAGGTCTTGCTGTGTGCAAATTGGTTGCCACGAGAAACCTGTCGACCCAAAGTTAAATTGCAGAACCGTTGTACATATCGCTCTAATTGAGAAATTAACATGGTAATTGAAAACCCACAGCCTCCTGCACTGGAGTGGAATGTGGAAGTTGGCGGGTTGGAACTGACTTCTCCAAATTAATATTCAGCCCTCTGATTCGATAATTCTATATAAAATGGTCTACCAAGTCACTATCACCTATATTATACTATTGCACAATGTCAAGATCGACTCCACAGTGTGTTGGGGCTCCAATGGGCTATACTACTGCCATAAATGCAATATAACCTTCAACCACTGGATATATTCCACATCTGTTTTGAGTTTTATATATTATGCTTTGTAAGCATTATTCGAGTCAAAAATTAACAATTCCAGTTTCATGTGAGATGTTTGCCAGTACAAATTACACATGTTGCTAAACATTTATTTTGGTTTTGAAACAGCTGAAATTAATTCAACATGACACAAAATCAGTACAAGAAATAGAACTATAACATATGTAATTAGTTGACACCCTTTTTCATATTGTTAAATAAAACTTGATTTAAAGATTAAAACTATATTTTTGTAATGGAAAATTTTATTAAAATTTTCCATTTTGCATCACATATATCTGTTACTTATAGCAAAATGGAAACCACCTGTTGAAGCGCCTAAGGGGAATAGTTAAACCAGTAAAGTATTTATGTTCTCCTGGTCTCCTGTCTGCAATTTAACAAAAGACACAATTTTTAAATGTCTTTTTGCTGATAGATTTGATCGTTTTTTTAAAAATATTTCAAATTCAATTTAATAAGTGTTTTATAATTAGAACACAGAAGAAATTGCTACATTATTGGAGGTGCCATCTTTGGGGATGTTATGTATGAAAACATTGTAACTGTGTAAGACTTGCCACTAGAGATGCAACCATTGGAGGCCCAAGGATCACCTGCACACCTCGTGCAAGGGTGTATAAAAGGTTGTCTGCCATGCTGCTTAGGCACTCTGAAGTTGTATTAAAGAGACTAAGGTCACATCAGTTTTAGCTCACAGTACTCAGTCTTGTGGAATTCTTCCATACTTAGGGCGGTCTTTGGCTAGGGACTCCCAGGTGTCGGTGGGGATGCTGCATTTTATCAGGGAGGCTTTGAGGGTGTCCTTGTAGCGTTTCCTCTGTCCACCTTTGGCTCGTTTGCCATGAAGGAGTTCAGAGTAGAGCGCTTGTTTTGGGAGTGTCTCGTGTCTGGCATGCGGGCAATGTGGCCTGCCCAGCAGAGCTAATCAAGTGTGGTTAGTACTTCAATGCTGGGGATGTTGGCCTGGATGAGGACACTGGTGTTGGTGCGTCTGTCCTCCAGGGGATTTGTAGAAATTTGCGGAGGCATCGTTGGTGGTATTTCTCCAGCAACTTGAGGTGTCAACTGTACATGGTCCATGTGTCTGAGCCATACAGGAGGGCGGGTATTACTACAGCCCTGTAGACCATGAGCTTGGTGGTAGATTTGAGGGCCTGGTCTTCGAACACTCTTTTCCTCAGGCGGCCGAAGGCTGCGCTGGTGCACTGGAGGAGGTGTTGAATCTCCTCATCAATGTCTGGCTTGATTAAAGAGATTACAGAGATAGGGAAGGGTGAGGCCATGCAGGGATTTTAAAATAAGGTTGAGAATTTTGAAATAGAGGCATTGCTTAATCAGAAGCCAATGTAGGCCAGTGAGCATAGGGGTGATGGGTGAATGGGATTTGGTGCGAGTTAGGACATGGTCAGCCGAGTTTTGGATCACCTCTACTTTACATAGGGTAGAATGTGGAAGGCCAGCCAGGAGTGCTTTGGAATAGTCAAGTCTAGAGGTAACAAAGGCATGGATGAGGGCTTCAGCAGCGGATGAGCTGAGGCAAGGGCGGAGATGGACGATGTTACAGAAGTGGGAATAGGTGGTCTTAGTTACGCTGTGGGTATGTGGTCAAAGCTAATTTCAGGGTCAAATATGACACTAAGGGGCTGAAATTTCCCCTTCGCTTAAAGCCTGTTACCGCCTGAAATCGACGGCCACATGGCGAAGTGGAATGGCTGCCGATTTTTTTTGTCGAATGGTCGCCATTTTGAAAAGTCCGCTCCTACGGTATCCCAGCAGTGACCTGCTCCCCCCACTACCACACTGCTGCTGCCGATCCGTCCTAAGTGCATCATCAGAGTGCACACCGCCGATGTGCCCCCCCCGACACACACACACACACCACACACACACATCTTAATTTGCCTTACTAATCATAACATTTTACCTTTTTTAAATTAACTGACTTTTGCATTTCAGCCAAAGAAGTTCCTTTCGAGGATGATAGGGAGTGAAAGTGGTTTGCAAATAGACTGAGTTGCCAACTCATTTTACACACTGGCATTTACCTGACCAAGTTGAAAATTAGCCAAGCAAAAAGCAGGACAAATCCAATCCGGTCAATTTCCACCCCATCAGCCTACTCTCAATCATCAGCAAAGTGATGGAAAAGGTCGTCGTCAACTGATGCTCAGTTCGAGTTCCATCAGGACCCCTAGGCGCCAGACTTGATTACAACCTTGGTCCAAATATGGACATAAGAGCTGAATTCCAGAGGTGAAATGACAGTGACATCAAGGCAGTTTTTGACCAAGTGTGGCATCAAGGAGCCCTAGTAAAATTGAAGTCAATGGGAATCAAGGGGAAAACTCTCGACTGGCTGGAGTTATATCTAGCACAAAATAAGGTGGTTGTGGTTGTTGGAGGTCAATCATCTCAGCCACAGGATATTGCTGCAGAAGTTTATCTGGGCAGTGTCCTGGGCCCAACCATCTTCAGCTACTTCACCAATGACCTTCCCTCCATTATAAGGTTGGAAATGGGGATGTTCATTTTTGATTGCACAGTGTTCAGTTCCGTTTGCAGCTCCTCAGATAATATTGTTTTCTGTACCCGCATGCAACAAGACCTGGACAACATCCGAGCTTGGGCTGATAGGCGGCAAGTAACATTTGTGCCACAAAAGAGCCAGGCAATGACCATCTCCAACAAGAGTCTAACCACCTTCCATAGAAACATAGAAACATAGAAATTTACAGCGCAGAAGGAGGCCATTTCAGTCCATCATGTCCACGCTGGCCGATAAAGAGCCGCACGGCCCTCGGTCAGCAGCAGGAAAGGTTACATATAAACCTATGAACAATGACGGAAAGGTAAAGAGCACCCAGCCCAACCAGACAGCTGCGACAGCCTTTATACTAAAACATTCTACACTCCACACCAACCAGAGCCATGTGATCTTCTGGGAAAGGCAAAAACCAGATAAAAACTCAGGCCAATTTAGGGAGAAAAAATCTGGGAAAATGTCTCTCCAACCCATCCAGGCGATCGAAACTAGTCCAGGAGATCACCCTGGCCGTATTTTATTCCCTGCAGTACTTACAATTATATCTGCTACGTTCAACAAAAGGTCACCCAGTCTAATCCCAATTACCAGCTCTAGGTCTGCAACCCTGCAGATTGCTGCACTTTAAGTGCCCATCCAACCATCTCTTAAGAGTGGTGAGTGATTCTGCATCCACCACTCTTTCAGGCAGCGAGTTCGAGATCCCCTCAACCTTCTGCATAAAGAAGCACCACCTCAAATACCCTCTAAACCTTCCACCAACTATCCTTGCCTTTCCAAATGTAGATTTATCCTGTCTTTCAGGATTTTTTCCAATAATTTTCCCACCACCGAGGTTAGGCTGACAGACCTGTAATTACTCGGCCTATCCCTTTCTCTCTTCTTAAACAAGGGTACTTCATTAGCAGTCCTCCAATCCTCCGGCACCATGCCCAGATCCAAAGAGGACTGGAAAATGATAATCAAGGCCTCTGCTATTTCCTCTTTTACTTCACTCAACAGCCTGGGATGCATTTCATCCAGGCCTGGGGACTTATCTACTTTCAAAGCTGTTATAAACCCCTTAATACTTGCACTCTCTCTATATTTATTTAATCCAGAATATCACACTCTTCCTCGATAGCAGTATCTGCATTGCCCCTTTCCTTTGTGAAAACATGCAAAATATTCATTAAGAATCCTCCCAACATCTTCCGCCTCCACACAAAGATTACCCTCATGGTCTCTAATAGGCCCTACCCTATCTTTAGTTATCCTCTTACTCTTAATATATTTATAGGACATCTTAGGGTTTTCCTTAATTTTACTGGCCAAGAATTTCTCATACTCTCTCTTAGCTTTCCTAATATCCTTTTTAATTTTGCCTCTTAACTTTCTATATTCCTCTAAAGAATCGATAGTATTTAGCTGTTGATATATGATATAAGCTTCCCTTTTTTAAAAAATCCTACCCTGTAAATCCCTAGACATCCAAGAATTATTTTTTCCAGCCTTTTTCTTTAAGGGCACATGTTTGGCCTGAGCCTTCTGGATCCTTAAATGCCTCCCACTGTTCCGACACAGGTTTCCCACAAGTAGCTGTTTCTAACCCAAATCACTCCTTATCTTAGCAAAATTAGCTTTTCCCCAATTCAGAACTTTTATTCCAGGCCTATTCTTGTCCTTATCCATAACCAACTTGAATCTGACTGAATTATGGTCACTGGCACGCAAGTGCTCTCCCAATAATACCACTTCAAGCTGCCCAGCTTCACTCCCCAAAACTAAATCCAAGACCGCCCCTCTCGTGTTGGGCTTGCTACATACTGACTAAAAAAAGTTCTCTTGAATGCATTGTAAGAATTCCGCACCCTCTATACCCTTCACATTAAATTTGTCCCAATTAATATTTCGATAGTTAAAATCCCCTACTATTACTACCCTATGGTTTTTCTACATATTTGCTCCTCCATCTCTCTTCCACTGTTTGGGGGGCTATAATACATGCCCAGCAGTATGATCGCCCCTTTTTATTTTTCAGTTCGACTCATATGACCTCATTTGATGATCCCTCTAACATATCATCCCTCCTCACCGCTGTAATATTTTCTTTAATCAGTACCGCAACTCCCCCACCCCTTTTTGACCCCCTCTCTATCTTGTCTAAAAATCCTGTAGCCAGGAATATTGATCTGCCAAACTGCCCCTCTTTCAGCCATGTTTCTGTAATGGCTATAATGTCATACTCCCAAGTGTCTACCTGTGCTCTTAGCTCATCTGCCTTATTCACTATATTCCTTGCATTAAACTACATACCATTCAGCACAGGAAGACCTCCTTGCTTACATACTAAGCCAGCCGTGGTTTCCTCTGTCTTACAGATTCACTTTCTAAATTCTTGCTATCCAATTTCAGCTTTACTTCCTTTCCTTTTGAATTCGTTCTCAGGTTCCCATCCCCCTGCTAATCTAGTTTAAACTCTCCCCAACAGCACTAGCAAAACTCCCTGTGAGGATATTGGTCCTGGCGCTGTTGAGGTGCAACCCATCCGGCTTGTACAGGTCCCATCTCCCCCAGAAGCGATCCCAATGCCTCAAGAATTTAAAGCCCTCCCTCCTACACCAACTTTTCAGCTATGTGTTCATCCTCTCTATCCTTCTATCCTTATACTCATTAGCACGTGGCACCGGTAGTAACCCGGAGATTACTACCTTTGAGGCCCTACCCTTTAATTTTCATCCTAGCTCCCTGAATTCTTCCTGTAGGACTTCATCCCTCATTTTACCTGTGTCGTTGGTCCCGATATGGACCACGACCTCTAGTTGTTTACCCTCCCCACCCCCCTCCCCGCCTCCACACCACCCCCACATTCCCCCCAGGATGCCCTGCGTCTGCTCTGTGACATCCTTGACCCTGGCACCAGGCAGGCACAAAACCATTCGGGAGTCACATCTACAGCCGCAGAAACACCTGTCTGTTCCCCTAACTATAGAATCCCCTATCACTGGGTCTCTTTTGTTCTTCGTCCCTCCCCCCTGTGCAGCTGAGCCAGCCGTGGTGCCTTGGAATTGGCTCTGGCTGCACTCCCCAGAGGCACCATCATCCTTACCGATACTCAGAAGTGAATGTTGGTTTGAAAGCGAGATGGATTCACGGGGGGACTCCTGCACTACCTGCCTAGCACACTTGCTACGTCTGGTGGTCACCTACTTATCCTCTACCTGCAAGCCTTTAAGCTGTGGGGTGACCATCTCCTGAAATGTGCTATCTACGTAGTTCTCAGCCTCACGGACTCCACCCGCTGCTTAAGCTCTGAAACGCGGAGCTCCAGCAATTGAAGCTGGAGACACCTCCTGCACACGTGGTTGTCTAGGCTGCGCGAAGTGTCCAGGACTTCCCACATGCCGCAGGATGTGCACGCCACAGGACTGAGCTGCACTGCCATCCCTCTAGTTAGCCTTATCTAATTTAAAATCTACTTAAAAAGAAATAGAGAAAAGAGAGCTACTTACCAACTCACCTCACCGACTTCAATGCCTCCCGAACTCACGGCCACGGAACTCCAGATTCGCCGACCTCAGTGCATACGGACTCACTGACCTCGGTGCCTACCGACTCGCCGACCTCAGTGCCTACCGACTCGCTGACCTCAGTGCCTACCGACTCGCTGAACTCAGTGCCTACCGACTCACTGAACTCAGTGCCTGCCGACTCACTGACCTCAGTGCCTACCGACTCACTGAACTCAGTGCCTACCGACTCACTGAACTCAGTGCCTGCCGACTCACTGACCTCAGTACCTACCGACTCACTGAACTCAGTGCCTACCGACTCACTGAACTCAGTGCCTACCGACTCACTGAACTCAGTGCCTACCGACTCACTGAACTCAGTGCCTGCCGACTCACTGACCTCAGTGCCTACCGACTCACTGAACTCAGTGCCTACCGACTCACTGACCTCAGTGCCTACCGACTCACTGACCTCAGTGCCTACCGACTCACGGAACTCAGTGCCTGCCGACTCGCCGACCTCAGTGCCTGCCGACTCACTGAACTCGGTGCCGACCGACTCACTGAACTCAGTGCCTACCGAGTCACTGACCTCGGTGCCTACCGACTCACTGAACTCAGTGCCTACCGACTCACTGAACTCGGTGCCGACCGACTCACTGAACTCAGTGCCTACCGAGTCACTGACCTCGGTGCCTACCGACTCACTGAACTCAGTGCCTACCGACTCACTGAACTCAGTGCCTACCGACTCACTGAACTCGGTGCCGACCGACTCACTGAACTCAGTGCCTACCGAGTCACTGACCTCGGTGCCTACCGACTCACTGAACTCAGTGCCTACCGACTCACTAACCTCAGTGCCTACCGACTCACTGACCTCAGTGCCTACCGACTCACTGAACTCAGTGCCTACCGACTCACTGAACTCAGTGCCTACCGAGTCACTGACCTCGGTGCCTACCGACTCACTGAACTCAGTGCCTACCGACTCACTAACCTCAGTGCCTACCGACTCACTGAACTCAGTGCCTGCCGACTCACTGAACTCAGTGCCTGCCGACTCACTGAACTCAGTGCCTACCGACTCACTGAACTCAGTGCCTACCGACTCACTGACCTCAGTGCCTACCGACTCACTGAACTCAGTGCCTACCGACTCACTGAACTCAGTGCCTACCGAGTCACTGACCTCGGTGCCTACCGACTCACTGAACTCAGTGCCTACCGACTCACTAACCTCAGTGCCTACCGACTCACTGAACTCAGTGCCTGCCGACTCACTGAACTCAGTGCCTACCGACTCACTGAACTCAGTGCCTGCCGACTCACTGAACTCAGTGCCTTCCGACTCACTGAACTCAGTGCCTACCGACTCACTGAACTCAGTGCCTACCGACTCACTGAACTCAGTGCCTGCCGACTCACTGAACTCAGTGCCTACCGACTCACTGAACTCAGTGCCTACCGACTCACTGAACTCAGTGCCTGCCGACTCACTGAACTCAGTGCCTACCGACTCACTGAACTCAGTGCCTGCCGACTCACTGTACTCAGTGCCTGCCGACTCACTGAACTCAGTGCCTGCCGACTCACTGAACTCAGTGCCTACCGACTCACTGAACTCAGTGCCTACCGACTCACTGAACTCAGTGCCTACCGACTCACTGAACTCAGTGCCTACCGACTAACTGAACTCAGTGCCTACCGACTCACTGAACTCAGTGCCTACCGACTCACTGACCTCAGTACCTACCGACTCACTGAACTCAGTGCCTGCTGACTCACTGAACTCAGTGCCTGCCGACTCACTGACCTCAGTGCCTACCGACTCACTGACCTCAGTACCTACCGACTCACTGAACTCAGTGCCTACCGACTCACTGAACTCCGTGCCTGCCGACTCACTGAACTCAGTGCCTGCCGACTCACTGAACTCAGTGCCTGCCGACTCACTGAACTCAGTGCCTGCCGACTCACTGACCTCAGTGCCTACCGACTCACTGAACTCAGTGCCTACCGACTCACTGAACTCAGTGCCTACCGAGTCACTGACCTCGGTGCCTACCGACTCACTGAACTCAGTGCCTACCGACTCACTGACCTCAGTGCCTACCGACTCACTGAACTCAGTGCCTGCCGACTCACTGAACTCAGTGCCTGCCGACTCACTGAACTCAGTGCCTACCGACTCACTGAACTCAGTGCCTACCGACTCACTGACCTCAGTGCCTACCGACTCACTGAACTCAGTGCCTACCGACTCACTGAACTCAGTGCCTACCGAGTCACTGACCTCGGTGCCTACCGACTCACTGAACTCAGTGCCTACCGACTCACTAACCTCAGTGCCTACCGACTCACTGAACTCAGTGCCTGCCGACTCACTGAACTCAGTGCCTACCGACTCACTGAACTCAGTGCCTGCCGACTCACTGAACTCAGTGCCTTCCGACTCACTGAACTCAGTGCCTACCGACTCACTGAACTCAGTGCCTACCGACTCACTGAACTCAGTGCCTGCCGACTCACTGAACTCAGTGCCTACCGACTCACTGAACTCAGTGCCTACCGACTCACTGAACTCAGTGCCTGCCGACTCACTGAACTCAGTGCCTACCGACTCACTGAACTCAGTGCCTGCCGACTCACTGTACTCAGTGCCTGCCGACTCACTGAACTCAGTGCCTGCCGACTCACTGAACTCAGTGCCTACCGACTCACTGAACTCAGTGCCTACCGACTCACTGAACTCAGTGCCTACCGACTCACTGAACTCAGTGCCTACCGACTAACTGAACTCAGTGCCTACCGACTCACTGAACTCAGTGCCTACCGACTCACTGACCTCAGTACCTACCGACTCACTGAACTCAGTGCCTGCTGACTCACTGAACTCAGTGCCTGCCGACTCACTGACCTCAGTGCCTACCGACTCACTGACCTCAGTACCTACCGACTCACTGAACGCAGTGCCTACCGACTCACTGAACTCCGTGCCTGCCGACTCACTGAACTCAGTGCCTGCCGACTCACTGAACTCAGTGCCTGCCGACTCACTGAACTCAGTGCCTGCCGACTCACTGACCTCAGTACCTACCGACTCACTGAACTCAGTGCCTACCGACTCACTGAACTCCGTGCCTACCGACTCACTGAACTCCGTGCCTACCGACTCACTGAACTCAGTGCCTACCGACTCACTGACCTCAGTGCCTACCGACTCACTGAACTCAGTGCCTACCGACTCACTGACCTCAGTGCCTACCGACTCACGGAACTCAGTGCCTGCCGACTCGCCGACCTCAGTGCCTACCGACTCACTGAACTCAGTGCCTACCGACTCACTGAACTCGGTGCCGACCGACTCACTGAACTCAGTGCCTGCCGACTCACTGAACTCAGTGCCTACCGACTCACTGAACTCAGTGCCTGCCGACTCACTGAACTCAGTGCCTACCGACTCACTGAACTCAGTGCCTACCGACTCACTGAACTCAGTGCCTACCGACTCACTGAACTCAGTGCCTACCGACTCACTGAACTCAGTGCCTGCCGACTTACTGAACTCAGTGCCTACCGACTCACTGAACTCAGTGCCTGCCGACTCACTGAACTCAGCGCCTGCCGACTCACTGAACTCAGTGCCTGCCGACTCACTGAACTCAGTGCCTGCTGACTAACTGAACTCAGTGCCTACCGACTCACTGAACTCAGTGCCTACCGACTCACTGAACTCAGTGCCTACCGACTCACTGAACTCAGTGCCTACCGACTAACTGAACTCAGTGCCTACCGACTCACTGAACTCAGTGCCTGCCGACTCACTGAACTCAGCGCCTGCCGACTCACTGAACTCAGTGCCTGCCGACTCACTGAACTCAGTGCCTACCGACTCACTGACCTCAGTACCTACCGACTCACTGAACTCAGTGCCTACCGACTCACTGAACTCCGTGCCTACCGACTCACTGAACTCCGTGCCTACCGACTCACTGAACTCAGTGCCTACCGACTCACTGACCTCAGTGCCTACCGACTCACTGAACTCAGTGCCTACCGACTCACTGAACTCAGTGCCTACCGACTCACTGAACTCAGTGCCTACCGACTCACGGAACTCAGTGCCTGCCGACTCGCCGACCTCAGTGCCTACCGACTCACTGAACTCAGTGCCTACCGACTCACTGAACTCGGTGCCGACCGACTCACTGAACTCAGTGCCTGCCGACTCACTGAACTCAGTGCCTACCGACTCACTGAACTCAGTGCCTGCCGACTCACTGAACTCAGTGCCTACCGACTTACTGAACTCAGTGCCTACCGACTCACTGAACTCAGTGCCTACCGACTCACTGAACTCAGTGCCTACCGACTCACTGAACTCAGTGCCTGCCGACTTACTGAACTCAGTGCCTACCGACTCACTGAACTCAGTGCCTGCCGACTCACTGAACTCAGCGCCTGCCGACTCACTGAACTCAGTGCCTGCCGACTCACTGAACTCAGTGCCTACCGACTCACTGACCTCAGTGCCTACCGACTCACGGAACTCAGTGCCTGCCGACTCACTGAACTCAGTGCCTACCGACTCACTGAACTCAGTGCCTACCGACTCACTGAACTCAGTGCCTACCGACTCACTGAACTCAGTGCCTACCGACTCACTGAACTCAGTGCCTACCGACTCACTGAACTCAGTGCCTACCGACTAACTGAACTCAGTGCCTACCGACTCACTGAACTCAGTGCCTGCCGACTCACTGAACTCAGCGCCTGCCGACTCACTGAACTCAGTGCCTGCCGACTCACTGAACTCAGTGCCTTCCGACTCACTGAACTCAGTGCCTACCGACTCACTGAACTCAGTGCCTGCCGACTCACTGAACTCAGTGCCTGCCGACTCACTGAACTCAGTGCCTGCCGACTCACTGAACTCAGTGCCTGCCGACTCACTGAACTCAGTGCCTTCCGACTCACTGAACTCAGTGCCTACCGACTCACTGAACTCAGTGCCTGCCGACTCACTGAACTCAGTGCCTACCGACTTACTGAACTCAGTGCCTACCGACTCACTGAACTCAGTGCCTACCGACTCACTGAACTCAGTGCCTACCGACTCACTGAACTCAGTGCCTGCCGACTTACTGAACTCAGTGCCTACCGACTCACTGAACTCAGTGCCTGCCGACTCACTGAACTCAGCGCCTGCCGACTCACTGAACTCAGTGCCTGCCGACTCACTGAACTCAGTGCCTACCGACTCACTGAACTCAGTGCCTACCGACTCACTGACCTCAGTGCCTACCGACTCACTGAACTCAGTGCCTACCGACTCACTGAACTCAGTGCCTACCGACTCACTGACCTCAGTGCCTACCGACTCACGGAACTCAGTGCCTGCCGACTCGCCGACCTCAGTGCCTACCGACTCACTGAACTCAGTGCCTACCGACTCACTGAACTCGGTGCCGACCGACTCACTGAACTCAGTGCCTGCCGACTCACTGAACTCAGTGCCTACCGACTCACTGAACTCAGTGCCTGCCGACTCACTGAACTCCGTGCCTACCGACTCACTGAACTCAGTGCCTACCGACTCACTGACCTCAGTGCCTACCGACTCACTGAACTCAGTGCCTACCGACTCACTGAACTCAGTGCCTACCGACTCACTGACCTCAGTGCCTACCGACTCACGGAACTCAGTGCCTGCCGACTCGCCGACCTCAGTGCCTACCGACTCACTGAACTCAGTGCCTACCGACTCACTGAACTCGGTGCCGACCGACTCACTGAACTCAGTGCCTGCCGACTCACTGAACTCAGTGCCTACCGACTCACTGAACTCAGTGCCTGCCGACTCACTGAACTCAGTGCCTACCGACTTACTGAACTCAGTGCCTACCGACTCACTGAACTCAGTGCCTGCCGACTTACTGAACTCAGTGCCTACCGACTCACTGAACTCAGTGCCTGCCGACTCACTGAACTCAGCGCCTGCCGACTCACTGAACTCAGTGCCTGCCGACTCACTGAACTCAGTGCCTACCGACTCACTGACCTCAGTGCCTACCGACTCACGGAACTCAGTGCCTGCCGACTCACTGAACTCAGTGCCTACCGACTCACTGAACTCAGTGCCTACCGACTCACTGAACTCAGTGCCTACCGACTCACTGAACTCAGTGCCTACCGACTCACTGAACTCAGTGCCTACCGACTCACTGAACTCAGTGCCTACCGACTAACTGAACTCAGTGCCTACCGACTCACTGAACTCAGTGCCTGCCGACTCACTGAACTCAGCGCCTGCCGACTCACTGAACTCAGGGCCTGCCGACTCACTGAACTCAGTGCCTTCCGACTCACTGAACTCAGTGCCTACCGACTCACTGAACTCAGTGCCTGCCGACTCACTGAACTCAGTGCCTGCCGACTCACTGAACTCAGTGCCTGCCGACTCACTGAACTCAGTGCCTACCGACTCACTGAACTCAGTGCCTACCGACTCACTGAACTCAGTGCCTACCGACTCACTGAACTCAGTGCCTACCGACTCACTGAACTCAGTGCCTGCCGACTCACTGAACTCAGCGCCTGCCGACTCACTGAACTCAGCGCCTGCCGACTCACTGAACTCAGTGCCTGCCGACTCACTGAACTCAGTGCCTGCCGACTCACTGAACTCAGCGCCTGCCGACTCACTGAACTCAGTACCTACCGACTCACTGAACTCAGTGCCTACCGACTCACTGAACTCAGCGCCTGCCGACTCACTGAACTCTGTACCTACCGACTCACTGAACTCAGTGCCTGCCGACTCACTGAACTCAGCGCCTGCCGACTCACTGAACTCAGTACCTACCGACTCACTGAACTCAGTGCCTGCCGACTCACTGAACTCAGCGCCTGCCGACTCACTGAACTCAGTACCTACCGACTCACTGAACTCAGTGCCTACCGACTCACTGAACTCAGTGCCTGCCGACTCACTGAACTCAGTGCCTACTGACTCACTGAACTCAGTGCCTACCGACTCACTGAACTCAGTGCCTGCCGACTCACTGAACTCAGTGCCTGCCGATTCACTGAACTCAGTGCCTGCCGACTCACTGAACTCAGTACCTACCGACTCACTGAACTCAGTGCCTGCCGACTCACTGACCTCAGTGCCTGCCGACTCACTGACCTCAGTGCCTGCCGACTCACTGAACTCAGTGCCTACTGACTCACTGACCTCAGTGCCTGCCGACTCACTGAACTCAGTGCCTACTGACTCACTGAACTCAGCGCCTGCCGACTTGCTGAACTCAGCGCCTGCCGACTTGCTGACCTCCCAACTCAGTCACCGACCTCCCGATTCGCCGACTCTCCCGTTCTCGGACTCTCCCGAGTTCCTTGACATTCAATGGCATTACCATCATCAAGTCCCCCACCAGCAACATCCTGACTTGGACATGTATTGTCATTGCTTTATTGTTGGTGGGTCAAAATCCTGGAACTCCCCACATAAAAGCACTGTGGGAGTAGCTTCATTACATGGACTGCAGTGGTTCAAGAAGGTGACTCACCACCACCTTCTCATGGATAATTAGGGATGGACAATAAATCCTGGCCTTGCCAGTGACAGCCACATATTGTGAATGAATAAATAAAAAAAAATGTGCCTGATTTTTTTTTTAAAGTCAGATTTCTGCCCTTCCTACAGCATCAAAACTTTCCTAACCAAGTCTTGAACAACATTATCCGTCTCTAACCTTCAATTTATGCCATTGTAATATATGTACCTGTGAGTGTGCTCACAGTTGTATAGAGCAGTTGGAGGCGTGGCCTATTCACTTGGAGCTGTGAGCTGGTAGATAGAGGAGCAAAGAGCAAGTTATTATTTAAATGGAGAAAGATTGCAAAGTGCCTGTTGGAGAAAAATTTCTTAACCTATAACCTTTGTAACTTTTATTATGTGTAGCCAGCTCCCCTGTCTTTCTCTGATGAAATATGGGACAGGGAGAGTGGTCAAGTAAGAAATGTATACTTAAGCAGAAGGCATGTGTAGTCTCCAAAGTCCGTTGACCCTGAGTCATGGAGATAGGGGAAGTAAGACAATGGGCGGTTGGAGAGGCAAACAGGTGTATATCGCTTGCACTAATAACAGGAAGATAGTTCCTTGTTTTTCTGCTGATGCGGGGAACTAACCCCACTTGTCTGTGCGTATGCTAGTTAACCTTTGACTTACCACAATGTAAAGATAGATTGTCATAGCATTACCATATAGGGTAAGACATTACAAAAATGTTAGATAATTGGACAATAGTGTAAGGGGGCAGGACCGCCCCCAAAGGTATAATTGTAACTTGAAAACTTTGTTCGGAGAGAAGGTGTGGCGAAGCTGCGGAGTTTCCCCACTTCTCCCAGAGCGCTCTGTACGAATAAACTGTGACGTTTCCCTCACTGTTCCCCGACTCGGTGTGGAATTTATTTCCCTTACAGTGCTGCAGTACAGCAGGACCTGGGGGTACTTGTGCTTGAAACACAAAAAGATAGTATGCAGGTACAGCAAGTGATCAGGAAGGCC
The DNA here is from genome assembly GCF_044704955.1 of Pristiophorus japonicus. NCBI lineage: Eukaryota > Metazoa > Chordata > Chondrichthyes > Pristiophoridae > Pristiophorus > Pristiophorus japonicus. The sequence continues at coordinate 123,994,050 of NC_091983.1, read as the reverse complement.
AATGGAATCTTGGCCTTTATTGCAAAGGGGATAGAATATAAAAGCAGGGAAGTCTTGCTACAGTTACACAGGGCATTGGTGAGGCCACACCTGGAATACTGCGTGCGGTTTTGGTTTCCATATTTACAAAAGAATATACTTGCTTTGAAGGCAGTTCAGAGAAGGTTCACAAGGTTGATTCCGGAGATGAGGGGGTTGACTTATGAGGAAAGGTTGTGTAGGTTGGGCCTCTATTCATTGGAATTCAGAAGAATGAGAGGTCATCTTATCAAAATGTATAAGATTATGAGGGGGCTTAACAAGGTGGATGCAGAGAGGATGTTTCCACTGATAGGGGAGACTAGAACTAGAGGGCATGATCTTAGAATAAGGGGCCGCCCATTTAAAACTGAGATGGGGAGAAATTTCTTCTCTCAGAGGTTGTGGTTCTGTGGAATTCGCTGCCTCAGAGAGCTGTGGAAGCTGGGACATTGAATAAATTTAAGACAGAAATAGACAGTTTCTTAACCGATAAGGGATTAAGGGATTATGGGGAGCGGGCAGGAAAGTGGACCTGAGTCCATGATCGGATCGGTATTAAATGGCGGAGCAGGCTCGAGGGGACATATGGCCTTCTCCTGCTCCTATTTCTTATGTTCTTATGTGCTGCAGCCACAGGGGACACACTGCGGCGGAGCACTAGATTAATTAAAGATGGGATATAAGGAAATGCGCAAGAGTGATTATTAAATACAGTACATGATGAACGTGTTGTGGGCTTTGGTATGGAAGGGAAAATGGTTGTGGTGATGGGGACGTCCAGAGGAATTGGGAAGTGGGATGGAATTAACTGGAACTGAACTCTGATGAGACAGTCGCAGACCGCCCTTGCAGAATCTCGCTTCCCCCCTGTCGCTGTTGTTGCTGCTCCTCCTCCTCCTCCACCTCATCGTCGTCCTCCTCAGGTGGAGTGGCTGTGCCCTCATGATGGCGAGGTTGTGCAGCATGCAGCAGATGACGATGAATAGGGACACCCGTTCAGTCGAGTACTGCAGGTCTTCTCCCGAATGGTCAAGGCAGCGTAACCATTGCTTCAGCACTCCGATGGTCTGCTCAATGGTGCTCCTGGTCACGGCATGGCTCTCGTTGTATGAGTGCTGAACAAGATTGGTGGGGTTGCGGAGGGGAGTTTTGAGCCTGGTGGACAGCGGATAGCCCTTGTCTCCAAGCAGCCAACCGTGAACTTGTGGCGAGAAGAGAGCTGACACATTCAGTGAGTGGAAACCTCGCAGTTACGGAAGATCTCAGGATTGTGATGCGGTGCCCAAAAAGTGACATGGGTGCAGTCAATGGCACTCAGCACCATGGGGAAGCCCGTTATTCTGATGAAGCCAGATGCATGCTCATGCTGCTTCTCTCTGGTCATGGGGAAGGAAATGTAGTCCCTTCTCCTTCTGTACAGAACATCTGTGACCTCGCAGATGGAGCGATGGATAGCAAACTGGGAGATGTTGAAGATGTCTCCTGTCACACACTGCAAGGATCCATTGGCATAGAAATTGAGCACGATGGTGACCTTGACTGCCACTAAGAGAGCTAGCCTCACCCTGGTCTGAGGCTCGAGGTCTAGTTGCAGGAGATGGCAGAGCTCTGTGACCATGTCCTTGCTGAAGCGCAGTCTTTGAACACAGTGAAATTGACGTATGAGAACTGCTGCCAGAATATCCTGGGAGGGTAAGGTCTCCTGTTGTCAGTCCTGTTGGATCTTCTCCCTTTGGCCACAGTTTTCTGCCCTTCTCCCTGCCCTTCTCCCTGTCTTGCACCATGTCCTTTCTCTATCATTCTTTCTCTCTGCACTTGTCTCCGCCTAAGATGCCTCTGAAGGTGATGTTGGAGCAGGACGTCGAGTGCCAACACTGCCCCCATGAAACGAGATAAATGTTGTGATTTCAAATCTGCTCTCAATGATACAAGGGATTAGTTAGGAGGCAGAACCATTCTTGAAGTCAAAATCACTGCGACCTGTCCACCAGCCACTCTGCCTATGTGTTGGCAAGCTGCAAAGAATAATGGGCGACTTAATTATTTTTTCAAGATGGTACCTTTAATTAGCGCTTCTCCAGCTGACTCCTGACTCTAACTCGACAGCTGAAGCTGGGTGCGTGGCCAAATTTCACTTCAGGGATGGTAACGGGTCGTTGCTCACACCGATGATGTCATCATCGCCGGGCGCAACTGAGTGGGCTGCTTCCGGCAGGGCCTCCGCAAACCCCCGCCCAATTCCACGGTGAGGCGCTGTTCTCACCACGCCCAGGCAGAAAAAGAATTGTGCCCAGTTAGCGCCTCCCTGAGACGCTAACAGCAATGCACAACAGACTAATTTCGGCCCCATAATATCTATGTTTTAAAATGTTGTCTTACATGAAAAAGAATAGATTTTATGAATTAGTGCTCTAGTTCAGAGCTTCATGTATCAAAGGGACCCCAAAGAATTTTACATTTCAATAAATTTAATAGACAGAGATTCCTGCAGGGTCCACTGACCTTGTCTCTCACATTCCCGATATCCATTCCCAGTGCATAAAGCTTCATGCTCTCAGTGCATATTCATAAAATCTACCTTCATATTTGGACGTTGAGTTATTGCTCAATAAGATCAATGTTGCAATGTCCTTGGATAACCTGCAGTGCTGTCCTTTTGGGTTTAGAGTACAGTAACAGAAGAATTTTGCACATCATGGAGCAATTAACAACGGCTATTGTATTCTGTGATCAGCGGAATATATGGTTTTAATCAAATGACCATAATACCACTGAAATCAGATGCAGCATATTTTTTACTACTGTTCCTGTTATATATTTAGCCATTAAAAACCTGAAAGTACATTTCTTACATTACACAAGGAACAAGGGACGCTCTTTTGAGTCTCCCTCTTGAAACAGAAAGATGAAATCTTTTCCAATAATTGTCAATTCACTGGACTTAACAATAACTGAGTTTTTAAATTATTGAACAAGAAACAAAAGCAATTAATCACTAATATATTATCATACCTGCCTAGTCCCATTCAATTGGATTCAGTATTACTTATTTTGGTTTAAAATATAACCTGTTGATGTATTTCACTCTTTAAAATAAACACAGCTCCATAGGTTAAATTGCATTTTTGATTTGTCTCCCTCATTTTGATTATAAATCTTGTTCACAAGAGTTCTTTAATTTTACCAGCTATGATATGTGTTACCTAAAACATTGTGAAAAATAATGGTAGGGTAAGGGATTGCTAAACTAGTGATAATTTTTACGCCAACCCTGCATCATTAATAGCCTCAATTTTGGAGTGCCAGCAAACCTGTCCTGAGAATATCTAGGTGCTACTACAGTGCTAGCCAAAAGTGTAATGAGCTCGGCATGCAGCATTTTGGAGTTCAACTCATTGGAATAATTAGTGTCTGGTGCTTGAGAGATGGCATTGTTGACCTCATTCAAACATGTTCCAGAGTAAGAATGCCATTTAAATTCAATACTTCACAACTGAAGTGTGAAGCCATGCTATATACAACTCGATTGTTTCATCAGAATATTTGTCCCAATTGTTGAATATTTAGTCCCTGAATTTTCACAAGGTTCTCATAATCTCTTGCCTTACCTTCAGTGGAATTCTGTGAGAAATGGCCAAGAACTTCCAGAGAAGACCAAAGGAAGTACCAGGCAATAATGTTCATAGGTTTCATTGGTTTTTCTAACACACAGTTGTTTAATCTTGCTAAGAAGAACCTTTACATCAGTTTTGTCTTCATCTGTCTCAAACTGAAGACCATCAAATGTTTTTTGTGCCTCTTTGCCTATACTGTTAATTTGTTCTAGCAGTACGAAGATCTTGTGATTGCTTAATGAGATGTGATACAATCCCATAATTGTCCAAAATTCCTTTAAAGCTTTTCCAATTACTTGCTGGATTACCTGTCATCTCTGTTTTACTGGGATTTGCAGAGCTGCACAACGGCTGCATTCCCAGAGCTTTACATTTTAGTTTTTTTAATTAAAAATGACACAGTCACATAGAACAGGAGACAGTTGAGCAAAAACAGTACAGGCTCCTGGAATTTCCATGGGGGTTATCTAGCAAAAGATTGGTGAAACCCCTTGAGAAACAACACAAGTTATGGCAGGAGATTCAGGGCCAGGATCGGTTTGATTAGTTTGGAGCAAGTTTATTTAGAAGCACATGATGTGAATGGCTTTTCTGGCATCAATTTTCCCCCCTCTTTTAAAGTATTCTGGTATATTTAGAATGAGTTGCTTCCATTTCTAACACCTTGCAACATTTGATATTAAGGTCAGCCAGTAATGAACAACAGCAAACTTCAGAGCTTAAAAGCACACGTGGATCCCAGAAATGCATAGCCCACTCCACCAGCTGAAGTGTGGTAGGGCAGGCACCAGTACACAGGAACAGGAATAGGTCATTCAGTTACTTGAGCCTGTTCTGCCATTCAATTAGATCATGGCTGATCTGTACCTCAACTCCATGTATCTGCCTTTGATCCATATCCCTTGATACCTTTGCCTAATACTAATCTGCAATATCAGGCTTGAAAATGTCAATTGACCCAGCATTCACAACCATCTGGAGAGAGAATTCCAGATTTCCACAACATTTTGTGTGTATGTGCTTCCTGACTGCACTCCTTACTTACCTAGCTCTAATTTTAAGATTAGAGGAAGAGGAAACAGTTTCTCTGCATCAACTCTATTGATCCCTTTAACATTTTAACCAACTCAATTAGATCACCACTCAATTTTCTAAGCTCAAGAGAATACAACCCAAGATTATGCACCCTGTCCTGGTAATGTAACCCTTTTGGCCCTGGTATAATTCTGGTAAACTGTACCATACCCTCTCCAAGGCCAATGTATCCTTCCTGAGGTGCGGTGCCCAGAACACAAAACAATACTCCAGGTGGGGTCTGGCCAAGGCTCTGTAAACTGAAGTATAACTTTCTCCCCATTGTATTTCAGTCCCCTTGAGATAAAGACTAACATTCCATTAGCCTTTTTGTTTAGTTTTTGTACCTGTACACCAACTTTTAACTCCTGCAGCTGATCCCACTAGTGTATCTGGAGTTGGGGAGGTCACCTCATTTGCAGAAACATGACGGGCACCTGTGCCATTATGGGTGTCTGCCAGAGGAGACAGTGTTGAAAAAGTAGTTTGATTGTGGGTCTAGGCCAGGATTCAGCCTTGATTCCCAACTTCAGCTGCTGAGCATGCTTATATGCCAGATTCACCTTGGTGCCCAGAGCACTCACAGTAGGGAGGCCAGAGCCAAGGAGATTCCTAGCATGGGAATTCTTTCCAACCAGCCCCGTCTTCTCTGATATAAGGGCTATGCTTTGAGCAAACTGAAGTTCCATCCCAACCATCCTACTGCACAGATTGGAAGCCTGGGCTGCACCCAGCACATCTAGGTCCTGGCTGCTTTACACTGGGAGTGTGATACTGGATCCATGGAAACACGAGGCTGGGCAGTTTACTGTGCCATTTTAACTAACTACAAAAAGCCGTCATTCATACAACCACTTCAATGTCAGAGAGAACAGTTGGGAAACTTCCTGTACTTGACTATGGGAGAAAAATTATAGAAACATCGATGGAGTTATGTTGGCACCTTCAGTGCTGTCTTCTGCCTCCTTGGGTGTGAAGCAGTGGTCCTGTTGTTTCACATTGATAGTCCTGGGCCATTGCCGGAATCACGCTTTCTGGTATAAAACCTGCTGAACACATCTAATGACTCCCAAACCAGGCTGGGGTTAAGGCAAGATCATGGGTGGGCAGAAGTCTTGCCAGGGGTTGGTTCAGAAATAATCCAGGCCTATATCTGAAAAGGAAAGTGTAAATAAGAAAAAAGTGGAAACATCTTTTTTGGTCATTTTTCATAACACATGTTTTAGAAAGAAATAACACCATTTATATGGACACTTTGGAGACAGAAGAAGATATTTGGGAAAAAAAAAACAGAACTGGATTAACTAAAGGTAATAATGAGCTTGCAGCACTTAGTTCTCTCAGATTCAACCCTAACCTTGTCAGTAAACCGGCTGGCAAGGGTGGTGCTGTTATTGTTTGGCAAACCGACATCTACCTTATGGAAGCCAACTTTCTGACACCTCCTCCTTCCTCTCCCTAGACAATGATGCCACTACCAAATCTCAAGCCCTCATTTCCAAGACTGTCACTGACCTCATTGCCTCTTGAGACCTTCCCTCCAGGGCCTCCAGCCTCATAGATACCCAACGCCACACATCCTGCTTCTACCTCCTTGTCAAGATCCACAAACAGGACTGCCCTGGTAGACCCATCATTTCAACCTGTTCTTGCCCCACAGTTCTTCCTATCTCGACTCTATATTTTTTCTCCCTTTGACCAGTCTCTTTCGACCTGCATCCATGATTCTTCCAACATTCTCCCCTACTTTAACAGTTTCCTGGCCTTAATCGTCTCCTTTTCACCATGGACATCAATCCCTCTACACCTCCATCCACCACCAGGATGGCTTAAGTCCTCTCCCCTTCTTCCTTGAATAGAGGCTCAACCAGTCCCCCACCACCCTCCCCAGTCTGGCTGAACTTGTTTTCACATTGAACAAATTTTCCTTTGACTCCACTCACTTCCTCCAAATCAAAGATTTTGGGAACCCGTGAGGGTCCAAATTATGCCTGCCTTTTTGTGGGCTATGTTGAACATCCTTTGTTCCAGTCCTACTCAGATTCCCTCCCTCACCTCTTTACCCAGTACATTGATGACTATATCAGTGCCGTTTTTCAGAATGGCAGGCAGTGACTAGTGGGGTACCGCAAGGTTCTGTGCTGGGGCCCCAGCTGTTTACACTGTACATTAATGATTTAGATGAGGGGATTAAATGTAGTATCTCCAAATTTGCGGATGACACTAAGTTGGGTGGCAGTGTGAGCTGCGAGGAGGATGCTGTGAGGCTGCAGAGCGACTTGGATAGGTTAGGTGAGTGGGCAAATGCATGGCAGATGAAGTATAATGTGGATAAATGTGAGGTTATCCACTTTGGTGGTAAAAACAGAGAGACAGACTATTATCTGAATGGTGACAGATTAGGAAAAGGGGAGGTGCAACGAGACCTGGGTGTCATGGTACATCAGTCATTGAAGGTTGGCATGCAGGTGCAGCAGGCGGTTAAGAAAGCAAATGGCATGTTGGCCTTCATAGCAAGGGGATTTGAGTACAGGGGCAGGGAGGTGTTGCTACAGTTGTACAGGGCATTGGTGAGGCCACACCTGGAGTGTTGTGTACAGTTTTGGTCTCCTAATCTGAGGAAGGACATTCTTGCTATTGAGGGAGTGCAGCGAAGGTTCACCAGACTGATTCCCGGGATGGCGGGACTGACCTATCAAGAAAGACTGGATCAACTGGGCTTGTATTCACTGGAGTTCAGAAGAATGAGAGGGGACCTCATAGAAACATTTAAAATTCTGACGGGGTTAGACAGGTTAGATGCAGGAAGAATGTTCCCAATGTTGGGGAAGTCCAGAACCAGAGGTCACAGTCTGAGGATAAGGGGTAAGCCATTTAGGACCGAGATGCGGAGGAACTTCTTCACCCAGAGAGTGGTGAACCTGTGGAATTCTCTACCACAGAAAGTTGTTGAGGCCAATTCACTAAATATATTCAAAAAGGAGTTAGATGAGGTCCTTACTACTAGGGGGATCAAGGGGTATAGCGAGAAAGCAGGAATGGGGTACTGAAGTTGAATGTTCAGCCATGAACTCATTGAATGGCGGTGCAGGCTAGAAGGGCCGAATGGCCTACTCCTGCACCTATTTTCTATGTTTCTATGTTTCTATGTTTCCTGCGCTGGCCCTGAACTGGAAAATGTCATTAACTTTGTTTCCAATTTCCATCCTTCCCTCATCTTAACACGGCCCATCTCCGATTCTTCCCTGCCTCTCCTCGACTTCTCTGTCTCCATTTCTGGGTCTATCGATCAATATATACTATAATCCCACTGACCTCCCACAGCTACCTTGATTACACATCCCCCAACCCCGTTTCCATTCTCCTAGTTTCTCCGTCGCATCTGTTTTCTTTTTCCTCAATAGAGGATTCACCTCCACCATGGTTGAAAGACTGCATGCTTTCCATTTCCCGCACTTCTGCTCTCACCCCTTCGTCTCCCTCCCAGAACCCCTTGTCCTGTCCTTCCATGTCACCAGCCTTCACATTCAATGGATCATCCTCCACCATTTCCGCCACATCAATCATGATCGCATCACCAAACGTATCTGCCCCTCCCCTCCACGACACCCTGGTCCACTTCTCTATCACCCCCAACGTCACCTCCCCTTCCCACACCATCTTCCCGTGTAAGTCCAGGAGATGCTACAACTGCCTTTTTACCATTTCCCTTCCCACCATCCAGGGTCCCAAACACTCCTTCCAGATGAAACAATGACTGACTTGTAATTCTTCCAATTTAGTATATTGTATTCGCTGTTCACGATGTGGTCTCCTCTACATTGAGGAGACCAAACGCAGATTGGGTGACTGCTTTGTGGAACACCTCTGTTCAGTCTGCAAGCGCGTCTCTGAGCTTCCGGTCGCCTGTCATTTTAATTCTTCGCCCCATTCCCACTGACCTCTCTGGCCTCGGCCTCCTACACTTCCAAAGAAGTTCAAGGTAAGCTCGAGGAACAGCACCTCATTATTCTATTCGCCATTCTACAGCCTTCTGGACTCAACATTGAGTTCAACAATTTCTGCTTATAACTTCTGCCTCCATTTTCTCAGATGCAGCTGTTGATGATGTCTCTGATATTCCCAGTTACACCTCCTCTAGACCCATCTTTTATTTCTTTACTTGTCCCATTACCGTCTCCTTTCACCTAGCACCATCATCCCATTTGTCATTTAGTCTCTCCTGCCTTCCAGCCTATAACAGACCTTCCCTTTTGTTTTTTCTGACCCCCCTCTTTTCCTTCCTCTGTACTCGCTTAAAACCTGTTACATCTCTAACTTTTTTGCCATCGATCTGAAACATTAACTCTATTTCTCTCTCCACAGATGCTGCCTGACCTGTTGAGTATTTCCAGCATTTTCTGTTTATATTTCAGATTTCCAGCATCCGCAGTATTTTGCTTTTGTAAATGTAATCATTTTTCTCGTAAGGAAAAGCGTCAATGTACTTGTTGATATGCCAAGTTGTGCCACAATTCTTACCATGCTGGCTCATGCTTTATCTGTTAGAAAATAAAATTGGCTCTGGAATGGAACATCACATTTATTTGTGAAACTTATTATATAAAATTACAGCGAATGGATGAAATCCGGCCCAAGAAAAATACCATGCCTGATGTCTGTTGTATTGACTGTTGCATCGATATTGCTGTATCTTTGCATACAGTCAAGCACAGGAAGTTTCCTGACTGTTTCCTCTAACTTGGAACCTTACAACAAAGTATTACAAAGTATTTACAGCACAGAAATAGACCATTTGGCCCAATAGGTCCATGCCGGTGTTTATGCTCCACACGAGCCTCCTCAAATCTTTCTTCATCTAACCCCATCAACATATCTTTCTATTTCTTTCTCCCCCATGTGCTAATCTAGCTTCCCCTTAAATGCATCTATGCTATTCGCCTCAACTACTCCATATGGTAGTGAGGCCTACATTCTTACAACTATTTTAAGTAGAAACATTAATACAAGGGCCCTTTATTAAAGGGGCATTAAAACTGACATATTAAAAAATTAAACTTTGGATGTTAAAATAAATCAAATTAAAATTTTGTTGCCGGGGGTGATGATGCACTCCAGTCCCTCCGGTGCCACTTCTCGCGGAAGGCCATGAGCGTACCGGTGGACACTGCGTGCTCCATCTCCAGGGACACCCGGGCTCGGAGGCTCACATTCTTACAACTCTCTGGGTAACAAAGTTTCTCCTGAATTTTCTATTGGATTTATTCCCTATTGGAACCTGTTTGTATGATTGACAATTGCTGGTGGTTATTTAGCATGGCAGAACAGTAAACAGACTTGTCTTCAGCTTTGAAGTTTTTTGTCTTTTGTTATGGGCTGACCTGTAATAACAAATACTGTAATCTGTGGTTAGTCTACTGAGTGATTGCAAATAAAGGTCCTCTGTGTCATAATACTTAGCTTCCCTTTGTGCCATGAAAAATGTTCTTGTAAACTCTCCCTCCATAAAAAATGACTTTCAAGTCTTTATTATCCAAAAGCAGGAGATTGACCTCACAAAAGAAAGCTGACTTCTGAAGCCTGGATTGAACTTCAACCCTCTAATATAACAGGGTCCCATTGTTGAGGTAGATGCAGTCCTTGGGCACTAATGGGAATGTCTAACTTCATTAGAAAGAGCTGTGCTTCTGCACAAAGCACATTTACATGATTTACACTCCTCTCTCTTGCATTGTCAACAATATTGTGACTACAGCCTCATAAACATACTGAAGAGTTTACATTTGCATCCATGCAATAGTGTGCAAATGTCACTAAACAGTATTGTCCAATCACTACCTTTTCTGAAAAGGAATGGAAAGCATCACAAGGTGCTGTGAAGACTGTGGGGTAATTTTCCAACTGTGTGCTTCCAATGAGGAGCCTTGTCTCAATAGCTGCAGTCTAATCATTTGCCAAATGATAATACCAACCAAGATTTTTTAAACAAAGAGTGCATCATATCTGCTAAACTCAGGAAAAAAGCGAGAAGTATTGCTGCAAGGGAATTTGTATGAGTGAATTGTTCAAATCTGGATGGGGGAGATTGTTATGTAAAAGGTTCAATAAGAACAAGTTATCAATATTAGCAACGCAGCCCGGCCAGATCGGCTTGGATTTTGTGATGCTCATGTGCATCATTCCCACCACCCCCACTCCCCGTATAAATCAAGGTTGGTGTATTCTTTCAGCCCTTCCACTGGACTCCCGTTATAACTCCTGCTGGTGTCCAATGGAACAGCTAGGAAAGCAGCTAGGACTTTGATACACTGGGTCCTGACCTTAGTTGAGAATTCCCAATCAGTTTTGTCAGCGGATGCAATTCCAGTGTAACTGTTTGGATCACAGTTGATGCATTTTTGGGGCCCAAGTGCTTTAAATCACCAGATAGTAGTGGTTACTATATAAATCCGACTGAGTGATGTGTTTCCTTTAGCGCCTAATTTAATTTTCTCCCTTCCTTATAGGCCTCATCCTCAATCCCATGCATCATCCTCTCAGCTCTGCCAGCTACGTAGTTGGCTCTTAAGTGTGCACAAATCTGGCCCAGGAATAAAAAAATAGAAAGACCTGCATTTGAATAGAGTTGTATAAGGTATTCTCAGAAATGCCTCAATGCAACTCACATACAATGAATTACTTTGGAGTGCAATGACTATTGTTATGTTAGTAAATGTAGCTACCAATTTTGCAGACAGCATGATTCCACAAAGAAAAGTAAAATTAATTAATTTATTTTCAGTTGTATTCATTGAGGGAGGAATGTGGGCCAACAAATTAGGGGAACCCCCTACACTTCTTTGAATAGTGCCATGGAATTGTTATCATCCACCTTAACCACCAACGCAGGCACTTTCTACTCTTTTGAGTACCTCATCTTGTTCCACATTGCTCACCCGTCCTTTAAAATCCTTATTACCTACTGCTCCCCAAGCTCCACCACGAGAATCTTCCTGAAATATTCTCATTTCCTCCCTCAGCCTCAGCACTGAGTTATCCCTCACCTTTGGTGATTTCAATCTTCATCTGCAGCCATCGATTAGCTCAACGATTCTTTCACTTCCACCTTTGATGCACTTGTCCCCAGCAAAACACATACTCTCTCCCATTCTGGCCATTTCCCCTGCTTTGGTCCCTAACTACACATTCCCAAGTTCAAGAGGCACAGACCCGAGCGAACTTAGACACAACTTGGTTCGCCATCCATCAGCAGATCTGGCTAGTCTACATCAAGAGCTATCAAGCCCCACCCTCCTGACAAGACTGCCCACTTTTCCAGGATCATCCTTGAAAGCAAAGATAATACCTGGCTTATTTTCTCCACTACCAACTATCTCCTCAAAACTCTCTCACTTCCCCCCACTGCCAGCACCATCCCCCACCCCTGACCCTGACCTCCAAGAACAAGTGTGAGGAGCTCATGAATTTCATTGTCACTAAGGTTGGGTCCATTCATTTAGTGCCCCTGCTGCTTCCTTCCCTTTCCCTTCACCTTCCTCTTCCCCATCAAGCCAGATCTTTCCCAGGCTCCGTCCTACCCTAGTCCTGAACAGTGCATCTCAGTAGCTTCTCACCTATTTCCTTTCATGTTCTCGCCGAGCTCATCTCGTTTATGAAACTCACCTCCAGCAATTGATCCTATTTCTACTAAACTGCTGACCATCCAATTTCCTTTCCTGGCCACTGTGAGATAATCTTTACAACATCACTAACAAACATGTTGTGTACGCATAAATAACTGACAAACTGAGCCAGGGGAAAAGTAACTTAACTTAACTGTGCTTTTATACAACCCAAAATGGAGTCTCAAACCGGCATGAACCAGCATGAGTACAGCACCTGTTAATATCTCCCGACAATGGTGACCATGGGTTTGGCTGGGCTGCCAACAGGCAGCCTGGCTCCCCCTCTTGGGCGCCGGACCACTGGCCCAGCCGAAGCCTTCCCTGGTGGCCCAGTGGGCACCACTAAAGTGGCTGCAGAGTTCGCAGCAGCCCTCCCCTTTAATTGATGACCCCGCCCACCTTCCACCCTGCTTCCTACCCACTTCCGCCCCGCAGCCACCCGAAACACCACCCCATCGAAATCAAAGAGATAAAAGAGGGCAAAATCCCTCTATTCTCTGCCCCATGGATTGGGCGTAGAATAAACATTTAATTTGAATTGAAGTCTATGGGAATCAAGGGATATGGAGATTGGGCGGGAAAGTGGAATTGAGGTCGATAATCAGCCATGATCTTATTAAATGGTGGAGCAGGTTCGAGGGGCCATATGGTCGACTCCTGCTCCTATTTCTTATGTTTCTTATGTTCTTATGTTTCTTCTCCTCAGGTACAGTCCCTGAGCCTCCTTAATAGCACCTTTTTTGGCTTGTCCGATTTCTTTTCTTTACGCCTCTGTGAAGCGTCTTGGGACAATGCTAAAGGTTGTAAATAATTGCAAGTTGTTGTAAGTAAGAAACAATCTGTTACAACCAATCTCTAAATAAAAGGTACAAGTCAATAAAACAACCACATCTGATTTGACTCTATTAAAGAAAATATGAAATTGCATATGCAAAATCATTTTTAATGAACAGCAATTAAATCAAAAAATGTAATAGTGCTTTTAACCACTAAAATACATGAAATTTTCCAATAATCCATTCTGTGCTGCTTCATTATTATTGCCTTTAAAAATATGATCTGTGAATAGGAATGTAATTGAAAACTAACCCGATGGCTCAGTATGTTTATCCAATGGGTAGCTGAATGATACAAGCCAGCAACTAAAGGCTTCTCACACTTTGCTCCTCCATTATTCCCAGGTAGCTGACTCTGTTGCAGTAGACCTGCTGCCTGTGGTAATGCCTGTTATGTGTCATGCACTATCTACTTCCTCCGCTCTCCAAAGTTGCCATTTCCTCCTCCTGCTGCTTTGTTGCAAGATACTTGGCAGAGGTTTCTGCAGCTGCGGTCTTGAGCAGAAAAGTCTGTGCTATTCACTACTGTCACTGCTATGGTGATGCTTAGAAACGTTACCCATTCACTGAGCTCACTTATACCAGGTCTGACCTGGAATTAAATAATCACCTCTTTCTCAAATTTGTCACTGATATTTGTTAACACATTTTTGGGATCGTAGGAATCCTCAGAGAAACATTAAGAATATAAGAAATAGGAGCAGGAGTAGGTCATTTGGCCCCTCGAGCCTGCTCTGCCATTCAATAAGATCATGGCTGATCTGATCCTGGCCTCAACTCCACTTCCCTGCCCGCTCCCCATAACCCCTGACTCCCTTATCATTCAAAAATCTGTCTCTCTCCACCTTAAATATATTCAAAGACCCAGCCTCTACAGCTCCCTGGGGGTAGAGAATTCCAAAGATTCATGACCCTCTGAGAGAAGACATTCCTCCTCATTTCTGTTTTAAATGGGTGACTCCTTATTCTGAAACTATGCCCCCTAGTTCTAGATTCCACCATGAGGGGAAACATCCTATCTGCATCTAGCCCCCTCAGAATCTTATATGTTTCAATAAGATCACCTCTCATTTTTCTAAACTCCAATAGTATAGGCCTAACCTACTCAACCTTTCTTCATATGACAACCCCTTCATCTCAGGAATCAACCTCGTGCACCTTATCTGAACTGCCTCCAATGCAAGTATATCCTTCCTTAAATAAGGAGATCAAAACTGTACGCAGTACACCAGGTGTGGTCTTATCAATGCCCTGTGCAGTTGTAGCAGGACATCCTTACTTTTATACTCCATTCCCCTTGCAATAAAGGCCAACATTCCATTTGCCATCCTGATTATTTGCTGTACCTGCATGTTAACTTTTTGCATTTCATATACAAAAACCCCCAGATCCTTCTGTACTACAGTATTTTGTAATCGCTCTCCATTTAGATAATAATTTGCTTTTTTATTTGTACTACCAAAGTGGATAACCTCACATTTTCCCATATTATACTCCATCTGCCAATTTTTTGCCCAATCACTGAGTCTATCTATATCTCTTTGTCGATTCTTTGCGTCCTTCTCACAACTTGCTTTCCCACCTATCTTTGTATCATCAGCCGATTTGGTTACATTACCCAGTCCATTCATCCAAGTCATTAATATAAATTGTAAATAGTTGAGGTCCCAGCAATGATCCCTGTGGCATCCCACTAGTTACAGTTTGCCAACCTGAAAATGACCCATTTATCCCGACTCTCTGTTTTCTGTTAGTTAGCCAATCCTCTCTCCATGCTAATATATTACTCCCAACCCCGTGAGCTGTTATCTTGCGCAGTAATCTTTTATTGGCACCTTGTCGAATGCATTCTGGAAATCCAAATGCACAACATCTACTGGTTCCCCCTTATTCACCCTGCTTGTTACATCCTCAAAGAACTCCAGCAAATTTGTCAAACATGATTTCTCTTTCATAAAACCATGCTGACTCTGATTGATTGCACTATGATTTTCGAAATGTCCTGCTACTGCTTCCTTAATGATGGACTCCTGCATATTCCCAATGACAGATGTTCGGCTAACTGGTCTATAGTTCCTGGTTTCTGCCTCCCTCCTTTCTTAAATAGGGACGTTACAATTGTGGTTTTCCAGTCCGCTGGGACCTCTCCAGAACCCAGGGAATTTTTGTAGATTACAACCAATGAATCCACTATCTCTGCAGCCACTTCTTTTAAGACCCAAGGATGCAGGCCATCAGGTCCAGCGGACATGTCCAACTTTAGTCCCATTAGTTTGCTAGTACTTTATCTCTAGTGATAGTGATTGTTTTAAGTTCCTCCCCCAAACCCCAATAGCTCTTTGATTATCAATTATTGGGATGTTTTTAGTGTCCTCTACTGTAAAGACCTGATACAAAATATTTGTTCAAAGTCTCTGCCATTTCCCTGTTTCCCATTATTAATTCTCTAGTCTTATCCTCTAAGGGACCAATGTTTACTTTAGCTACTTGCTTCCTTTTTATATCTCTGGAGCAGCTCATACTGTCTGTTTTTATATTTCTTGCTAGTTTACTCTCATATGCTATCTTCCCTGTCTTTATCATTTTTTTAGTCGTCCTTTGCTGGTTTTTAATAGTCCGTTAGTGCTTTCTGCCAACACAACACCATTCTTAAATTATGTCTATCTTTTCACTAAAATGAGAGAAAGGAACAAAATATCACTACAGGTAGAGCGTCCGAAATCCAGAGTTCTAAAAACCGAAATGTTCCAAAAACCATACATTGTGCAGATCCCACGTCGATGTCCGTAATCCAGAAATATGTTCCAAAAACCGGACTTTTTTTAACGGTGACCTTCACCATGCTCCAGACCTACCTTCATGCAGCTGATTCGGAACATCGGATTTCATCTCCGAAATCCGGAAAAACCCAAAACTTGGCACAGGGGTTTCCGGATCCGGGATGTCGGATTTCTTTTCCGAAATTCAGAAAAACCCAAAAACCAGAATGGCCTCTGTCCCGAGGTTTCTGGATTTCGGAGGTTGTACCTGCATCTATATTTTCTGATACATTGAATATTTTATATACACATATTCAGTCTTTTCATGCCACATCAACAAAGAAAAGAAAGAATTGCATTTATATAGTGCCTTTCATGACATCCCAAAGCGTTTTCAGCCAATTAAGTACTTTTGAAGCGTAGTCACTGTTGTAATGAAGGAAACACAGCAGCCAATTTACGCACAGCAAGCTCCCACAAACAGCAATGTGATAATGACCATTTAATCTGTTTTTGTGATGTTGATTGAAGGATAAATATTGGCCAGGGCACAGGGGATAACTACCCTGCTCTTACTTCAAAATAGTGCCATGGGATCTTTTATGTCCACCTGAGAGAGCAGACGGGGCCTGGGTTTAACATCTCATCTGAAAGACAGCACCTCCGACAGTGCAGTACTCCATCGGCACTGCTCTGGAGTGTTAGCCCAGATTTTTGTGCTCAAGTCTCTAAAGTGGGATAAGCTTCTGACTCAGAAGCGAAAATGCTACCAACTGAGCCACAGCTGACACAATGCACAATATGAATGTTTGAAGCAATTCTGGGGAAGGAATTCTTCTGTTTACAAATAAAAACAGAAAATGCTGGAAATACTCAATATCTGTGGAGAGAGCAACAGAGTTAACTTTTCAAGTAGATGACCTTGCATCAAAACTGTTTACTATTGGTAGCAGAAAAATTCATACAAGTATAAAGAACATGTGCACTATTTGCTCCAGATACCAAGCAGGAAAGAATGAAGAGGTAATCTATTCCCTTTGGCTTTAAATATTTATGTTCAGGCTTCAACCATCTCAAAATGTAAATCTTAAACACTTCATGGAAGTGCAGCCATTTTTTAAATCACTTCTTCAACAATTTAATTTAAAGTTTCTCAACTAAGGATTATCCCAATGTTATCTACAGTTGAGTAGTCTGCATTAATTTAGAAGGGAACCCGTACTTTTATCCTGACAAAGCAAATTCATCAGAACTACTTACACCCAGAGGTGGTCCAGCATAATGGCAAACAGCACATTCTTGGAAAGATTTCAAAGACTTGAGTCACTTCTGAGGTTTAAAGCCGGCACAAAGCTTTTCTCACAAGAATTCATTTCTCTGGGCAAAGTTTGCAGTTTATTACTCCCGAGAAATCTTCTCTGCATATCTACTGAGCTATACATTGTGGAAGGACTTAACTTTCCACTGTTCTCAAACTGGATGCTTCTGAAAAAGCACAAGAAATAAATAAGCAATACTTGAACTATTTTCACTTCTGCGAAGGGAATTTCATTTTTATTCATCATGAGTATGTCAGGTACATTATTTACTGGGAGAAAAGCCACAAATACCACAGAATGTCATACTGATGTTGTTCAATTAATGTCATTTGAATAAATGGAATGAAAAAACAAAGGAGCCAAAATTGCCCCTTTCCTTAAGGCCTGTTACCACCATAAATCGGCAGTCCCGCTGTGGAGTGGAGTGGCTGCTGACTTTTCGTGGGATGGCCACTGCTAGCCCAATTGCCCTCTCGAGTTTCCCCGGCGGTGCCCTGATCCCTCTGATATCGTTCCGCTGCTGCCGATCTGCCTTAAGCGTGTCATCACCGTGCGCACCGCCGATTTAACTCCTCGATGGCGACATTCCCCTTGGAAAATCTTCTGCCAACCCGGAGGTGCTAAGACAAACTTTTTGCCAGTGGTCCAGTTAGCCTGTAACCTTCTGCAGTAATGGTGCGACTTCCCTTAAAGGGGAGGAAGCACTGCCGCTGCCGCCATGTTTTTTTTGTCTGCTGACTGCCATGACAGCCCGACAATTATGCCCCCGGGTTTGGCCGGGCCACCAACAGGCAGCCTGGCACCCCCACTTGGCCGAAACCCTCCCTGGTGGCCCAGTGGGCCGAAGTTTTGAAATCGCGAACGCTCTCCCCTTTAAGTGAAGGGGAGAGCTGTGGTGATGCGGCGCCGTGATGACATCATCACGGCGGTGACTCCGTTCCACACCCAACTTCCGTCCTTCTGTTACTGTCACCGCATCTTTGCTCCTCAGGTGTAATCACCGCCCTCATTAAGAGTGACTTCCGGATCAAAACAAAAAAACCCAAAGAACCAAATGTCACTCAAGAGGCGATATGAACCGCAGCTGCGGTAAAAACCACCGAAACAGGGTGGGAGTACCCCATTTCGGTGAGGGGCAATTTCTACCCCAAAGTGTTATGCATTTAATATGTTGTGTTTCCTCGACTGAATCCCTTCTACTTTAAGTAGTTCTGCAATGTTTTGAATTCAGTGCACTGAATTTTCTGGTCTAAATGGGTGGAATTCAGACTACTGGCAACAGGAAATAATTATGCACATGCAGTTGTTGAAAAGTCATGTTTGCATCATTCGGTACAGGTGTCTATCCATGCAAAACTTACACTTGCTGGTTAATACAGGAGGTCTGAGAGCTCATTCACTTTTTACCATTGTTGCTGCTGGTGTTTTCCCCCAGCTGCATGGGTAAAACCACCTCCTAAAGTGGGACTCTGTACATCACAGGGTCACCAGAAGCAAAATAATATGGCTGGGCAGACAAAATGTTGTATACCAAGAGCATGTCCCTATTGGGATTTCAGGCTCACACCTCCCATGATTTTGCACGCACCAATTTTAATATAAATCACAATATAAATTGAGAAGAGGGCTTGTTATATTTTTGACGACTTTACCCTAGATTGGGTTTGACTTCACTGACCATTCCTGTGAGCAAGCTTCACATCCCCTATGATCCAGGGTATGCCTCTATCTACCCAATATCTGCATAATTGTACTGAGCTCCAGGGATTGAACAGAGATCCCATATCACTTTATTCATGTTATGGGACTATATGATAGACTGCAATATACTTTCCTCAACTCTGGAAAGGCTGAAAAATATACATGCTTTCAACCAATGGCTTAGACTATAAACTGCGGGATCAAATTAGTGAACAGCAAGTAGTTCAATGACGAGTATTACATTCAAAACTGCAGACTTACAGTAATTATAACATTCCCCCATATTCTGACAAAAATCCTTGATGTCTGAGTTGGATACAGGGTGAGAGGTTGAGAGATGTCAGCCATGTTCTTAATCATGAGAAACAAGCATCTCTTGTGCTAACAATCAACAAAAATGATTCTTATTTAGCACGTGCATACTTGGCAAATAATTCCAGCCAATTTAGAACATTGTCATCCCCAGCATGCAAAGTGTGCAGGCTGTCAGATAGGCTAGTTAGTGGGCATAATTCTATAATATGGGATGTGGTTTGTATTTGTCAACAAGGACATCTGTCATCATCACAAAGGGCTCATAGGTGAAGATTTATGGTGATTTGCCCCTGTCCAGCAGTTGAGAAGTGCCTAACTTTTTTAAAATTTGTTCATGGGATGTGGGCGTCACTGGCAAGGCCAGCATTGATTGCCCATCCCTAATTGCCCTCGAGAAGATGGTGGCGAGCCACCTTCTAGAACCATTGCAGTCTGTGCAGCGAATTTAGTCTCACACTGCTGTTAGGGAGGGAGATCTAAGATTTTGACCCAGTGATGATGAAGGAACAGCAATATATTTCCAAGTCAGGATGGTGTGTGACTTGGAGCAGAACTTGGAGGTGATGGTGTTCTCATGCATCTGCTGCCCTTGTCCTTCTAGGTGGTAAAGTCGCCGGTTTGGGAGATGCTTTCAAAGAAGCCTTGTCGAGTTGCTGCAGTGCATCTTGTAGCTGGTACACACTGCAGTCACGGTGCGCCGGTGATGGAGGGAGTGAATGTTTAAGGTGGTAGATGAGGAGCCACTCAAGCGGGCTGCTTTGTCCTAGATGGTGTGGAGCTTCTGGAGTGTTTTTGGAGCTACACTCATCCAGGCAGCTCTAACAACTAAGACCTACCAAGTTGAATCCGGGTTGACAGTCTGTAGGGTTGGAGATGAGATGCTGATTTATAGGAGCATCTGCTGCCCAGTTCCATACCAGTGAGTTGATAAGGAAAGGTGAAAGGAATCAGGAAATAGAGCTGCACTGTCGGTGAATTGGCAATGTGAATTTTACATAACATCTATTCACTCATTTTGCTATTGCATTTTAATCACAGACCAGTTAGCCTAACATCTGTGGTTGGGAAGATGTTGGAGTCCATTATTAAAGAAGCAGTAGCAGGACATTTGGAAAAGCCAAATTCGGTCAGGCAGAGTCAGCATGGATATATGAAGGGGAAGTCATGTTTGACAAATTTGCTAGAAGTCTTTGAGGATGTAATGAACAGGGTGGATAAAGGGGAACCAGTGGATGTTGTGTATTTGGACTTCCAGAGGCATTTGACAAGGTGTCACATGATATTGCACAAGATAAAAGTTCACGGGGTTGGGGGTAATATATTAGCATGGTTAGAGGATTGTCTAATGAACAGAAAACAGAGAGTTGGGATGAATGGTTTATTACTGGCAATCAGTAACCAGTGGGGTGCTGCAGGGATCCATACTGGGACCCCAACTATTTACAATCTATATTAACGACTTGGAGGAAGAGACTGAGTATAACGTAGCCAAGTTTGCTGATGATACAAAAATGGGAGGAACAGCAATGTGTGAGGAGGACACAAAAAATCTGCAAAAGGACATAGACAGGCAAGTGAGTGGGCAAAAATTTGGCAGATGGAGTATAATGTTGGAAAGTGTGAGGTCGTACACTTTGGCAGAAAAAAATCAAAAAGCAAGTTATTATTTAAATGGAGAAAGATTGCAAAGCACTGCAGTACAACGGGACCTGGGGGTACTTGTGCATGAAACACAAAAGCTTAGTATGCAGGTACAGCAAGTGATCAGGAAGGCCAATGGAATCTTGGCCTTTATTGCAAAGGGGATGGAGTATGATTTGGATGAAGGAATTGAGTGTAATATCTCCAAGTTTTCAGATGACACTAAACTGGGTGGCAGTGTGAGCTGTGAGGGGGATGCTAGGAGGCTGCAGGGTGACTTGGACAGGTTAGATGAGTGGGCAAATGCATGGCAGATGCAGTATAATGTGGATAAATGTGAGGTTATCCACTTTGGGGGCAAAAACGCGAAGACAGAATATTATCTGAATGGTGGCAGATTAGGAAAAGGGGTGGTGCAACGAGACCTGGGTGTCATGGTTCATCAGTCATTGAAAATTGGCATACAGGTACAGCAGGCGGTGAAGAAGGCAAATGGTCTGTTGGCCTTCATAGCTAGGGGATTTGAGTATAGGAGCAGGAAGGTCTTACTGCAGTTGTACAGGGCCTTGGTGAGGCCTCACCTGGGATATTGTGTTCAGTTTTGGTCTCCTAATCTGAGGAAGGACGTTCTTGCTATTGAGGGAGTGCAGCGAAGGTTCACCAGACTGATTCCCGGGATGGCAGGACTGACATATGAGGAGATCAACTGGGCCTTTATACATTGGAGTTTAGAAGGATGAGAGGGGATCTCATAGAAACAAAAAAGATTCTGACGGGGCGGGACAGGTTAGATGCAGGTAGAATGTTCCCAATGTTGGGGAAGTCCAGAACCAGGGGACACAGTCTAAGGATAAGGGGTAGGCCATTTAGGACTGAGATGAGGAGAAACTTCTTCACTCAGAGAGTTGTTAACCTATGGAATTCCCTGCCGCAGAGAGTTGTTGATGCCAGTTCATTGGATATATTCAAGAGGCAGTTGGATATGGCCCTTACGGCTAAGGGGATCAAGGGGTATGGAGAGAAAGCAGGAAAGGGGTACTGAGGGAATGATCAGCCATGATCTTATTGAATGGTGGTGCAGGCTCGAAGGGCTGAATGGCCTACTCCTGCACCTATTTTCTATGTTTCTATGTTTCTATAAAAGCAGGGAAGTCTTGCTACAGTTGTACAGGGTATTGGTGAGGCCACACCTGGAATACTGCGTGCAGTTTTGGTTTCCATATTTACGAAAGTATATACTTGCTTTGGAGGCAGTTCAGAGAAGGGTCACTAGGTTGATTCCAAAGATGAAACGTATAAGATTATGAGGGGGCTTTACAAGGTGGATGCAGAGAGGATGTTTCCACTGATAGGGGAGACTAGAACTAGAGGGCATGATCTTAGAATAAGGGGTCGCCCATTTCAAACTGAGATGAGGAGAAATTTCTTCTCTCAGAGGGTGTAGATCTGTGGAATTCGCTGCCTCAGAGAGCTGTGGAACCTGGGATATTAAATAAATTTAAGACAGAAATAGATAGTTTCTTAATCGATAAGGGTTAAGGGGTTATGGAGAGCAGGCGGGGAAGTGGACCTGAGTCCATGATCGGATCAGCCAAGATCGTATTAAATTGCGGAGCAGGCTCGAGGGGCCATATGGCCTACTCCTGCTCCTATTTCTTATGTTCTTATGTTCTTATGTAAGTGGAGAAACTCTGTTACAGAGGACTGGGTACTATGAGAGGGAAGTAGGGTGCAATGTGCCTGACACATAGTTGCATACAATTGAGTAACCGCCAGCTTAGTGTGCGTTGATCGAGCGCAAACAGAGCGTAACTTTCTGCAACTGGATAACAGAGTCCGAGAGCAGATGAGCGTAAAGTGGAGATATTTGCATCCCAGGCTGAGCCGGCAAGTTTGGCTATTAGATTATTTTGGGTATTGAATTTTTTTTAGTCGGTTGATTGCTAATATCTGTGGATCCTTGCCTGCATAAGTAGGCTAATGATCTTTGCTCAGTGCCATCCTGCTGGAATTTGATCTTCAAGGCTGACACAAATGAAGAAAGTGAGAGCCAATTATAGGCCAAGGCTCTTCAAAAATTCAGGGACTATGGTGTCATAGCCAGCTGAGGTACAAGGTTTCATATTATGCAACACAGAGTTGAGTTCTGATGGTGTGAAAGCTGGTGAGCTTCCTGATTTGGGCATTTGAATGAAAATGGTAGCATTCATCATATGCATTCCATTTGAAGTCTTTGTTGAGAGGGTCTCTTTCCATTTTTAGTAGGTGACTGGCAGCAGCACTGTCTGACGCCGATGCTCGCATCTGAGCTGATGGCGTTGAGCAACACCCACACGGCGGATAAAACTCCAGCTTTTCTGACTTGAGTGAGTAAAATACATCTGTGAGGTTTAACAGGCTTGATTAACAGTGATTCAAGCAGATGATTGCAATATTATGCGTCTCTAAATTTCTCATACAGTTTCAATAGTGCAATGCACTCGACCAGGCATGGGGCGCACAATCAGTGAAAGCCACAAGGGATTATGGATTCTGCAGCTTTGATAGAAACACCTTCAATTGGGATGTTATACTCTGGGATGGTAACAATGATTCATTCAACCGTCTCTGTAAACAAAGCCCAATTTGCTTTCCTGAAGTTCCATCGAGGTTACCTTGTACTTTTGGTGAGTGATAGTCACAGGCCGACGTGGATAAGTGATGGCTGGTGTTGATTCTGTGGAATATCATTCTGGGATGTGGGCATCGCAGGCAAGGCCAGCATTTATTACCCATTCCTAATTTCCTTGAGAAGGTGGTGCTGCAGTCCTTGTAGTGAAGGTACTCCCACAATGCTGGTTGTGGATGACTGATGATCGATGTGACGAGGCAGATATCAGCGAGATGGTCTTGAACCTAGTTTGAAGCTGCCACGTTATTTAAGATATTGGATCAGGGCAAAGTCATTACTAGAAGTCTAATTTTGTAACCCTTCACTGTCTTCAGTGGATTGTCAGTTACCCCAGTCTGTACGGTGGTTATTAAACTCATCAACATAGATAGCTGGGCGAGAAAGGGATGGGAGTAGGTTGATCCTCCACTTGGTGGCTTATAAATGTTTGCAATCTTGAAACCACCAACTTATATAACATCATAATTATTGGTGGACAAGACGTGAGTTGCATCTAAGATGTTATTACATAGAAACATAGAAACATATAAAATAAGTGCAGGAGTAGGCCATTCGGCCCTTCTAGCCTGCACCGCCATTCAATGAGTTCATGGCTGAACATTCAACTTCAGTACCCCATTCCTGCTTTCTCGCCATACCCCTTGATCCCCCTAGTAGTAAGGACCTCATCTAACTCCTTTTTGAATATATTTAGTGAATTGGCCTCAACAACTTTCTGTGGTAGAGAATTCCACAGGTTCACCACTCTCTGGGTGAAGAAGTTCCTCCGCATCTCGGTCCTAAATGGCTTACCCCTTATCCTTAGACTGTGACCTCTGGTTCTGGACTTCCCCAACATTGGGAACATTCTTCCTGCATCTAACCTGTCTAACCCCGTCAGAATTTTAAATGTTTCTATGAGGTCCCCTCTCATTCTTCTGAACTCCAGTGAATACAAGCCCAGTTGATCCAGTCTTTCTTGATAGGTCAGTCCCGCCATCCCGGGAATCAGTCTGGTGAACCTTCGCTGCACTCCCTCAATAGCAAGAATGTCCTTCCTCAGGTTAGGAGACCAAAACTGTACACAATACTCCAGGTATGGCCTCACCAATGCCCTGTACAACGGTAGCAACACCTCCCTGCCCCTGTACTCAAATCCCCTTGCTATGAAGGCCAACATGCCATTTGCTTTCTTAACCGCCTGCTGCACCTGCATGCCAACCTTCAATGACTGATGTACCATGACACCCAGGTCTCTTTGCACCTCCCCTTTTCCTAATCTGTCACCATTCAGATAATAGTCTGTCTCTCTGTTTTTACCACCAAAGTGGATAACCTCACATTTATCCACATTATACTTCATCTGCCATGCATTTGCCCACTCACCTAACCTATCCAAGTCGCTCTGCAGCCTCACAGCATCCTCTTCGCAGCTCACACTGCCACCCAACTTAGTGTCATCCGCAAATTTGGAGATACTACATTTAATCCCCTCATCTAAATCATTAATGTACAGTGTAAACAGCTGGGGCCCCAGCACAGAACCTTGCGGTACCCCACTAGTCACTGCCTGCCATTCTGAAAAGTACCCATTTACTCCTACTCTTTGCTTCCTGTCTGACAACCAGTTCTCAATCCATGTCAGTACACTACCCCCAATCCCATGTGCTCTAACTTTGCACATCAATCTCTTGTGTGGGACCTTGTCGAACGCCTTCTGAAAGTCCAAATATACCACATCAACTGGTTCTCCCTTATCCACTCTACTGGAAACATCCTCAAAAAATTCCAGAAGATTTGTCAAGCATGATTTCCCTTTCACAAATCCATGCTGACTTGGACCTATCATGTCACCTCTTTCCAAATGCACTGCTATGACATCCTTAATAATTGATTCCATCATTTTACCCACTACCGATGTCAGGCTGACCGGTCTATAATTCCCTGTTTTCTCTCTCCCTCCTTTTTTAAAAAGTGGGGTTACATTGGCTACCCTCCACTCCATAGGAACTGATCCAGAGTCAATGGAATGTTGGAAAATGACTGTCAACGCATCCACTATTTCCAAGGCCACCTCCTTAAGTACTCTGGGATGCAGTCCATCAGGCCCTGGGGATTTATCGGCCTTCAATCCCATCAATTTCCCCAACACAATTTCCCGGCTAATAAGGATTTCCCTCAGTTCCTCCTCCTTACTAGACCCCCCGACCCCTTTTATAACCGGAAGGTTGTTCGTGTCCTCCTTCGTGAATACCGAACCAAAGTACTTGTTCAATTGGTCCGCCATTTCTTTGTTCCCCGTTATGACTTCCCCTGATTCTGACTGCAGGGGACCTACGTTTGTCTTTACTAACCTTTTTCTCTTTACATATCTATAGAAACGTTTGCAATCCGTCTTAATGTTCCCTGCAAGCTTCTTCTCATACTCCATTTTCCCTGCCCTAATCAAACCCTTTGTCCTCCACTGCTGAGTTCTAAATTTCTCCCAGTCCCCAGGTTCGCTGCTATTTCTGGCCAATTTGTATGCCACTTCCTTGGCTTTAATACTATCCCTGATTTCCCTTGAAAGCCACGGTTGAGCCACCTTCCCTTTTTTATTTCTATGCCAGACAGGAATGTACAATTGTTGTAGTTCATCCATGCGGTCTCTAAATGTCTGCCATTGCCCATCCACAGTCAACCCCTTAAGTATCATTCGCCAATCCATCCCAGCCAATTCACGCCTCATACCTTCAAAGTTAGCCTTCTTTAAGTTCTGGACCATGGTCTCTGAATTAACTGTTTCATTCTCCATCCCAATGCAGAATTCCACCATATTATGGTCACTCTTCCCCAAGGGGCCTCGCACAACGAGACTGCTAATTAATCCTCTCTCATTACATAACACCCAGTCTAAGATGGCCTCCCCCCTAGTTGGTTCCTCGACATATTGGTCTAAAAAACCATCCCTTATGCACTCCAGAAAATCCTCCTCCACCGTATTGCTTCCAGTTTGGTTAGCCCAATCTATGTGCATATTAAAGTCACCCATTATAACTGCTGCACCTTTATTGCACGCACCCCTAATTTCCTGTTTGATGCCCTCCCCAACATCACTACTACTGTTTGGAGGTCTGTACACAACTCCCACTAACGTTTTTTGCCCTTTGGTGTTCTGCAGCTCCACCCATATAGATTCCACATCATCCAAGCTAATGTCCTTCCTAACTATTGCCTTAATCTCCTCCTTAACCAGCAATGCTACCCCACCTCCTTTTCCTTTTATTCTATCCTTCCTGAATGTTGATTACCCCTGGATGTTGAGTTCCCAGCCCTGATCATCCTGGAGCCACGTCTCCGTAATCCCAATCACATCATATTTGTTAACATCTATTTGCACAGTTAATTCATCCACCTTATTGCGGATACTCCTTGCATTAAGACACAAAGCCTTTAGGCTTGTTTTTTTAACACCCTCTGTCCTTTTAGAATTTTGCTGTACAATGGCCCTTTTTGTTCTTTGCTTTGGGTTTCTCTGCCCTCCACTTTTCCTCATCTCCTTTCTGTCTTTTGTTTTTGCCTCCTTTTTGTTTCCCTCTATCTCCCTGCATTGGTTCCCATCCCCCTGCCATATTAGTTTAACTCCTCCCCAACAGCACTAGCAAACACTCCCCCGAGGACATACATAGGTAGCTTGGCCATGCCAAATCCAATCCATCAGTAGTGAAGAGACCAGCTTCATCTGTTGCAATGTGGTTTCTTTAAGGCAAATGTTGTCAACTTTGTGAGAGATCGTGATAGTGCTGATGACTGAACACTTAGCAGCTGTGAGACCCTCAACATAAAATTGTAGTATTTTCTGTGCTGTGCTGCGTCTTTGGCCTCAAAACCACCTGCCTGGCTGGATGAGTCATCGTCGTCATTATTAGCCAGTTGACTGGGATCTGAAGATTCTCTGATTTGGTCTGCTGGTTGCATTTTTAGTTTCACTGTTAAATCGATTGCTCACAGGGGCACGATAAGAGTGTGGATGCATTGACCCCCACAACACTCAAGACAAAGCTTATCTTATGTGTCTGTTCACTAGCATGGAGTTTCCTCATTGCTCTCTCATTGTTGGCTTCAGAATAACTACTGATTTAGTACAGCCCAACATGTAGCTTCCAATTCCTTTGAATATATCCCAGAACAAAGGGAATTAAAACATGTAATTCTCATAACTGCTTTAGATGGTCAGCATTCACAGGCTTCAAAATAATGTTTGCTCACACGAATGCAGCTGCCATGTCACGTATGTCAGACATCTCAGGCTTTCTGTCTGCACCTGAATGAGATGTTTAGCTGACAAAATTGAATAGGAGAGCATCTAAGTAGATAGGTTGGCAGGAAATGCTTCTTAGGAATAATGGCTGGGATTTCCGAGTATAAAGCAGGAGTGCATAATCAAGAAATTCCACATCCTCAGCCTATGATTTTCCATCCATTATAATTATGAAAAATCATGGGCTAGGATATGCAATTTCCTGATGCGTGGTTCTGGAATGTTGCAGAAGTGTCATTAAATGACCGTTTATATACTGGACCATAACGTATATTCTCAGCAGCTTGAGGAAACAGCTAGCAGCACCTAAAAATTAATTGATGTGTAAAGATATAAAATATATAGTCCGAGAATAATTCCTGCACCTGATTGGATAGGCCCGAGGCATACCGTATACTGGGCCTTGGGCCTCATTTAAATGAGACCAGTCAGCGGTGGATCCCTGCTTTGGCGTTCCCAGGCAGCTCACCAGTGAAGAGGCTTTGAATTTTTTCCATTAGGTTGTTCACAGGAATGTGAACAGGAGGTCACAGAGACATTCAGAGGCCTGGGGCACGGCCAGAGGAGCGTAGACAGACAGCTCTCAGTGCAGCTTTTTCCAAAGGGGTAGATGCAGTTGCATGGCATTTAATGATGCGTCCTCCCGCCGCCATTACACGCACCACATGCCCGACAGAGGCTTCGGCGTGATTCTTCCAGCTACTTTCGCCTCCGCAGTTGAACGGGACCGGTAGCCGGTGAAAGACCGAATCGCTAACGGGTCGGAATTAGCTCGGTGTGGGGGTGGAGAGAGAGAATAGAGGCCAAACCTGAGAGTTGATCCGAAGCACCCTGGATGCCGAAAGTTGTCTGAAAAGGATAACTGAGTCGGTCACATCCAGTGGGGAAGCGACCATTTTCCATATCTCGGGAGCCTAGTATCAGCAAGGGCAGACATCGATGACGAGATCCAACACCACCTTCAGTCGCCTGAGGAGGAGAGTGTTTGAAGACCAGGACCTCAATCTGGCACCAAGCTTGTGGTCTACAGGGCAGTAGTGACACACCCTCCTATATGGCTCAGAGACATGGACTATGTACTGCAGACACCTCAAAACCCTGGAGAAGTGCTGCCTCCACAAGATACTGCAAATCCATTGGCATGATAGACGCACCAACATTAGTGTTCTCGCTCAGGCCAACATCCCCAGCATCGAAGCAGTGATCACGCTCGATCAGCTCCATCTGTCCGACACGAGACTCCCATAGCAAGCGCTCTACTCAGAGCTTCGACACGGCAGGCGAGCACCAGGTGGGCAGAGGAAACGCTTCAAGACACCCTCAAAGCCTCCTTGATAAACATAGAAACATAGAAACATAGAAAATAGGAGTAGGTCATTCGGCCCTTCGAGCCTGCACCACCATTCGATAAGATCATGGCTGATCATTCCCTCAGTAGCACTTTCCTGCTCTCTCTCCATACCCCTTGATCCTTTTAGCCGTCAGGGCCATATCTAACTCCCTCTTGAATATATCCAATGAACTGGCATCAACAACTCTCTGTGGCAGGGAATTCCACAGGTTAACAATTCTCTGAGTGAAGATGTTTCTCCTCATCTCAGTCCTAAATGGCCTATCCCTTATCCTAAGACTGTGTCCCCTGGTTCTGGACTTCCCCAACATCGGGAACAATGTACCCGCATCGAATCTGTCCCGTCCCGTCAGAATCTTGTATGTTTCTATGAGATCCCCTCTCATCCTTCTAAACTCCAGGGAATACAGGCCCAGTTGATCCAGTCTCTCCTCATATGTCAGTCCGGCCATCGCGGGAATCAGTCTGGTGAACCTTCGCTGCACTCCCTCAATAGCAAGAACGTCCTTCCTCAGATTAGGAGACCAAAATTGAACACAATATTCCAGGTGAGGCCTCACCAAGGCCCTTTACAACTGCAGTAAGACCTCCCTGCTCCTATATTCAAATCCCCTAGCTATGAAGGCCAACATACCATTTGCCTTCGTTACCGCCTCTGCACCTGTATGCCAACTTTCAATGACTGATGAACCATGACACCCAGGTCTCGTTGCACCTTCCCTTTTTCTAATCTGCCACCATTCAGATAATATTCTGTCTTCACGTTTTTGCCCCCAAAATGGATAACCTCACATTTATCCGCATTATACTGCAGCTGCCATGCATTTGCCCACTCACCTAACCTGTCTAAATCACGCTGCAGCCTCTTAGCGTTCCCCTCACAGCTCACACCGCCACCCAGTTTAGAGTCATCTGCAAACTTGAAGATATTACACTCAATTCCTTCAGCCAAATCATTGATGTATATTGTAAGGGCTGGGGTCCCAGCACTGAGCCCTGCTCCACTAGTCACTGCCTGCCATTCTGAAAAGGACCCGTTTATCCCGACTCTCTGCTTCCTGTCTGCCAACCAGTTCTCTATTCACGTCAGTATATTACCTCCAAAAACAATGTGCTTTGATTTTGCACACCAATCTCTTGTGTGGCACCTTATCAAAAGCCTTTTGAAAGTCCAAATACACCACATCCACTGGTTCTCCCTTGTCCACTCTACTAGTTACATCCTCAAAAAATTCCAGAAGATTTGTCAAGCATGATTTCCCCTTCATAAATCCATGCTGACTTGGACTGATCCTGTCACTGCTTTCCAAATGTACTGCTATTTCAACCTTAATAATTGATTCCAACATTTTCCCCACCACTCATGTCGGGCTAACCGGTCTCTAAGTATCCGCTTTCTCTCTCCCTCCCTTTTTAAAAAGTGGTGTTACATTACCTACCCTCCAGTCCATAGGAACTGATCCAGAGTCGATAGATGGTTGGAAAATGATCACCAATGCATCCACTATTTCTAGAGCCACTTCCTTAAGTACTCTGGGATGCAGACTATCAGGCCCCAGGGATTTATCGGCCTTCAATCCCATCAATTTGCCTAACACAATTTCCCACCTAATAAGGATATCCTTTAGTTCCTCCTTCTCACTAGACCCTCGGTCCCCTCGTACTTTCGGAAGGTTATTTGTATCATCCTTCGTGAAGACAGAACCAAAGTATTTGTTCAACTGGTCTGCCATTTCTTTGTTCCCCATTATAAATTCACCCGAATCGACTGCAAGGGATCTACGTTTGTCTTTACTAATCTTTTTCTCTTCACATATCTATAGAAGCTTTTGCAGTCAGTTTTTATGTTCCCGGCAAGCTTCTTTTTGTGCTCTATTTTCCCCCTCCTAATTAAACACTTTGTCCTCCTCTGCTGAATTCTAAATTTCTCCCAGTCCTCAGGTTTGCTGCTTTTTCTGGCCAATTTATATGCCTCTTCCTTGGTTTTAACACTATCCTAAAGTACAACATCCCCACCGACACCTGGGAATCCCTGGCTCAAGACCGCCCAAAGTGGAAGAAGAGCATCCGGGAGGGCACTGAGCACCTCGAGTCTTATCGCCTAGAGCAAGCAGAAACCAAGTGTAGACAGAGGAAGGAGCGTGCGTCAACCCAGGCTCCCCACCCACCCTTTCCTTCAACCACTGTCAGCCCCACCTGTGACAGAGACTGTAGGTCCCGCACTGGATTCTTCATTCGCCTGAGAACTCACTTTTAGAGTGGAAGCAAGTCATCCTCGACTCCGAGGCACTGTCTATGATGATGAACAGGAGGTGGGCCACCAGGAAAGGGAGGGCGATTGGGAGGGACGGAGCAGGAAAGGGTTGATCAGATGACCTGGAGGTGAAGCGATTGGGACAGCAGGATGGGGTTTGATCGGGACATCAGAACGGGTGTCAAGGTGGCAATCAGAATGGGAGTCAGGGTGTGATCAGGAGGGGGTTGATCAATGGATGGCAGTGGCTGTGGCAGTTTTAATGTGGAGCTGGGAGGAGCCAGGTAAGTACTTTTAACAAACGTCCCTTATTGGTGGCGGTCTGCAGCATTCCCTTTAAGGACCACCGATTAGGCCGCATAGAGGCCTGGTTTTGCTGAATGAAGACAGACTGGTCAGTGCCAGCTGCATTCTGGGCAACCCAATTTTGCACAAGGGGCCTCTAACAGGCACTAGGCCCCTTATTTGTGTCTAACACTACAGGGACGGACACTGGGCACCTATTTCTCTGCCCAAATAAATATGGCAGATGGCGCATTTCCAGTTCGTTAAGAGCAGTGCTCCTGCCCATCATGTTGGGGCTTGGTGCCATATAGCACCAGAAAGCTTACTGGGCCATAGATTTATTATTGGAAATGAGACTGAAATTTCCTATTCATGACAGTGGGCACAATGGTCACGGATCTCTATTTAAGCATTCTTCCTCCAGGACCCAATCAATAATATAAAACTGCCTTATGACTGTCCTTTTACCTCTGGATCTTAGGTTTGAATGAAGCTCATGGAAAGGATAAGCATCTGTTCTCTTTTATCAGTTATTTGGGATTGCTCATAAAATGAAAGCTGCCAATTGCAGTTCAATTGCAGCACATTGTACAAAGCTACCCCTCATCCAGCTTAAATTTGGCAACAAATAGAAGCCCTACCTTGTAAAATGCATGGGGTAAAGTTTGGAACGCAAACCCATGGTTTGACCTCTATGCCTGGTTCCCAGTATGCATTCCCAGTGTGAAGCTCTGAACATGAAAATTTACCCCAGTATATCTGCTACATAAAAGTCTATTTCAGTTCAGGCTATACCCATGAAAATCTATATAGTTAAAAAGAATTCTTGACATCATTTAATTGTAGTAGAACACTGTTCCATTAAGTGTAAAGTATTAATTGTCACTTTTAATTATACATGGTCTGTACATCCAATGCTTAAATATCTTAAACAACAGATTGATGGCTTTATTCTCACTTTTGATCATTGAAATCTGTTATTTGTACATTAAAATGGGTAAGCTTAACACCTCATTTCTGTCATTAAATGTAAAGTGGAACCATATTCCATCTTCAGCTCTGCTTTGCCTCTGTTGAGAACACATGTGCACTAATGACATTCAGCGGTAGCCTAGTCAGATGATAGCCATTCACTGTATACATGAAAGACTATTACGAACACTAATTTTAGAAATCTCAGGCGTACACACAGAATATATCTGATTGGCATGGACTGAAAATTGAAAAAGGATTCTGTACCCAGATGTCTAGAAGTTAGCCTTTAAGGTACTGAATTTTCCTGGCACAAGCACAAACCTGTTTTTTTCATTATCTAATTTGTACAAGAATGATATTCAGTAAAGGAAGAAAGAAAAAGGAAGACTTGGATTTATATAGCACCTTTCATGACCACCGGACGTCTCAAAGCACTTTACAGCCAATTAAGTACTTTTTGAAGGGTAGTCGCTGTTGTAATGTCGGAAACGCAGCAGCCAATTTGCGCACAAGCAAGCTCCCACAAACAGCAATGTGATATGGGCCAAATAATTTGTTTTTTTTGTTATATTGATTGAGGGATAAATATTGACCAGGATAACTCCCCTGCTCTTCTTCAAAATAGTGCCATGGGATCTTTTCCGTCCACTTGAGAGAGCAGACAGGACATCGGTTTAACATTTCATCCAAAAGACAGCACCTCTGCACCACACTGGAGTCTCAGCCTAGATTTTTTGTGTTCAAGTCCCTGGAGAGGGACTTGAACCCACAACCTTCAAACTCAGAGGAAAGTGTGCTGCCCACTGAGCCACAGCTGACACATAAGTCATGATGCTGAATATTATAAATGAGAGTAACAATAACAAGGACTTCTTTGTTTAGATAAATAAAATCTGAAATTTATTACATATTTCAAAGTTTTGATACTTCTTCAAATTGTACAAATAGAGATGATTAAGGACATTTAGACATTAGTAATATTTTCATTGAGTTGGGGTAAAACTAAGTTACATTGTTACATCTTCTTGTGTAAGAATGTAAAATGCAGTGGAGGTGAAATTCCTGGGGTCGTAAAGGTGGTAGTGCTTTTTGCCCAAAGGGGAAGCAGGAATTTGGGACAGGACCCAGATCTGTTGAGTTTCTGCACTGTTTAAAATGCATCCCAAACGCTATTGGAGGTGAGGACAGGAGAAAGAAGAGCCCACGCTATAAACTATGCAAGCATATTCAAAAAGGAGTTAGATGTAGTCCTTACTACTAGGGGGATCAAGGGGTGTGGTGAGAAAGCAGGAATGGGGTACTGAAGTTGCATGTTCAGCCATGAACTCATTGAATGGCGGTGCAGGCTCGAAGGGCCGAATGGCCTACTCCTGCACCTATTTTCTATGTTTCTATGTTTCTATGTTTCTATTGATGGATTTTGGGATGGGTTGATATCTCCCATCCTAGGTTCTATCATTAACACCCAGAACCCTACTCCTTCTAATAAGAACCTGTATAAAGCGGATGGGCATGCCGGGATCAGCTGATAAAGGTGACAGTGGAGTCTTAAAAGCAAACTGCAACTTCTGTTTGGTAAGAACATGATGTTTTTGGCTATCATTTAGCTTTAGTTGCATATTTTTAATTTTTTTTTCTTTTTGCGCTGATCATCTGAAGCCTTCACTTCAAATCGAATTCCTCTTGGAAAGACTTCTCTGCCTAGAGAATTTAGCAGACAATCTATGAAGGCTGCACAATAGGGGTCCAATTATATATGATAGACATGTTGGAGGAAGAAGAGGAGAAGGACCTGGTGGCTGCATGGGAAGACTGTCAAACAGACAGACCCTCTCACTGCTATGATGCCAACATGGTGTATAGACCTTGGCGCACCTTTGTACATCTCTCCGGAGCTGTCATAAGAAGCTACAATTCAGTCCAGAAGCCTGGAGCAGGTCTGCATCCTGTTGCAGCCAGAAGTGGGAAGAAGATCTGCAGCTAGGGTTGCACTTACCATTGCAGAGAAGGCGACCACAGAACTCAGAACCCAGAGGCCAAAATCTACAGTCCTTCTGCCACATTCTTGTTGGAACTCTGGCAGGTGTGTGCCAGAAGGGTCAGAAATTAGGCCAAAATCTGGCCTTACACGAGGATTTCCATGAGTCTTACAAAGGATAGAGGCCCAACCCACTTCTTATAAGCCCAGTAGCATGAGAAGGCATGGGAGGACACAAGGTCTGGAGGGAGGCGTGGGGGCATACCCTATGATGGGACTTTCAACATTCCCAGCCACGTTACATCAGATCAGCAGCAGCCAAAGGATGTCAGTTTTTATCAGCTCCTTCATAACCCAACAAAACCTGCAGTGGTTCCGCTGTGCCTATTAAGGGCATAATGAGTCAAGTTTCTGGGGAAGCCAGGAACTCCCCCAAACACAACCTCTTGTATTTGCAGGGAGGGTGGGAGCAGCAGCTGATCTGCTCACTGTGCCCCCACCTCCCTCACTGGGATCTAAGGGTTCACAGCAAGTAGCATAGTATCCTAGCATAACCAGATTCTATTCCAAATTTATGCCCTCCCCCCTTCAGCGGAAATCAGGCTTTCTGTCCTCTTTGGTCCTCGGGATTCGGGCCTGATGTATATCACCTTAGAGGCTTGTTGCGAGGATATTTCCTTGTGTCTCCAGTCTCCAGAGCTTGTCTGTGGTTTTAGCTTCATGAATGCCTCCATTTATGGACTTCTGAAGCAACATATCCAAAAGCCTGGATAATCATCTGTAGACACATTCTTACAGAAGTAGAATCCTAAAATCTGCATATTACAGATACTGTGTGAGACACACCATAAATGGTGTATAAGTTGCAAGGAAGAAAAAGCATCTGACTGATATCTATCCCCAACTATCAAGCAAAGTTATCATGACTGAACCTGCACATTGCCTAAACTACGAGTCATGCAATAAACTTAAACATTTTACTGTGCCTCTGCTCATTGGCAGTCATTTGGCAAACCAAAATTCATCATATCATGCTTGAAATTGCCATTAAACTTGTATTGCAACATTGCTTCTATTCTCTCTTTCATCTCAAATCTCACCAACTGCGTCTTTAAACATTTAACTGCTTTCAGATTGTAAATAATTCTTCTGTAATTTCCCACCCTTCCTTCCATAAACCTCTACACAAACCTTTCTTTCTCCTCATGCTGTACCAATCTCCCAAATGATTCCTTTTTCTATCAACCATATATTCTCTCAAAACATTCCATGATAATTTTGCTTCGGTATTGTGATTTAAATCTCAACAAAAATCTAATCTAAAGCCTTTTCAATTTCAATAACTCTTCCAGTCTTGCAACCTACATTGGGCCCGAAATTGGTCGATGCGTACGGTCCGCCCATTTCTCGGCGGTATGTCAGCGGTGCGTTGTTTCACATTGCCGGCACACCGCCGAGACCGAAGAGGACAAAATTAGTCAACATTTTTTCGGTGGTATGTCAGCGGTCTGCATCGGGTGGTATGTATCCTAGTCGTCAATCCAGATCGACTATCTCCTTGATGGGCGGTGTGGCACGGAACTGCGCATGTGCAAATTTTTTTTCCTGTTATTTTTACAGAAGCATTTTACCCGTGGTTTTGGGGGTCAGGGGTCAGTCGTGCATGCGCTGTGAATTGAAGAGGAGGGAGAGAGAGTGAGAAGGGGCAGCAAGCTAGTTGATGGGCAGTTACTTGAAAAATACATAGCACAATGCAAATATATTCCTAACAACTAATAATTCTTCAGTTTGAAGACTAAAAAGAGATATTTAAGAAAGCAAAAATCATACAAATAGATTATGGCAATGTTAAAAAAAGACATCAAAGCGCAGGAACATCGAGAAGGAAGCGAGATTGAGGGCACCTGGCTTCGATGAGATGGAGTTACCTGCCCTTGTAAGGGGGGGGGAGGTGTTGTGTGTCTCTATGAGGGGGTCAGGTTCCCTTCTGACCAACTTGAGCGGTTTCAAATCGTTCCCCCTCCCTTAGGTCTCTGGATTTATTTGGGGGGGGGGGTGGTGGTGACAAAAGTGCAGAGGACACTGGTTTGATGCAAAGAACTTTGCTTTTATTACAGTCAAAGTAATACAGGCTTATTACTCTAGTAAGAAAATACACGGCCAAACTTACAATCACTCAAACAAAGAACAATACAAGGAAAGGTACAAGGTCAAACTTATAATCACTCCAATAAAGTACCATACACTACACATTCAAAGGGGGTTGCAGTAAAATTATACCTCCCACCTCCCAATACCTAATTCTAGCTAGGTTAGACTCCAGGGCAGGCAGGCATAGTTAATGGTAGATGGTGATGTTCTTCCTTCCTTCAGGACTTCAAGACTTTGAGGCTGGAGAGTCTCTCTCCTCTCTCTCTCCTCTCTCGCTTCTCTCTCCTCTCTCTCCTCCCTCTCTCTCTCTCTAACCTCAGTTGGAAACAGTGGCCAGTTATACGATTTCAATGTTCTATTCTTGCCGCCTAATCTGTTCACAATCCTTTGTATAATTTTGGCGGGCTTGGTTCTTCTTTGTAATATTTTGTCGGACTCGTTAAAGTTGATATGTCTTGGGTGGGTTGATGTTCGAAAACTGTTTCCTGATGGAAATATTAGTTTGGTAATTGCAATGTCCTTTTGTGCTTAGTCTTTCGCATACAGGCTGGATTGGGCTTCTTTGTGATGTATATGCTGAAATGGTTTGTCCAGGCCCAGGTTGATGGGGAGCTATCTCTGGGTGATACTCTGATGGTAATGTCTCTTGTGGAGGAAGATTTCCAAATACTCACTCTTCCAGACAGGTTAACTCAGCCCTCACACCCAGACTGTTCCAATAATCAAGTGGGCTTCTTTTGTTCCCTAGGTCTGCCCACAGGCTTGAATTTGTCTTGTAAAAGTTCTATTAAAGTTTGTAGTTTCTTCCATAAGCACTTTAGAGTTCCAAACTTTTCGGTAGATAGTCCCAAATTACATTTCCTTTCGAATGAGCCCAAACACAGGGTGGGGGGGGGGGGGCGGTTCTGGTGAATTTTGCTCTCTGCACCCTACTCGAGTATTTAACAGAGGTACTCTGAGCTAATGAAGGGTGGTTGTCGAAAGACCGCCCCAAATATAGAAACATAGAACCATAAAAAATAGGTGCAGGAGTAGGCCATTCAGCCCTTTGAGCCTGCACTACCATTCAATATGATCATGGCTGATGATGCAACTTCAGTACCCCATTCCTGCTTTCTCTCCATATCCCTTGATCCTTTTAGCCATCAGGGCCATATCTAACTCCCTCTTGAATATATCCAACGAACAGGCATCAACAAATTTCTGTGTTAGAGCATTCCAGAGGTTAACAACTCTCTGAGTGAAGAAGTTTCTCCTCATCTCGGTCCTCAATGGCTTACCGCTTATCCTTATACTGTGGCCCCTGATTCTGGACTTCCCCAACATCAGGAACATTCTTCCTGCATCTAACCTGTCCAGTCCCGTCAGAATTTTATATATTTCTATGAGATCCCCTCTCATTCTTCTAAACTTTAGTGAATACAGGCCCAGTCGATCCAGTCTCTCCTCATACGTCAGTCTCACCATCCTGGGAATCAGTCTGGTGAACCTTCACTGCACTCCCTCAATAGCAAGAACGTCCTTCCTCAGATTAGGAGACCAAAACTGAACACAATATTCCAGGTGAGGCCTCACCAAGGCCCTGTACAACTGCATTAAGACTTCTCTGCTCCTATACTCAAATCTCCTAGCTATGAAGGCCAACATGCCATTTGCCTTCTTCACCGCCTGCTGTACCTGCATGCCAACTTTCAATGATTGATGTACCATGACACCCAGGTCTCATTGCACCTCCCCCTTTTCCAATCTGCAACCATTCAGATAATATTCTGCCTTCATGTTTTTGCCACCAAAGTGGATAACATCACATTTATCCACATTTTATTGTATCTGCCATGCATTTGCCCACTCACCTAACCTGTCCAAGTCACCCTGTAGGCTCTTAGTATCTTCCTCACTGCTCACACCGCCACCCAGCTTAGTGTCGTCTGCAAACTTGGAGATATTACACTCAATACCTTCATCTAAATCATTGAGGTATATTGTAAATAGCTGGGGTCCCAGCACTGAGCCCTGCGGCACCCCACTAGTCACTGCCTACCATTCTGAGCAGGACCCATTTATCCCTACTCTCTGCTTCTGTCTGCCAACCAGTTCTCTATCCACGTCAATACATTACCCCCACTACCATGCACTTTAATTTTGCACACTAATCTCTTGTGTGGGACCTTGTCAAAAGCCTTTTGAAAGTCCAAATACACCTCATCCACTGGTTCTCCCTTGTCCATTCTACTAGTTACATCCTCAAATAATTCTAGAAGATTTGTCAAGCATGAATTCCCTTTCATAAATCCATGCTGACTTGGACAGATCCTGTCACTGCTTTCCAAATGCGCTGCCATTTCATCTTTAATAATTGATTCCAACATTTTCCCCACCACTGATGTCAGGCTAACGGTTTATAATTCCCCGTTTTCTCTATCCCTCCTTTTTTAAAAAGTGGTGTTACATTAGCTACCCTCCAGTCCATAGGAACTGATCCAGAGTCGATAGACTGTTGGAAAATGATCACCAATGCATCCACTATTTCTAGGGCCACTTCCTTAAGTACTCTGGGATTCAGACTATCAGGCCCTGGGATTTATCGGCCTTCAATCCCATCAATTTCCATACCACAATTTCCTGACTAATAAGGATTTCCTTCAGTTCCTCCTTCTCGCGAGACCCTCGGTCCCCTAGCATTTCCAGAAGGTTATATGTATCTTCTTTCGTGAAGACAGAACCATAGTATTTGTTCAATTAGTCTGCCATTTCTTTGTTCCCCATTATAAATTCACCTGATTCTGACTGCAAGGGAGCTACGTTTGTCTTCACTAATCTTTTTCTCCTCACATATCTATAGAAGCTTTTGCAGTCAGTTTTTATGTTACCAGCAAGCTTCCTCTCATACTCTATTTTCCCCCTTCTAATTAAACCCTTTGTCCTCCTCTGCTGAATTCTAAATTTCTCCCAGTCCTCAGGTTTGCTGCTTTTTCTGGCCAATTTATATGCCTCTTCCTTGGATTTAAGACTATCCATAATTTCCCTTGTTAGCCACGGTTAAGCCACCTTC
Organism: Pristiophorus japonicus; assembly: GCF_044704955.1. Taxonomy (NCBI): domain Eukaryota; kingdom Metazoa; phylum Chordata; class Chondrichthyes; family Pristiophoridae; genus Pristiophorus; species Pristiophorus japonicus. The sequence goes on along the minus strand of NC_091983.1, from coordinate 123,954,110 downwards.
CCTGTTTTTGTTTTTCCTCCAGACAGGGATGTACAATTGTTGAAGTTCATCCATGTGATCTTTAAATGTTTGCCATTGCCTACCCACCGTCAACCCTTTAAGTATCATTCGCCAGTCTATTCTAGCCAATTCACGTCTCATACCATCGAAGTTACATAGAAACATAGAAACATAGAAAATAGGTGCAGGAGTAGGCCATTCGGCCCTTCTAGCCTGCACCGCCATTCAATGAGTTCATGGCTGAACATGCAACTTCAGTACCCCATTCCTGCTTTCTCACCATACCCCTTGATTCCCCTAGTAGTAAGGACTTCATCTAACTCCTTTTTGAATATATTTAGTGAATTGGCCTCAACAACTTTCTGTGGTAGAGAATTCCACAGGTTCACCACTCTCTGGGTGAAGAAATTCCTCCTCATCTCGGTCCTAAATGGCTTCCCCCTTATCCTTAGACTGTGTTCCCTGGTTCTGGACTTCCCCAACATTGGGAACATTCTTCCTGCATCTAACCTGTCTAACCCCGTCAGAATTTTAAACGTTTCTATGAGGTCCCCTCTCATTCTTCTGAACTCCAGTGAATACAAGCCCAGTTGATCCAGTCTTTCTTGATAGGTCAGTCCCGCCATCCCGGGAATCAGTCTGGTGAACCTTCGCTGCACTCCCTCAATAGCAAGAATGTCCTTCCTCAGGTTAGGAGACCAAAACTGTACACAATACTCCAGGTGTGGCCTCACCAAGGCCCTGTACAATTGTACCAACACCTCCCTGCCCTTGTACTCAAATCCCCTTGCTATGAAGGCCAACATGCCATTTGCTTTCTTAACCGCCTGCTGCACCTGCATGCCAACCTTCAATGACTGATGTACCATGACACCCAGGTCTCTTTGCACCTGCCCTTTTCCTAATCTGTCACCATTCAGATAATAGTCTGTCTCTCTGTTTTTACCACCAAAGTGGATAACCTCACATTTATCCACATTATACTTCATCTGCCATGCATTTGCCCACTCACCTAACCTATCCAAGTCGCTCTGCAGCCTCATAGAATCCTCCTTGCAGCTCACACTGCCACCCAACTTAGTGTCATCCGCAAATTTGGAGATACTACATTTAATCCCCTCGTCTAAATCATTAATGTACAGTGTAAACAGCTGGGGCCCCAGCACAGAACCTTGCGGTACCCCACTAGTCACTGTCTGCCATTCTGAAAAATCCCCATTTACTCCTACTCTTTGCTTCCTGTCTGACAACCAGTTCTCAATCCATGTCAGCACACTACCCCCAATCCCATGTGCTTTAACTTTGCACATTAATCTCTTGTGTGGGACCTTGTCGAAAGCCTTCTGAAAGTCCAAATATACCACATCAACTGGTTCTCCCTTGTCCACTCTACTGGAAACATCCTCAAAAAATTCCAGAAGATTTGTCAAGCATGATTTCCCTTTCACAAATCCATGCTGACTTGGACCTGTCATATTACCTCTTTCCAAATGCACTGCTATGACATCCTTAATAATTGATTCCATCATTTTACCCACTACCGATGTCAGGCTGACCGGTCTGTAATTCCCTGTTTTCTCTCTCCCTCCTTTTTTAAAAAGTGGGGTTACATTGGCTACCCTCCACTCCATAGGAACTGATCCAGAGTCAATGGAATGTTGGAAAATGACTGTCAATGCATCCACTATTTCCAAGGCCACCTCCTTAAGTACTCTGGGATGCAGTCCATCAGGCCCTGGGGATTTATCGGCCTTCAATCCCATCAATTTCCCCAACACAATTTCCCGACTAATAAGGATTTCCCTCAGTACCTCCTCCTTACTAGACCCTCCGACCCCTTTTATATCCGGAAGTTTGTTTGTGTCCTCCTCAGTGAATACCGAACCATAGTACTTGTTCAATTGGTCCGCCATTTCTTTGTTCCCCGTTATGACTTCCCCTGATTCTGACTGCAGGCGACCTATGTTTGTCTATACTAACCTTTTTCTCTTTACATATCTATAGAAACTTTTGCAATCCGTCTTAATGTTCCCTGCAAGCTTCTTCTCATACTCCATTTTCCCTGCCCTAATCAAACCCTTTGTCCTCCTCTGCTGAGTTCTAAATTTCTCCCAGTCCCCGGGTTCTCTGCTATTTCTGGCCAATTTGTATGCCACTTCCTTGGCTTTAATGCTATCCCTGATTTCCCTTGATAGCCACGGTTGAGCCACATTCCCTTTTTTATTTTTACGACAGACAGGAATGTACAATTGTTGTAGTTCATCTATGCGGTCTCTAAATGTCTGCCATTGCCCATCCACAGTCAACCCCTTCAGTATCATTCGCCAATCTATCCTAGCCAATTCACGCCTCATACCTTCAAAGTTACCCTTCTTTAAGTTCTGGACCATGGTCTCTGAATTAACTGTTTCATTCTCCATCCTAATGCAGAATTCCACCATATTATGGTCACTCTTCCCCAAGGGGCCTCGCACAACGAGATTGCTAATTAATCCTCTCTCATTACACAACACCCAGTCTAAGATGGCCTCCCCCCTAGTTGGTTCCTCGACATATTGGTCTAAAAAACCATCCCTTATGCACTCCAGGAAATCCTCCTCTACCGTATTGCTTCCAGTTTGGTTAACCCAATCTATGTGCATATTAAAGTCACCCATTATAACTGCTGCACCTTTATTGCACGCACCCCTAATTTCATGTTTGATGCCCTCCCCAACATCACTACTACTGTTTGGAGGTCTGTACACAACTCCCACTAACGTTTTTTGTCCTTTGGTATTCTGCAGCTCTACCCATATAGATTCCACATCATCCAAGCTAATGTCCTTCCGAACTATTGCCTTAATTTGCTCCTTAACCAGCAATGCTACCCCACCTCCTTTTCCTTTTATTCTATCTTTCCTGAATGTTGAATACCCCTGGATGTTGAGTTCCCAGCCCTGATCATCCTGGAGCCACGTCTCCGTAATCCCAATCACATCATATTTGTTAACATCTATTTGCACAGTTAATTCATCCACTTTATTGCGGATACTCCTTGCATTAAGACACAAAGCCTTCAGGCTTGTTCTTTTAACACCCTTTGTCCTTTTAGAATTTTGCTGTACAGTGGCCCTTTTTGTTCTTTGCCTTGGGTTTCTCTGTCCTTCACTTTTCCTCATCTCCTTTCTGTCTTTTGCTTTTGCCTCCTTTTTGTCTCCCTGCATTGGTTCCCATCCCCCTGCCATATCAGTTTAAATCCTCCCCAAAAGCACTAGCAAACACTCCCCCTAGGACATTGGTTCCGGTCCTGCCCAGGTGCAGACCGTCCGGTTTGTACTGGTCCCACCTCCCCCAGAACCGGTTCCAATGCCCCAGGAATTTGAATCCCTCCCTGTTGCACCACTGCTCAAGCCACGTATTCATCTGCACTATCCTGCGATTCCTACTCTGACTATCACGTGGCACTCGTAGCAATCCCGAGATTACTACTTTTGAGGTCCTACTTTTTAATTTAGCTCCGAGCTCCTTAAATTCGTTTCGTAGGACCTCATCCCTTTTTTTACCTATGTCGTTGGTACCAATGTGCACACGACAACTGGCTGTTCTCCCTCCCTTTTTAGAATGTCCTGCACCCGCTCCGAGACATCCTTGACCCTTGCACCAGGGAGGCAACATACCATCCTGGAGTCTCGGTTGCGGCCGCAGAAACGCCTATCTATTCCCCTCACCATTGAATCCCCAATCACTATTGCTCTCCCACTCTTTTTCCTGCCCTCCTGTGCAGCAGAGCCAGCCATGGTGCCATGAACTTGGCTGCTGCTGCCCTCCCCTGATGAGTCATCCCCCTCAACAGTACCCAAAGCAGTGTATCTGTTTTGCAGGGGGTTGACCACAGGGGACTCCTGCACTACCTTCCTTGCACTGCTCTTCCTGTTGGTCTTCCATTCCCTATCTGGCTGTGGACCCTTTCCCTGCGGTACGACCAACTCGCTACACGTGATACTCACGTCATTCTTAGCATCGTGGATGCTCCAGAGTGAATCCACCCTCAGCTCCAACTCCGCAACGCGGTCTGTCAGGAGCTGGAGGCGGATACACTTCCCGCACACGTAATCGTCAGGGACACCGGAAGTGTCCCTGAGTTCCCACATGGTACAGGAGGAGCATAACACCCGACCGAGCTCTCCTGCCATGACTTAACCCTTATATACACTTAAATTGGCAACAACAATGTTAAAAGTTACTCACTGATATAGAAGAGAAAAAAGAAAAACTACTCACCAATCACCAGCCAATCACTTACCCTCTTGGCTGTGACGTCACCTTTTGATTTCTTTCTACTTCTTTTTTGCCTTCTCCCTGTAGCTGCACAAGTCACGCCTTTTATAGGCCTCTCCACGCACCTCCTCGACGCTGCTCCCGACTCCCTGCTGTGCCTTTTATAGGCCTCTCCACGCACCTCCTCGACGCTGCTCCCGACTGCCGCCGACGCTGGGCCCCGGACTCCCTGCTGTGCCTTTTATAGGCCTCACCACGCACCTCCTCGACGCTGCTCCCGACTGCCGCCGACGCTGGGCCCCGGACTCCCTGCTGTGCCTTTTATAGGCCTCTCCACGCACTTCCTCGACGCTGCTCCCGACTGCCGCCGACGCTGGGCCCCGGACTCCCTGCTGTGCCTTTTATAGGCCTCTCCACGCACCTCCTCGACGCTGCTCCCGACTGCCGCCGACGCTGGGCCCCGGACTCCCTGCTGTGCCTTTTATAGGCCTCTCCACGCACCTCCTCGACGCTGCTCCCGACTGCCGCCGACGCTGGGCCCCGGACTCCCTGCTGTGCCTTTTATAGGCCTCACCACGCACCTCCTCGACGCTGCTCCCGACGCTGGGCCCCGGACTCCCTGCTGTGCCTTTTATAGGCCTCTCCACGCACCTCCTCGACGCTGCTCCCGACGCTGGGCCCCGGACTCCCTGCTGTGCCTTTTATAGGCCTCACCACGCACCTCCTCGACGCTGCTCCCGACTGCCGCCGACGCTGGGCCCCGGACTCCCTGCTGTGCCTTTTATAGGCCTCACCACGCGCCTCCGACGCTGCTCCCGACTGCCGCCGACGCTGGGCCCCGGACTCCCTGCTGTGCCTTTTATAGGCCTCTCCACGCACCTCCTCGACGCTGCTCCCGACTGCCTAGTCTCTGATTTAACTGTGTCACTCTCCATCTCGATAAAGAATTCAACCATATTATTGTCACTCTTCCCCAAGGGGCCTCGCACAACAAGATTGCTAATTACTCCTTTCTCATTACACATCACCCAGTCTTGGATGGCCAGACCTCTAGTTGGTTCCTCGACAAATTGGTCTAGAAAACCATCCCTAATACACGCCAGGAAATCCTCCTCCACTGTATTGCTACCAGTTTGGTTCGCCCAATCTATATGTAGATTAAAGTCGCCCATGATAACTGCTGTACCTTTATTGCACGCATCCCTAATTTCTTGTTTGATGCTGTCCCCAACCTTACTACTACTGTTTGGTGGTCTGTACACAACTCCCACTCGTGTTTTCTGCCCTTTGGTATTCCGCAGCTCTATCCATACAGATTCCACATCATCCAAGCTAATGTCCTTCCTTACTATTGCATTAATTTCCTCTTTAACCAGCAACGCTACCCCACCTCCTTTTCCTTTCTGTCTATCCTTCCTGAATGTTGAATACTCCTCGATGTTGAGTTCTCAGCCTTGCTCACCCCAAAGGAGTACAACAGGATATGGGACGAGATTGGGGAGGCTATGTCCTCTAAAAGTCCCATGGTATGCATCAGGAAAAGATACCGTAAGAGGTGGAATGGCCTGGTGAGGGTAGCAAGAGTAAGTAATGATTTTATTTATGCACTCCTCCTCCCCGCACCGCCACCCCCCCCTCACCCCCGTCCTCCCATGTGCCTTGTACTATGTAAATGTAGGTTCATTGTCACATGGATGATGTTATTTATCTTGTTACCGTGATGTATTTTTGCTTTTGAGGCAATGACAAGAGGATCAACGCCATGCTTATTTTATGTGTTTGTGTGTATAAGATGTTAAATGGATTGAAGATTTTTACTTTGATTTAGTTTACTTTCTGCAGAAGAAGATATCTCCAATAGCAGCGCACGGTGGGAGGACCCACAACCCAGAAGCCTCTAACTGACATCGAGATCCGTGCCCTGTCTCTGGTTGGGGATAGCAACCGTGCCACCACCGGCATTGGAGCTGACCCACTCACACAAGATGATAAGTTGAATAAAATGCAATCTGCATTGCGGTCCTCTCATGTCATGTAATGTAACTGTAACTGTAATGTTGGCCTGATCTAATGTAATATAAATTTATTGCACTGTAATTTTGGCCTCATGTTGGGCTGTAGTAACACCTGCCCTCCTGTATGGCTCAGAGACATGGACCATATACAGTAGACACCTCAAGTCGCTGGAGAAATACCACCAACGATGTCTCTGCAAGATCCTACAAATCCCCTGGGAGGACAGACACAGCAATGTTAGCATCCTCGACCAGGCTAACATCCCCAGCATTGAAGCACTGACCACACTTGATCAGCGCCACTGGGCAGGTCACATTGTTCGCATGCCAGACAGGAGACTCCCAAAGCAAACGCTCTACTCGGAACTCCTTCACGGCAAACGAGCCAAAGGTGGGCAGAGGAAACGTTACAAGGATACCTTCAAAGCCTCCCTGATAAAGTGCAACATCCCCACCGACACCTGGGAGTCTCTGGCCAAAGACCGCCCGAAGTGGAGGAAGTGCATCTGGGAGGGCACTGAGCACCTAGAGTCTCATCGCCGAGAGCATGCAGAAATCAAGTGCAGGCAGCAGCAAGAGCATACGGCAAACCTGTCCCACCCACCCTTTCCCTCAACGACTATCTGTCCCACCTGTGACAGGGACTGTGGTTCACGTATTGGATGTTCAGCCACCTCATTTTTAGAGTAAGCAAGTCTTCCTCGATTGTGAGGAACTGACTATGATGATGACTGAGGGCATGTAACGCAATGCATATATGTATTGTCTGTCTGCGATATGTAATGCAGTACTGCAGCATTTAAGTAAGATTGCAATAATCATTGTACTATGTACTCATGTAACCCTGACCCCTCCCTTGGTGCCAAGCTTTTTTAAATGTTGTTTTGTACTTCCAGACTCGGATGTTTCAGACCACAGTGACACAGATGACAGACCCACTGCCTCCACCTCTGGTGTCACCCAGCCCTCTCTTGACTTCACCACTGGCAGAGATGAGGAAGATGAAGAGGAAGAGCCGCTGATCCTGGAGCCAGTGGAGGTGGAGCTGGTGGTGGAGATGGAGGAGGATACACCAGCTCTATGTGGGACAGCTGGAATATCCTCCACCACGGAGTCTGTATTCAGGGGATTCCCCCATGGCTCCTTCGATTCTGCCGGACCAAGCCCCACGCAGCAAGACACCTCCAGTGTTGCAGCGCCTTTGGCGCAGTGCTGGAAGTGGTGCAGGAAAGGTCGGTTGCCTTTGGTGTGTACCAGGACATGGTGCGTCTGTCACAGGCCAGCGTCGACATGGGTCGAGAGCTGCTCAAGGCCATGACTACAATAGCCACAAACATCGCGGCTCTATCAGAGTGGCAGTGGGTGGATATGTCGCGTATGATCGCTGTGATGGAACAAACCGCCGATGTCGTTGAAGCCATGTGGAAATCGATGTGATCAGGACATGGCGCGGAATCCCCCCGTGCCATAGTAGTCAGGTCGACAGCACCTGAGGGTGGGGAGCTGACATCATCTTCCAGCCCTGAAGCTGTGCTTGCCACATCACGAGCTTCTCCTGAGGCCCCATTTATTGCACCTGCAATGTCTGACCTCCAACGATAGCAACAGCTCTTGGGATTCAGTGCTGCACGCTGGCTTGGTACCACCACGGGGAGGTCCGTGCTCAGGGGCACTGGGAAAGGGAAGGGCGGGAGTAAAAAAGGGGGGAATAGTCCCAAAGGTGGTGTAGAACGCAGGCATGGATGGGGCAGAGGTCGTGGCCGAGGAAAGTAAAGGGTCTTTTTGTTGTAATTGAAGTTTGATTCGTAAAAGTTTATTAAAGTTGTAAAAGTTTTGTTAAAGTTGTTTTATAGTTATAAGTTTTACAAAATTTTAAAATTGTAGTATATTTTTAAAATTTTTACATAAATGTTTGAATTGAATTTACGTACTTTTGTACAGTGTCAAACTTTTGAGGTAACAGGGTCCCAAAACGCAGTTCTCCACATTCAAGCAAAGCGTTCATTTATAAACCTTCTCACATCTGGTTCCTCCATTAGACAGGTAGTCAGCAATACAGGCTGAGATAGTACAGGCCATATTCTTTTTAAATCTCCACAATATTTTTCAATTAAAAAAAAATAACTAAAAGGCCTTCTAACTTAATTACCTAGTACCAATAAAAATACCTTTCCCACTGTAAATCACACTGTAAATCGCACTGTAAATCACACTGTAAATCACACTGTAAATCGCACTGTAAATCGCACTGTAAATCACACTGTAAATCGCACTGTAAATCACACTGTAAATCGCACTATAAATCGCACTGTAAAGTCACTGTTCACCTCAGAAATACAGAAGGGCTGCTTTAGCTGGCAGTTCCCGATTTCCAAAATGGCAGCTTCGTGCACTCCGCCCATTTAACATCGCGTAAAACCACCTTTTCCAGGACGGTATGCAGCTCCGTTATGTTGGCGGTATGCGATGAAAATCCGACTTTTTGTGCGGTATGCGGGTGGTCTTGCATGGTGGACAGTGTGCATACCTCTTGGCAGTATGTCAATTATGAATATTCCGCCGAGCAGTATGTCAGCGGTATGTAAGTGATTTTTAACAAAATCGCATTTTTGGGCGGTACGCCGATGGTACGCAAAGAGTAGGGTGTGGTACGTCGACCAATTTCGGGCCCATTATTTTTAAAGTTAATACTATTAACTTTTATTTAATAATATGTATAGGTAATAGTTTTTGTACAGCCCTCAATGTACTTCTGTATTTCATTGCATATTTAGATTTAACTTATTTTTATTTTCACAATGTATCATTTTTATATAATTTCTACTATACTTTTGGAGATCTATTATTTGTACTGTTAGCAACAATGGCACTCAGTTGTCACTCTGCATAAAGTATAAGTGCCACATGAAGAATTTTGCAATACTGGAAAACATTCTTGTTAAAAATGCCTTGAAGTTGAAATTGTGCCAACCAACTGCAGTAAATTCATAAAGACTTCAATTCAGTTGTTGCCCAACTGTTCAACCCAAAACTTCCACGTGGTCAGCTTAAATGTATTTGGAAACAAAAAACATTCCCTTCCCCCCCGTACCCCCCCCCCCCCCCCACACACACACACACATACACACACGCACGCAGTTCAAATGTGTTTCATGTAGCATCTGTTAGTTATCCAAGACTAATTTCTGCTCTCAGTACACTTTTGAAAAGCAGGAAAATGTTGATTACAAAGAAAATAAAAACAACTTTCCTATAATATTTTCCACATGTATTTGCCAGGTTGACACACCAATACAGCTCTTATCTAGATCCATTTAAGCATTTCTTCCCAATGCTAACATGAACTAAAGTATAATATGATGGGCATTTGTCAAGTTTTTAATCTGTGACCCAAGCTTTACATTTTAGCCACATTTTATTCAAATTGTCTATTGTGCATTGCAATTAGTACTTAGTGTGGATGTTTGAAAAGTACTATATTCAATAATTATATCATGATGTGGTGGATATTATGCACTCGCTCATACAGATTAGTCATGTCAGTGAATTATGTTCAGAAGCATGTGAACTAAGAGGTGATAGAACATAGGGGTGCCTTCCAAGACACTATGCCCACCCACAAGGAATTTTGAGATAGAAACATTGCATCTTTCAAAATGAAACTAGATACATATTTGAAGCAGAGGAAAATACAGGACTATGGGTGAGAGTGGGGCAGTAGATTAATGTTACATTGTTCTAGCAAAGGGCTGACCACATACACAATCGGCCAAATGTGTTCTAAAGGTCTATGGTTCTTAACTTCATCACCATTACATGTAAATCAAAAAAGAACAGAGCCTGAGAAAGCTTCATTAAAGTACAGAATTATTTAGTCCAGATTTAAAACTACAATGTATATTTCTGAAGAATTTACAGCTCTGCATTATAATGTACCATATCTAAACTAAAAGGCAAATAAGGTTCTAAAACAAAAGTTTTAAAATAAATCTATTTTCTTTTTATGTTGATATGTATACCTATTTATATATTTTATATACTTAACATATGTAAGAAAATATTACTTATGTTATCTTGCCTGATAAGGTGGTGGATACAAAGCCAATAATAGTGTTCAACAGGGAATTGGATAAATACTTGAAGGAGAAACATTTGCAGGGGTATGGGGAATGAGCAGGGGAGTGGGATTGCTCTTCAAAAGAGCCAGCGCAGACTCGATGGGCCGAATGGTCTCCTTCTGTGCTGTACTATTCTATGATTCTATGATCTTTCCCTCAGTAACACGCACTCCTCTTTAGTGCATAAATGATCTCTATACAGCAAAGAAGGATTTACACAAGGTATATGTTATAATACCAAATCATAACTCATGAATAAATAGTGTCACTACTGAAGAGCTAATATTTTATAGAATTTAATTAAACACCAGTAAATCAACTTAGATAAAATGTAAGAAATTATGTATTTTTTTTTAGAAATTTGAAGTGACATTGACATTGATCAGACTTTTTATTAGTAAACCATGAAATAATAAACTGCCACATTTGTTACAAGAATTAATGGATTCCATTTTTAAGGTACAAATGAAAGCCATTAACTTAATGATGAGTCTATTTTGTTTGTAAGAACTGCAACACGAATCACTTAAAAAGAATTGGCCTTCATACGCAAGTTATATTGGTCTATCCAGAGCAGAGGCTGCTCCACTTCTGTCACTGTTTGGGGGGAAACAATGAATTGTACATGGCCACCAATACTGTTCACTGTGGGTGATGGTGGAGGAAGGAGCGGGGGCGGGGGGGGGGGGGTGGGGGGGGGGCAGGGGAATGGTACAGGAAACAGCACAAGTTATAAAAAGGTCAGTTAAGAAAATGGGCATTACACCAGCCGCAGATAAACAGCAGCCAATGTGATATCAGTAAGGTTAGGCCGACACTGGCAGCACTTGGACTCTTGTAAGGTAAATCACATTGTAGGATAATTTCCACAAGTGCAATATAATGGGATATTACTATAATACATTTGACAGATCAATTTTCTATTGTAATAAAGGAGGGATATTTTGGCTTTAAAGATCTAAGGACTAAATGTTCCTGTTTGTGTGTATTGCCGACTGAAACAGCGTCCTGTGGGGGACCCCAGCGATGAGTAGCACTCAATCAGTCACACCAGAATATCTAGGTTTGAACATAATTCTTATTCATGGCGAGCTCCCTTCCATACAAAAGGCAGCTTGTGTGAGCTTGCACACACTGGATAGGAAAAATAAAAGGCCACACTAGCCAATTGACATAAAAAATAATGGAAGAGATTAAAACTTCACACAATGCATGGGAACATTTATGGATGGTGCTCTTAAGGTGCTGATGCATACAGTGAGTCAAGGGAGGCTTGTTCTGTTGGCTTTAAGGGCACCCTCCCCAGAGAAGAGTTATTCAAAGTGCTTGTCACAATATAGCTGTCAGTGTGATTGCAACAACCAGAGCACCCAGCTCCAAATGTGGAAAAGATATGGAACAATGCCACGGTAATACGACCCAGCATTTTCTTACAGTTAGTAGCGTCCCAAATATGCATTGACAAAGTGTATCCCCAGGACCTATTATTTTACTGCTTGCTCCTTCAAAGCTTTCATTTTGAGAACAACTCTTTTGTATGCTTAACATATATGACAGTAAAGCAACATGGAACACATATAGGCTGCAACTTACATCTGAAACTGTTGGCACACTGAAATTCTAATGGAGCTTCACACAGTAAATCCTTCCAAGCCAACCTAACTTAACTGGCACATTGGCCACACATCTATCATTGTATGTGCTTCTTAAAGTTACGGCTCCAGACTGCTTCTTTGCTTACAGGACAAGATGGTACACAACAGAAAGGAATAAAGCTGAACTGGAGGAGGGGCCAGAAAATTCAAGACCTTAATTCACTTTGAAGAGGGAACCTTCAAAAATCCATGCCTACAATGATAATGAGATGATAAACCCAGAGACATTGTCAAAGCTCAAGACTAGTACCATCCTGCCCTTGTTATGTCTTGTTCCTTTACTCACTCACTGATGCACAGACATACACACAACCATAAAACCATCACACATGTTATAGTGCAAGATAAACTCTAAAGATGTGGCTTGAAATCAGCATCTTAACATATGTCCCTCTTTGTAACTATGGGCCTTGAAAAGTAGCTTGCCAGTGCTGCCAGTGATCTCAAACAAGCTAGCACTTCACACTACCTGTATCGCTCTTACCAACATTCACGATTTCCAGCACAGCCGCACATACCCTGGAGAATGCTAATAGTGAGCTTGAAGAGATCACACTGAGCCATAATGCACAAGTGAGGAGAACTAATGATAGTGGCACTGTCAATCAGCAGGAAAGGTGATGAAATGCTAGCCCTGCTCAATAATGCATCAACCATCCACTGATACTTCTGTGGTTAGCAGTTTGACTGATATTGTAGATGATCCATATGCTCGCCATCAAGGAGACAGGTGCATAAACAGCGAGGGCAGAGTTTGCCATAGGGAGGCCATTCCTATGGTGGAGATTCACAGCAGGTTTTCTTGCAGCATATGACACAGCTGTGCTACTGTCTCCTTGCTGAACCTCAGCTTTCAGAGGCAGTCCTCGGATATCATTTCCAGTTAGCTGTACCTGGACGTGCAGATATGTCTGGTGACTTAATGATAGATACGGGCAGTTGAACTCTGGTGTCAGCTGAACATCCTGGTATACCATCTTTGATCCTCCTCATCCTCTGGCATAAAATCCTGTGATGGAGTACATTAAAAATTATCTTTATATCGTGCCATGCAATGGCAAGTGAAAAATAAACATACTGCTAAGCGATACATTCACATTAAATGATGACTCTACTGGCCTTGGGCAGGAATGGGGCAGGACAACGCGGAATTCAGGAGTTGCCTCATTATGCCCTTATTTGAATTCCGTTCGCCTGTGTACTGAAGCTGTTGCAACTTCAGTGCCAGTGAACAAGCAAGTAATTAATTTTGTACATTGGTCAAAGCAAGTGGGGAGTTGACAGGTTTGTGACTTTTTCCCAGCTCCTGCTCACGCAGCGGCAGGAATTTCTACTTTTGCCTGTTTCAGTAGCTACCCAAGAAGCCAGTGCGTATGGCGTTGCTTATGTTAAACAACGTGGCAGATCACTATTTGTTCACCACTCAGTATTATGTGGGAGTGATATTGTGGATAATTTCATCTTTATTCCTTCAATGTTTTACTGGTTTAATTCATTGTTACATCTCCGCAGAATTAAACAATGTAAACAAATGCATAATGATGCAGATGTCGCAAGTGTGAATCATTCCTAAAACATCTATTACTGGAGAGGATGTAAAAGCTGGTTGGCACATTTAAAAGAAACATATTGGGCTTAAATTTAATATATTGAAACTCTGGACATGTAACTGACTCACCGAGGACTGTTTCCATTTGAAAACTAAGATATGAGTTCACAAACTTTCCGAATGAAACTTCATCTTGTCAGTCTGAAAGATGCCAAAAATTGGGACTGAAATGTGTTTTCCCTTTCCAAATAGTAATTTTAATGCAGTCCACCCATTAGGAGGGGCAGACCACAGTTTCAAAAATAGCCCATATGTACCAATACTCCACAGAACCTATTGGTAAACAGCCCCATGATGGCAATGCATTATCAAAATCATGCCCCTAGTGCCAAAGTGTTGGTGGTTATTATCACATTGAATGTTCTGGACATGAATGATGATAACAAACTTTCACCTCTAACATGTGGTTTCATCAGAGCAACATTCAATATAAGGCATTTTATAATAACATGACAAAAACATTAAACACTTTTTTCCAGTGAACATTACTGTTGTGAAGATTCTTATTACATTGCTAATTTAGAGGAAACCGTTTCAATGTACTTCTGACACTTAGGCAGGAAAGTAATAATATATCACAGGCCCATAAAAATTATGCAAAAAAATGACAATACTGCAGGTAAAAAAAAATTGGCAATACAATTATTAGGTTAAGATTAGATACCTACTGAAACTAATGTCATGAGCGTAGTATGTGGCATAATACATTGAGAGATCAATGCAATCTGGCACGAAGTGGCTGGATGCAGAATATTCTACACAATTCATCATATGGTGAATTATTCATCTCATGCATGGCACCATTATGAGAGACTGAATGGAAGCTATCTCTATCAGAAGGAATAATTACTCACTCTTATGCTCAGCTGTGCATAGTCAGAGCCACACGCCTCTGAGTCAGAAGATTGTGGGCTCCAGAGAGTTGAGTACAAAATCTAGGCTGACACTCCAGTGCAGTACTGAGGGAGTGCTGCACTGTCGCAGGTGTGGTCTTTAGGATGGAACGTTAACATGAGGCCCCGTCTGTCCTCTTAAGTGGTTGTAAAATATCCCATGGCACTATTTCAAACCAGCATCACTAACACAGATGATCTGGTCATTCTCACGTTGCTGTTTGTGGGACCTTGCTGCATGCAAATTGGCATTTTATTTTTTTCACTTAGTTGTATTGTGAGGAGCACAAATGGCAGTGTGGATCAGTTTGGATACATGGCCTGTTTCTGTGCTGTAGACTCAATGGGGGTAATTTTAAACCACTCACAACGGGTGGGAGAGGATTGGCGGGGGGGGGGGGCGTTGGGATTAAATAAGTTAAAATGAGAACTACCACGTCACACACTGCCTATTTCCGGTTCACCCATGTCGGGTTTAGAGTTGGCCGAGTAACCCAGTTTAGAGAGGCTTCGTTATAAAATATTCTAGGCTAGAAATTAGGCAACACCACGTTTGGAGGCCGAGACTCCTTTGTGCCAGGCGAAGAAGTCGCGCCCCTCGCGATAAGTTACTGCCCCTGAAAGGAAGTGGAGCACTAAATCCAACACTCCACTTCCTGTCTGGGGTGGGAGCGGGGCAGGAGCGGGACGCATAGCTCAGCAGCACTACGCACTGGGCCGTGTAGCGTGGCCGTGTACGAGAGGCTCTTCCCTGAATTAAGGGGAAGGGCCCAAGCTGCATACTCCGCACCTACCTACCTGGGCCGCACAGCGGGGTGCTGCGCGATAAGCCCGACACTCAAGCATCGACCCTGCGTCCAAAGCGGTATCGGAGCGGAAAACAAAATGTGAGATATTTTTCAGGAGCAGTCGACCACCTGGCCTTTAAATTTCACCCAGTAGCGGCCGACCGCCGGGTACACGTCCCCTGAAGCTATTGCTGTTATCGCCCGGCACAGCTTCAGGGGGAGAAACCCAATTTAGGTGCCTGGGCACTAACGGGGTGATGCACATGCCGATGACATCACGATCTCCGGGCGCAGAGGATCAGTGCGCAACGTCGAATTTAACGGGAGTCGTTAGTGGTGCTGCGCCCGGTCACAAAGTCATTTGTGCCCCGTTAGTGCCTCCCCCCCAGGGGGCACTAATAGACTGCACAAATGACCCCAATTTTCTTCCTTCTATTCCAGATAAGCTCAAACTACACAATACTGGATAACAAACTAAGAACAAGCAATTCTGTGCATCCATCACGTAACAAATGGGACCTATTACAGTTTAATATACCAGAGTTTTCCATGACACATTGGTAACTTACTGAATGCATTAAGTGTACTTGTAGTATAGTTTTATGATGATAGCATCAATAAGTTAGAGAATAGAATAATTTTTGAACTCTTTTAACATGAAGGAATTTTCCATGTCTGATAGATTCCATTATTCATGGCAACTGTGCAAGGCTAATTAAGGCAGATAAAAAAAAGTAAAAGTGATAATACAAAATAATGAGAACCAGCTTTCAGCTACTGGATGGTAGTTGAGATGAATGTTATCTAGCAGAAGAATGAATAAAGAGTACAAACTACACATTCACATTGCAGAGCAAATGACTTAACTCCTTGATATCCTCATTTTCTTTGCAACTGCCATTGTCTAATTACCTTTGTATGTTCAAGATTGAAGAGTTGTTGCCTTACTGCATCATGTCATGAGCTGCACTGCTCATTATTAGTTTGTTCTGTCAAATTAAATCAGACTAGAAGGACTGGAAAATTGAACTATAATTGTTTCATTTTGTAGCCATGTCAATCCATATAGGTACTAAATACATTAAATAAACAATGCTAGATAGCTGGGAGTGAGCTACGAGGCATTAATTCCACAAAAGGTATGGTACTTCTTTGGGGATTATTTCAAGGCTTGAAGGCCGATAAATCCCCGGGGCCTGATAGTCTGCATCCCAGAGTACTTAAGGAACTGGCCCTACAAATAGTGGATGCATTTTTCAACAGTCTATCGACACTGGATCAGTTCCTATGGACTGGAGGGTAGCTAATGTAACACCACTTTTTAAAAAAGGAGGGAGAGAGAAAACGGGTAATTGTAGACCAGTTAGCCTGACATCAGTAGTGGGGAAAATGTTGGAATGAATTATTAAAGATCAAATAACAGCGCATTTGGAAAGCAGTGACAGGATCGGACCAAGTCAACATGGATTTAGGAAAGGTAATCATGCTTGACAAATCTTCTGGAATTTTTTGAGGATGTAACTAGTAGAGTGGACAAGGGAGAATCAGTGGATGTGATGTATTTGGACTTTCAAAAGGCTTTTGACAAGGTCCTACACAAGAGATTGGTGTGCAAAATTAAAGCACATGGTATTGGGGGTAATGTACTGATGTGGATAGAGAATTGGTTGGCAGACAGGAAGCAGAGAGTCGGATAAATGTCCTTTTCAGAATGGCAGGCAGTGACTAGTGGGGTGCCGCAGGGCTCAGTGCTGGGATCCCAGCTATTTACAATATACATTAATGATTTAGATGAAGGAATTGAGTGTAATATCTCCAAGTTTTCAGATGACACTAAACTGGGTGGCGGTGTGAGCTGTGAGGAGGATGCTAAGAGGCTGCAGGGTGACTTGGACATGTTGGGTGTGTGGGCAAGTGCATGGCAGATGCAGTATAACGTAGATAAATGTGAGGTTATCCACTTTGGGGGCAAAAACACAAAGGTAGAATATTATCTGAATGGTAGCAGGTTAGGAAAAGGGGAGGTGCAAGGAGACCTGGGTGTCATGGTACATCAGTCATTGAAAGTTGGCATGCAGTTACAGCAGGTTGTGAAGAAGGCAAATGGTATGTTGGCCTTCATAGCTAGGGTTTTGAGTATAGAAGCAGGGAGGTCTTACTGCAGTTGTACAGGGTCTTGGTGAGGCCTCACCTGGAATATTGTGTTCAGTTTTGGTCTCCTAATCTGAGGAAAGACGTCCTTGCAGCGAAGATTCACCAGATTGATTCCCAGGATGGCAGGACTGACATATGAGGAGAGACTAGATCGACTGGGCCTTTATTCACTGGAAATTAGAAGGATGAGAAGGGATCTCATAGAAACATATAAAATTCTGACAGGACTTGACAGGTTAGATGCAGGAAGAATGTTCCCGATGTTGGGGAAGTCCAGAACTAGGGGACACAGTCTAAGGATACGGGATAAGCCATTTAGGACTGAGATGAGGAGCAACTTCTTCACTCAGAGAGTTGTTAACCTGCGAAATTCCCTACCACAGAGAGTTGTTGATGCCAGTTCATTGGGTATATTCAAGAGGGAGTTAGATATGGCCCTTACGGCTAAAGTGATCAAGCGGTATGGAGAGAAAGCAGATGAATGATCAGCCATGATGTTATTGAATGGTGGTGCAGGCTCAAAGGGATGAATGGCCTACTCCTGCACCTATTTTCTATGTTTCTATGTTTCTATGTTTCAATGCAACTGCTAATGTAAATACAATAATGTCAGGTCACATGTCAAGTTCCTGTGTAAGGGAGCCATCTTGTACTGTTTGCTGTTAGTGATGTTGTAAAGAATATATCACATTTGGCAAACGATCATGGGATTTCTGGATTCTGTAGCTGAAATTTGTGTTGGTGGATGATTCCTGCCATACAACAGAGACACTTTGAGAGGTTCTTTGCTTTGCAACTCAGCTAAAAATCCAAGGTAAATTTCAAGCATGCTTGACTGAATTTAGATGAACCAGATGGCCATGCCTATGGGAATAATTGGGCGCTTGGGTGAGTTCCATCATGACTGAGATACTTTTGGAGCCTATGTGGAGCGGCTAGAAATGGTTTTCACCGCAAATATTAACATTGAAGTCCCGGATGATGAAAACCTTAACCGGGTGGTGTTAGAAAGAAATCGAGCCATTTTCCTGACTGAAGCAGGCCCCGAGGTGTATGAAACCATGAAAAAAGTGCTTGCTCCTGTTAAGCCAAAGGAAATGCCACTGAAGTAGATTCTAACCAAGTTAGAACAGCACTACAGTCCTGAGCTCCTGGAAATTGCTGAAAGTTATTGTATTGGAATATGAGATCAATTCATTGACTAAGGTATCAGTGAGTTTATTATAGCATACAAAAGCTAATATTCACTGTCATTTCGAATACTTTCAGGACCAAGCATTGTGTGACTGCTTTGTGGGATGAAAAAGGAAACAATCAGAAGAAAATTGTTGACAACCCCGAACTTGACCTTTGAGTTAGCTTGTCAGGCAGCTATTGAAATGGATATGGCAGACCAATATTCCCGAGAATTTTGCAACATTTCCAGTCATCAGCCAACCAAGGTGGATCGCCTGCAGGTTAAAAGTAAAAGGCAGCTGGGCCCCAAGGCTTCAGTAGTTGGCTATGCTATCGGTGTCTGGGACAACTCAAAGTTGTCAATATGTGAAGGCAGGATGTTTCTTCAGCAAGAAAACAGAGCATCTTGCAAAAGCTTGGCGACTGAAGAGTAAACCGATGTTCAATACTATAAGTAGAAATCACTGGAGACTACAAAATATTGAAGAGAAGCAACAGGATGAGGAGGTTTTGGAGATACACGTCATCAGGAGCACAAGGGTACCTAACAACGATTCGCAAAGTATCGTCTTCCAAGTAGGCGTAGCAGGAACATAAGAACATAAGAACATAAGAACATAAGAATTAGGAACAAGAGTAGGTAATCTAGCCCCTCGAGCCTGCTCCACCATTTAACAAGATCATGGCTGATCTGGCCGTGGACTCAGCTCCACTTACCCGCCCTCTACCCATAACCCTTAATTCCCTTATTGGTTAAAAATCTATCTATCTGTGACTTGAATACATTCAATGAGCTAGCCTCAACTGCTTCCTTGGGCAGAGAATTCCACAGATTCACAACCCTCTGGGAGAAGAAATTCCTTCTCAACTCGGTTTTAACTTGGCTCTCCCTTATTTTGAGGCTGTGCCCCCGAGTTCTCGTCTCCCTGACCAGTGGAAACAACCTCTCTGCCTCTATCTTGTCTATCCCTTTCATTATTTTAAATGTTTCTATAGATCACCCCTCATCCTTCTGAACTCCAACCAGTAAAGACCCAGTCTACTCAATCTATCATCATAAGGTAACCCCCTCATCTCCGGTATCAGCCTAGTGAATCGTCTCTGTACCCCCTCCAAGGCTAGTATATCCTTCCTTAAGTAAGGTGACCAAAACTGCACGCAGTACTCCAGGTGCGGCCTCACCAATACCCTGTACAGTTGCAGCAGGACCTCCCTGCTTTTGTACGGAGTAAGAGGAAATGTATTAGCATGGATCAAGAATTGGTTGGCTAACAGAAAGCAGGGTTGGAAATCGGTTTGGAAATCGGTGGTTAGTGGTGTGCCACAGGGATCGGTGCTGGGACCGCAACTGTTTACAATATACATAGATGACCTGAAAGAGGGGACAGAGTGTAGTGTAACAAAATTTGCAGATGACACAAAGATTAGTGGGAAAGCAATGAAGGCCAACATTCCATTCGCCTTCCTGATTACCTGCTGCACCTGCAAACTAACTTTTTGGGATTCATGCACAAGAACCCCCAGGTCCCTCTGCACCGCAGATGTTGTAATTTCTCCCCATTCAAATAATATTCCCTTTTACTGTTTTTTTTCCAAGGTGGATGACCTCAAATTTTCCGACATTGTATTCCATCTGTCAAACCTTAGCCCATTTGCTTAACCTATCTATATCTCTTTGCAGCCTCTCTGTGTCCTCTACACAACCTGCTTTCCCACTAATCTTTGTGTCATCTGCAAATTTTGTTACACTACACTCTGTCCCCTCTTTCAGGTCATCTATGTAAATTGTAAACAGTTGTGGTCCCAGCACCGATCCCTGTGGCACACCACTAACCACCGATTTCCAAACTGATTTCCAAGCCTGCTTTCTGTTAGCCAACCAATTCTTGATCCATGCTAATACATTTCCTCTTACTCCGTGTACCTTTATCTTCTGCAGTAACCTTTTGTGTGGCACCTTATCGAATGCCTTTTGAAAATCTAAATACACCACATCCATCGGTACACCTCTATTCACCATGCTTGTTATATCCTCAAAGAATTCCAGTATGTTCTTATGTTCTTATGTATTACTGTATCGGTGAAATACAAGAATCAATTTCAGAGCGTGCCTCTCTTAATAGTGGCAGGAGACAAGCCTGTCTTGATATGTAGAAATTGGTTGGGATCACTGAAGCTGGATTGGAATGAGATTTTTTTGTGTTGAAATCAGATTTGCATTGAAAGATGACGTCATCAAGAAGTATCCAAAGGTGTTCTGTGAAACAGGCAGTCCGATCCAAGGCTTCAAGGCAAGTGTCAGAGTACAGAAGGAAGATACAACAGTTTACTGCAAGCCATATCCTATACCATACACACTCAAGGAGAAAGTTGAGCAAGAACTCAAAGACTAGAAACTGAGAACATTATCTGTAATGTCGATCTAAGTAATGTTGATCACAGTAATGCTGATGCTATGTCTAGGTTGCCATCCCCATTACAGGTTACACCCAATAGGAAAGAAGTGTTCTATTTTTCCTACATTAGTGAGCTGTCAGTCACAGCTGAAGAGATTGGTAGACCAACCAAGCGTGACCAAAGCTGTATGATTACATAGCAAATGACTGGCCAAACCAAATATCAGAGAAAGATATTCATCCATACTTCGTTCGTAGGAATGAATTATCAGTAGATAAAGATTGTATCATGTGGGAAGAGTTGTTATTCCAAATAAGTTCAGATCCAAATTGTCATGAGATCTTCATGACCAGCACCTGGGAATGTGCCTGACTAAGAGTTTTTGCGGCAGTTACTTATGGTGGCCAGGTCTTGATAAAGATATAGAGTACATCGTTAGTCAGTGTACAACATGTCAATTGGTAAGCAAGAAACCACCATCAATACCATTACAGCCATGGAAATGGCCTCCCGGGGTGTGGCAAAGGTTACATGTAGATTTTGCTGAGCTAGAAGGACAACAATTGTTCATTGTGATTGATAGCCATTCGAAATGGGTAGAGGTGTTTCTGATGTGCAAAATAACAAGTAAAACATGAGACAATTTGCGAAGATTGTTTTCTTCATACGGACTCCGAGAAGAAATTGTGTCTGATAATGAGGTTATGGGGTTATGGGGAGCAGGCAGGGAAGTGGAGCTAAGTCCATGATCAGATCAACCATGATCTTATTAAATGGCGGAGCAGGCTCGATGGGCCAAATGGCCTTCTCCTGCTCTTATTTCTTATGTTCTTATGTTCTTATAATAGGCCACAATTTTGTTCAGAAGAATTTGCACTGTTCATGAAGAGAAACGATGTGAAACATAGAAACATAGAAACATAGGGGCCAAGTTTCGGCCTGAGTTGCTCCTGTTTTTTTGGAGCAACTGGTTTAGAAAGGAATATCTTAGAAATTTGAATTCTCGGCATTTAGTTTTCTCCAGTTCTAGTCAGTTAGAACAGTTTCACTTTGGAACAGAATTTTTTTTTCAAAAGGGGGCGTGTCCGGCCATTTACGCCTGTTTTCAAAGTTTAGGCAGTGAAAACTTACTCCAAACTAACTTAGAATGGAGTAAGTGAAGATTTTTGTACGTTCGAAAAAACCTTGTCTACACTTTAGAAAATCAGGCTTAGGTTACAAATTAGGCGTAGGGAATGGGGTATGGGGGGGGGTTTAAAGGGAAGTTTACAAACATTAAACACTTCAGTTTTACAAATAAAGAGCCATCATCAATAATATATGATAAATACATCAATAAACCAACCAATAAATCAATCAAAAAAAATTAATAAGAAATAAAAAATGTTTTAAAAATCAATAAATAAAAAATGTTCTACTTACCGACTGCAGCACCGGGAGTCCTCCAACAGCGTGCTGGGACGGCCCTCCAGTGTGTCTCTGTCAGTGTCTCTATCTCTCTGTCTGTCTCTGTGTTTGTCTCTCACTCTCTGTCTGTCAGTGTCTGTGTTTCTGACAGCGAGGGGAGGGCGAGAAGGGGAGGGGGAGAAGAGGGGTGGGAGGGGGAGAAGGGGGGTGGGGGGGAAGGGGGAGGGAGGTAGAGGGAGGTGGGGTGGAGGTAGAGGGGGGTGGGGTGAGGGTAGAGGGGGGTGGGATGGGGGTGAGGGGTGGGGTGGGGGTAGAGGGGGTGGTGGGGTGGGGGGGAGGAGGGGGGAGGAGGTGGGGGGAGGAGGAGGAGGGGAGGAGGAGGGGGAGGAGGAGGAGAGAAGGGGTGAGGAGAAGGGGGGGAGGAGGGGAGAGGGGGAGAAGGGGGGAGAGGGGGAGAAGGGGGGGAGAGGGAGGAGGAGCGGAGAGGGGGAGAAGGGGGGGAGAGGGGGGGAGGAGGGGAGAGGGGGAGAAGGGGGAGAGAGGAGGGAGGGAAGGAGAGAGAAGGGAGGGAAGGAGAGTGGAGGGAGAGAGGAAAGGAGAGAGGAGGGAGGGAGGGGAGGAGGGAGGGAGGGAAGGAGAGAGGAGGGAGGGAGGGAAGGAAGGGGGGGGCAGGGAGAGAAGGAGGCTGAGCGGCCGGGCCAAAGACTTCGGGCTGGATTTACAGAGTCTCGGGGGGGGTCGCGGAGGTCCGGGGGGGGAATCGCGGCGGGGGGGGTAGTCGCAGAGGTCTGGGGGGGGGGGGGAAGAGTCGCGGAGGTCCGGGGTGGGGGGGAGTCGCGGAGTGGGGGTAGGGGGAAGAGTCGCGGAGGTCGGGGACGGGGGAGCGGAGGTCGGGTCGGGTCCGGTCAGGTGGGATGAGCCTTATTCACACAGCCCCACTGAGGCCATTCGGCCAGGGCTAGGGGCTACGTGCTTCGGGCCCCTCCCACACAGTTTTGGGCACCTGGAGCTATTGCACATGCGCGCCCACTGTAGCGCGCATGTGCAGAGGACCCAGCACTGTTTTCAGCGCACGGACCTGGCTCCGCCCCCTACAGCTCGTGCTGCGTGCGCCCAGCTCCAGAGGGCCTGCAGGGAGCCGGAGAATAGGTAATTTTTTTTTAGGCGCACTTTCTGGCGCGAAAAACGGGCGTCCACGTCCGGGCTGCGCCGTTTTAGGCGCGGCCCAAAACTTGGGCCAATAGAAACTAGGTGCAGGAGTAGGCCATTCGGCCTTTCAAGCCTGCACCGCCATTCAATGAGTTCATGGCTGAACATGCAACTTCAGTACCCCATTCCTGCTTTCTCGCCATACCCCTTGATCCCCCTTGATTACATCTAACTCCTTTTTGAATATATTTAGTGAATTGGCCTCAACAACTTTCTGTGGTAGAGAATTCCACAGGTTCACCACTCTCTGGGTGAAGAAGTTTCTCCTCATCTCGGTCCTAAATGGCTTACCCCTTATCCTTAGACTGTGACCCCTGGTTCTGGACTTCCCCAACATCGGGAACATTCTTCCTGCATCCAACCTGTCTAAACCCGTCAGAATTTTAAACATTTCTATGAGATCCCCTCTCATTCTTCTGAACATCAGTGAATACAAGCCCAGTTGATCCAGTCTTTCTTGATATGTTAGTCACGCCATCCCAGGAATCAGTCTGGTGAACCTTCGCTGCACTCCCTCAATAGCAAGAATGTCCTTCCTCAAGTTAGGAGACAAAAACTGTACACAATACTCCAGATGTGACCTCACTAAGGCCCTGTACAACTGTAGTAACACCTCCCTGCCCCTGTACTCAAATCCCCTCGCTATGAAGGCCAACATGCCATTTGCTTTCTTAACCGCCTGCTGTAACTGCATGCCAACCTTCAATGACTGATGTACCATGACACCCAGGTCTCGTTGCACCTCCCCTTTTCCTAATCTGTCACATTCAGATAACAGTCTGTCTCTCTGTTTTTGCCACCAAAGTGGATAACCTCACATTTGTCCACATTATACTTCATCTGCCATGCATTTGCCCACTCACCTAACCTATCCAAGTCACTCTGCAGCCTCATAGCATCCTCCTCGCAGCTCACACTGCCACCCAACTTAGTATCATCCGCAAATTTGGAGATACTACATTTAATCCCCTTGTCTAAATCATTAATGTACAATGTAAACAGCTGGGGCCCCAGCACAGAACCTTGCGGTACCCCACTAGTCACTGCCTGCCATTCTGAAAAGTACCCATTTACTCCTATTCTTTGCTTCCTGTCTGACAACCAGTTCTCAATCCATGTCAGCACACTACCCCCAATCCCATGTGCTTTAACTTTGCACATTAATCTCTTGTGTGGGACCTTGTCGAAAGCCTTCTGAAAGTCCAAATACACCACATCAACTGGTTCTCCCTTGTCCACTCTACTGGAAACATACCAATGTTCTCCCATACCACCCTGCTTCAAAAGGTGCAGCAGAGCACACAGTACAAATTGTAAAAGATGCCCTCATCAAGCAAATGTTGGATCTAAATACAAAGAAATGGCAGTTGTCATTGGATGACAAATTGAGAAATTTTCTGATTCGTTATCATAATACGCCTCATAAAACTATTGGTAGTACACCAGCAGAATTGTTTCTCAAACGATAGCCACAAACCAGGTACTCGTTTTAAAGCCAAACTTGGCACAATGAGCAGAAGTGGAACAATTAAGATAGAAAGAGAATCATGATAGAGGTAGAGTAAGAGAGAGAAGTGTGAAATTGAATCAGAAGGTGAGAGTGAAGAAACATCACCATAAATGGTTAAAGTGGTTATCAGGAATAATGGTGAAGATATGTGGCCCTTGCACATACTTGTTCAAGATGTTTGATCATGGAAAGGTTAGGTTTGTTCACGTTGATCATATTTTACATACAGATGTGGAAGGAGTTGAAAGTTGGAATGATTTGATTATTTCTGATGAGTCAGATAGTTTTGTTCCAAGTAGAGTACCCAGTAGCAAATCCGACATCAGATGTACTGGAAACAAGTCCAAGAGAAAGTCAGAATTTAAGTCTGAGTCCGAGTCAGGCAGACAGACAATCTGAAGTTGTAGAGAGTTCAAATGTAGATCACGGGTTGCCCTTGGAGGAAAACTTTCCTCAGGCTCAACCTAGAATGAGTCTAAGTTTGACACAAAGTTTGGAAAGTTCTGTTCGAGAGCGAAGGTATCCTCTTCAAAACAGAAACCCAGTGGTTAAGCCTGATTTGTAAATATGGCAAAATAAGTCCATGGGGCTGTTTTTCCGCCCAGTGAAAGTTTCCACTTAAGTTTCTTCATGGTATCGCCCACAGCTGAAGATGCCCGCCAGGATCAAACTGCCCACGTGCAACACCGAAAACAACCACCAGGGCCTAAGTTTGGCCTCAACCGCCGACGTCCAGATCGCCGAGAGAACCGCCCTGTAAAAGCTGCTTAAACAGGGCGGTAGGTGAGTACTCTGCAAAGAAAGGTAAGTTAAAGGTTCTTTATTTTTTTATTTTAAAACGGCGATTAGGTTTAAAACTGTCTTGGGAATGCTTTGCACGGTTTTATTATTTTTTTATTGAAATTTTAAAAAAAGTTTCCCCCCCTCCCTCGGCCCAACTGCAGCCTCAGACTAAATTTTAGTACTTACCGTTCATTCCGGTATCGACTGCCCATGCTACTAACGTTCTACTTACCCGCCGAGACAACCGCCGACAATGAGTGTGCAACGCCCATTTTTTCGCCGGGCGATTAGTTTTAATTACTTTAAGCATAAAAATGGAAATTCTCGCCAGCGTTACTCACCAAACATTAGTGGTTCTTCTCAGCGGGCAATCAGGCATTGAGGGGCTTTAGGGAAAATCAGGTCCCACATCTTTTGTTGTGTATAACCATGCAAATTATGTATGATGATTATTTTGTTATGATTACTTTTTCATTAAGGAGAGAGAAGTGTAATATAGAGCTCCCCTAGTGGACTATTGCATCATCTAGTGGACTACTGTGGTAATGCTGATGTATAATAATAAAAGGGTCATGTGACCAGGTCACTTGACAAGTTCCTGTAGAGCCATCTTATATGCGTGTGTTTGTGATGTCATAAAGAATATATCACACACCCCGATCACAATGTCAGCCTCTATAGCTGTTTTAAATGTCTATGGTATATTAGAGCCTGCTAATAAGAAGCTATTGGTCTTCAAAATGCTTACAGTAACCACATACAAATGTTGAGATTGCACACCATTCCTCTCATTCCAATCTTCTAATTTCAATGCAAAACCTAATTAGAGATTCAGTGAGCGATGCATGCAAACTAAATTTCCCATCACGTATTTTGCAATCCATTTTGTATCCAGGAAATTCAATAAAAACCTGTGCTGGTGAGCTGTACTGCAGTACAATCAGCAAGGGAAGGACATTCACGGTGTGAAGCACAAGTAAATCTGCATTATTGGAACCACTTAACTTTTATCTTGGCAACAGCTTTGTCTCCACTATGAATAATGCATAGCAATGGAATAACACAAACACTTGCATGTTAATTCTCCTGCAAGGCATGTGGTCCTTTGATTGGTAACAAAATCATGTGAACAATTCTAACCTTTGTGGGCAGAAACAACATTTCAAAATCTTGAAATACTTTGAACTATTTCATCATAAAATTAGAAAATGTCTCTTTTCTTCAAATTACAGGAAAGTTTTAGCAAATTCAGACTATGTTATGCTGATGATGGAGGTGAATGGAAACATAATGCTCCATTAATAGACAACTATGATAGAATCAAGCAAAACAGACACGCATCAAAAACAACCCGGGACAGTCAGTCATGTACATTATATAGGCAAATCCACAGATTTGAAGGAGAACATAAATTATATCACACAGGTCATTGCAATCAGATAATAAAACATGGCAAGCTGATTCTAAATTTAGAATAGAACTATCATCAATGTATATTGCTTTAATTACCAGCAGGTATAAAGGCTCATAAACACCAAAGATCAAACTCTTTGGATACTTTACTCCTGGTTAAATTATGAGAGGTTCCGTTTTTCCTTTCCTACTTTGGAATATTCATTTTTTCGACCAAAATACACACTTCTTAAAAAATACATTGTTTACTGTATTTTCTGGTCCTTTAAAACTTTGATATTTAGAATATATTTAATGGGTTTCATTTAATTTATTTTTTGTATTTTTGTTTTTATAACTATAATGGAGTCAAGACTGACAACTGGACTTCTTCGTGGAAAATCTATGTTCACGGGATTGCAGATTCCACCCACATAGCAATGTGTTCTCCTTTGATCAAAGCCACCACCTAACAGTTCAAGTGAATGCACAGTTCCCGAGCAGCTGCCAAATACTTTTATTTTAAGTCAGTACAGCATGCCACTATTCTTCCACCCTGAGGAGGTTGCTAATAAATCAGGACTGTCCACTGCAGCTGTGCCTGACGACTATTGTGCACCATCCCAGGATATAAGCTGAGAATTAGTACAATGAGGTCCACACAGCCATCAGCATCATAATAGAGCAAACTGCTGGTATTTGAAGGGATTTCTCAGGTACTTGGATTTATCACGAGGTGTCTTGTAATGTAGTTAAGCTAGGCTCAGAAGGATCTTTAATTGTGTCTAAGCTGCATGATGGAAGTGATAACCAAGGATCCAGACCAAGATCAATCATCATCATCATAGGCAGTCCCTCGAAATCGAGGAAAACTTGCTTCCATTCTAAAAGTGAGTTCTCAGGTGATTGAACAGTCCAATACAGGAATTACAGTCTCTGTCACAGGTGGGACAGACAGTGGTTGAAGGAAGGGGTGGATGGGCAGTCTGGTTTTCCACACACTCCTGCTGTCTGCGATTGGTTTCTGCACATTCTCGGCGACGAGACTCAAGGTGCTCAGCGCCCTCCCGGGTGATCTTCCTCCCCCTCGGGCGGTCTTGGGCCAGGGATTCCCAGGTGCCGATGGGGATGTTGCACTTTATTAAGGAGGCTTTGAAACATTTCCTCTGCCCACCTGGGACTCCTTGCCGTGTCGGAGTTCCGAGTAGAGTGCTTGCTTTGGGAATCTCTTGTCGGGCATGCAGACGATGTGGCCTGCCCAACGGAGCTGATCGAGTGTGGTCAGTGCTTCGATGCTGGGGATGTTGGCCTGATCGAGAACACTGACGTTGGTGTGTCTATCCTTCCAGTGGATTTGCAGGATCTTGCGGAGGCAGCGCTGGTGGTACTTCTCCAGTGCTTTGAAATGTGTACTGAATATGGGCCATATAGGAGAGCAGGTATCACTACTGAATTGTAGACCATAAGTTTGGTGCCAGATTTGAGGTCCTGGTCTTCAAACAGGCTCTTCCTCAGGTGACTGAAGGCTGTGCTGGCACACTGGAGGGGGTGTTGGACCTCTTCATCAATGTCTGCCTTTGCTGATAGTAGGCTCCCGAGGTATGGAAAATAGGCCACGTTGTCCAAAGCCACGCTGTGGATTTTGAAGACCAGTGGGCAGTGCTGTGAGGTGGGGTCAGGTTGGTGGAGGATCTTTGTCTTACGGATTTTTAGTGTAAGGCCCATGCTTTCGTATGCCTCGGTGAAAATGTTGACGATGGAACAGAGAAGAATCTCCTCTGTTACTGCAGGGGTTTCTTGGTGAGGAGTGCTATATAGATGTAAGTTTTGTTGTAATGACATGGCTGCATTATAATTGTATGGTGCACACTGCACAACTTTGCCTTACAAGGAGATATCATATCAGAGACCTGGAGGAGGAAAGCACCCAAAACCAGTGGGAGAATCAAATAAAGATGCAGCAGCTCCCTGAAGGCAATATGAAAGAGAAACCATTGCTGGCTGAAAGAGACATTCATGGTACTCTTATCCAAGAGGTCTTCTCCTAACTTCTACATCTAGCCAGTGCATTAACAGCCCTAAATCTTCACCCATCTCCATTAAGATGACATAATCGAAAGATCTTTTTGTTTATGCACCAACTCATACAACTCTCATTCATATCTCCTGATAACACCACTTCCAAACCTTCTCAACAACAATATCTGCACATACAACCATTTTGGTGGCACCATGGGCTAAGCTTTCCACTTTTGTGCAGATCACCCAACAATTGGCATTATTTCTACTGTGGGTGGTAAATACGGGTTTTGAGATCGCCGGATTATTGCCCATTTTCGAAACCCTAACTTTCCATTTTTTTAAATGGGGGTTACTGTGAGTGATCTGAAATAACCATTAGCATTACTTTTTTTTGACCTTCTCCCGTAAAGTTTCGCCGTCCGTAGCAACGGCATAGCAACACTCGTTTCCCGCGTTTCCGTAATTCAGGGGTCATCATTACATACGCAGAAGAGGAGACAGAGAGAGAGGGAGCAGAGAGGAACTGAAAGCATGTGTGGGTGTGGTGTGTGCTTGTTTGGCTGTTTTGGGAGAGGCGAGGGAGATTTTTGACCAGCAGAAAGAATTCTGAGCAAAAATTAAGTTGTTCCCACTGAGATATTTGCAGAAATTTGGTTGTTACAATGGAAGGGATGGAGGAGGCGACACAGCACGCTGTGGAGACTAATGCTGGCAAAAGCAGTGAGCTGGTCGAGGAACAATTGGGAGGACAAAAAAGAGCGAGGAGATTCTCGGACGAAGCAAATGCCTCCCTCATGCAGGAGGTCGAGTCACGCTGGGGTCAATTGACACAGGGTGGGCGTGGGAAGCGCACCTCAAAGGCCTACCAGAAGATATGAGCTGACATAGCCGAGGTGGTCTCGTCGGTGACCAATGAGATACATGAGGGCAGCCAGTGCTGCAAGCGCTGGAACGACCTTGTCGGATCCACCAGAGTAAGTATTACATTTATTTACGTGTACTTATATATTTATATAATTCGATTTGTAAGTGTAATGAGTGATTAAAATCAGATGTGATGTTTTGCATTTATAGCGGGAATGTTGTACTCAAAGCCTGCATTCACAGTCTATGTCTTTATGTAAAGAATGATAAGTTTCATAATAATCATGATTACATCTGTTGGTTATGTGTTGTATCAGTCTCTGTGACAGTACCTAGCAATGATATCATGCAATGATCTCATGCGATGTCGTGCTGTTGTTACCTTTTACAGAAGAAGCTTTCCAAGAATAGAGCCGAGCAGAGGTGAACGGGTGGGGGGGCCACCAGTCATCATCGACCTCACCAACATCGAGGAGCGGGTGCTGACACTAGTGAGGACCCACCCCCGATTGGCCACGCAGGCAGCTGCAGAACCTGATGTGATGCCACGTGAGTAAAGTATACACCATTGCTTGATGTAATGTCAATAGATGCCACAACCATTCATATCCGACCAATAAAATATGATAGATGATTGATAAAAGTGTTCTCTAAATAATGATGATCTCATGAGAATCATTGCAATGCAGAATTTGATGATGGTCATGAAATGTGACGTCTGTGATGATTTTGATAGCGGTGGTGCTTTTGTCGTGCATATGCTGTGTGTAACGCTGGAATCACCTTGTGACCCCAGGCAAGACCACCGAGCCCAGAAGTTGGGGGCGTGGAGCCGGACTCGCCTGACGATTGGACATCTGCTGCTGAGGAGCACCGATTCTCACCTGTGGATCTGCTGGGTCCATTCTACACGGATGGCAATGCGCACTTTGAGGAGGCTGCATTCCACCCCAAGACCATCTAGTGCTCCTGCAGCCATTCCCACCTCCACTGTGGAGGTACTGGGCCCAAGCACCTCGCCACAGGGCAACTGAGGTGTCTCCAGGACAGCGTCGACCAAGCAGAGGTTGGTTAGACGCGGCAGGTCTGCTCCACGAGTGGCAGATCTGAGCGGGGACAAGGTAGACTTGTCCAGGAGTGTTGGTATAGGTCAGTAGATCCTACAGACAATGGGGGTCATATTCCACCAGCTGGCCAGCATGTCCGCCACCATGATGGAGCACGTGCCGCGGATGTCGGAGGCTCTGGAGCTGATAGCCAGAAACACTGGTGACAGAGACTTTCCAGTGGTCCCGGAGCGCGGCACTGCATCCCAAAGTGCTGCACCCCCATTGCCAATGACACATGACAATCAGGAGAAAGATTTTGCCTCTGGCTCGGAGCACATTCCCACCTCAGGACCATACTCTCCCGTATCCGTTCAACCACTGGTTCTGCCATCATCCCCCCCAATGAAGCAGCACCTGAGGAGTTCCTTGGCCAGGCGGCATGGAGTCAGGAGGGGAAGGGGAAGAGTTACAGGTGGGGAGAAGAAGGGCAGGGGGTGAAGGAAAGTGAGGTGCATTGCCAAAGGTGATGGCTTGGTAATATTTCCATGTTGTTGTAGCAAATTTGTTGGGAGGTTTGGGGGGAGGGGGGTGTGGGGCGTGGTGTGTGGGGTCAGGTTCACCTCTGACCTTCTGAGTGGTTCGAATCACTCCCACACCCTGGGTTCTAGACTTTGGATTTATTTGGGGATGTGACAAAGTGCAAGAGACAACTGGATTTGGTACAAAGAACTTTGATTTTATTAAAGACAAGAAAAGTACAATGTTAAGCTTGAAATGACTAGAATAAAGAACACTTCACCACACATTCAAAAGGGGTTACAGAAAATAATACACCTCCCACCTCCCAATGCCTAACTCGAGGGCAATCAGGGATCATGCTCACCAATCCTTTTTTATCCGTTGGCGGTGGTTCGCGATTTCAGGTTCGCTGGACTCTGTAGGTTCTGCTTGCCATACCCTGAACATCATAGAAGACTTCTGACTGCCTGGTCTTTAGTTGGGTGGTGTCCGCTGATGTGATGTGGTGTCCGCTGATATTGGACGTTTGGGGTGAGTACCCACTTTTTTTCGTCCGCAATAGATTTTAAAGTCTCTTTAGGTAATGTTTCACCTGTTGGTAGCTAGGACTAGATTGTAGAGTGGAAACTTTCGAATCTTCAGTTTCTTCTTGAGGAATTTGGGTTTTGAAATTGGTCAATCACGATGTTATCACGTTGGCTGTGGTCAGTTGTTGCCGCGATGACGATGTCCAAAGTTACTGGGAGCTGCTTTCTGCCGCGATGATGTTCTTCCTTCTTCTTTCGGTAGCAGGGCAGTGTGGCCCAGGAGTGTCGTCGAGGTTGGAGATGTTGGTGCTCAGAAGAGCTCCATAATCTGTTGTGGTGGTCTTTCTCTGTCCTTCTCCTCTTCGAATAGATGACTGCCTGCTTGCTCTCTTTCGTTAAAACCGGGCCCCAATTATACTTTTGGAGCCATTCTAATCTACGCGCCAAATCAGCCCCGATTCTTTGTTTTAATTTTGGCGGGCTCGATATCTCTTTGTCATATTTTGGCAGGCCCATTAAGGGTAACCTGTCTCGGATGTGTTGATCTTTTGAATTTGTTTCTCAATCGGAAAAAAATTAGCTCTGGTATTTGCAATATCTGCCTAGGCCTGGGTTTCCCATGCGGGCTGGATGGGCCATTATCATTATGTATGCGCTGGATGGGTTTCCTGCTCAGAGTGATGGCTATCTATCTCTGGGTTGATTGTTGCTATGTTAATGTCTCCCGGGGAGAAGGGTTTTCGAGCTTACACAATTCCCCAGACAATTTGTTTAACTTTGATACCCCAGACAACTTCAACACCCAAACTGGTTTCTTTTGAAGGATAGTTATCCTTTAGTTTTCAGCCCTTCCCACACGGACCCAATCTGCCTTGTAAAAATCCCAAATTCGATAAAAACTCGTAGTTTCTTCCATGTGCACTCCAGGGTCCCAAACTTTCTGGTTGACAGTTCCAAATTAAATTCCCTTTCCAATGAGTCCAAACACTTGGGGGAGGGGGGGGGGGAGAGGTTCCCACAAATTTTGCAGTCCTACAGGGGAGGGGGCTACCTTGTTGGTTTGCATTTGTGTTCTGTGTTGCTGGAAATGTTAACCATTTGATTGATGCAAATGTTCTTTGAGGATGTAATGAGAAGGGTGGATAAGGGGGAACCAGTGGATGTGGTGTATTTGGATTTCCAGAAGGCATTCGATAAGGTGCCACATAAAAGGTTACTGCAGAAGATAAAAGTTAATGGGGTTGGGGTTAATATATTAGCATTAGATTGAGGATTGGCTAACTAACAGAAAACAGGGATAAATTGGTTGGCAAATAGTAACTAGTGGGGTGCCGCAGAGATTGGTGCTGGGACCTCAACTATTTACAATCTATATTAATAACTTGGATGAAGGGACTGAGTGTAATGGAGCCAAGTTTGCTGATGATACAAAGATGGGTGGGAAAGCAAGTTGTGAGGAGGACACAAAAAATCTGCAAAAGAATATAGACAGGCTAAGTGATTGGCCAAAAATGGAGTATAATGTGGGAAAATGTGAGGTTATCCACTTTGGCACAAAAAATAGAAAAGCAAATTATAATTTAAATGGAGAAAAAGTTGCAAAGTGCTGCAGTGCAGAGGGACCTGGGGGCCCTTGTGCATGAAACCCAAAAAGTTAGTATGCAGGTACAGCAAGTAATCAGGAAGGTAAATGGAATGTTGGTCTTTATTGCAAGGGGGAGAGAGTATAAAAGCAGAGAAGTCCTGCTACAACTGTACAGGGTATTGGTGAGGCCACACCTGGAGTATTGCGTACCATTTTGGTCTCCGTATTTAAGGAAGGATATACTTGCGTTGGAGGCTGTTCAGATAAGGTTCACTAGGTTGAATTCGGAGATGAGGGGGTTGACTTATGAAGATAGGTTGAGTAGGTTGGGACTATACTAACTGGAGTTCAAAAGAATGAGAGGTGATCTTATTG
Organism: Pristiophorus japonicus; assembly: GCF_044704955.1. Taxonomy (NCBI): domain Eukaryota; kingdom Metazoa; phylum Chordata; class Chondrichthyes; family Pristiophoridae; genus Pristiophorus; species Pristiophorus japonicus. The sequence continues at coordinate 123,919,803 of NC_091983.1, read as the reverse complement.
AAACATATAAGATAATGCGGGGGTTCGACAAGATAGATGCAGGGAGGATATTTCCACTCATAGAGGAAACTAAAACTTGGGGCATAGTCTCAGAATATGGGGCTGCCCATTTAAAACTGAGATGAGGAGGAATTTCTTCTCTGCGGGTTGTAAACTTGTGGAATTTTCTGCCCCAGAGAGCAGTGGAGGCTGGGTCATTGAATATATTTAAGGCGGAGATAGACAGATAAGGGAGTGAAGGGTTATGGGGAGCGGGCAGGGAAGTGGAGCTGAGTCCACGGCCAGATCAGCCATGATCTTGTTGAATGGCGGAGCAGGCTCGAGGGGCTGGATGGCCTACCCCTGTTCCTAATTCTTATGTTCTTACGGCTAAGGGGATCAAGGGCCATGGAGAGAAAGCAGGAAATGGGTACTGAGGGAATGATCAGCCATGATCTTATTGAATGGCGATGCAGGCTCGAAGGGCCGAATGGCCTACTCCTGCACCTATTTTCTATGTTTCTATGTTTCCATGTGATAAATTTGTTGTGGGGTGGGGTGGGGTGGGGGTGGGGTGTTTTTTACAGTTATAAATGTGATTTCACACAAATGTTCAGATTAAATGTTTGTTATTTAACATAACTTTGTTACGCATTGTCTCAGATAGCTGCACCGTTACACACTGGTGATTCCTTAACATGTAAGTGCAAAATAAAACTTAACTTGAATCAACTTAAACTTTAACTGTCACCAAGGTGATGCATACCATTGATGTATGAGCTGCACACATAGCAATGTTGCAGCTGTGTAAATACCAACAACGTTCTTTCAAGCAAAGCGCTCATTTATGAGCTGCTGACATAAGAGTCTTGCAGCTATGTAGCCACTATGGGCCCTTTCGTGCAGTCTAGATGGGGACGGGGGCATGATTTCAGCATCAGCCTGATTGTGTGGCTCGAGGTTAGCATCCAGCTCCTCATCCTCCTCTTCCTCTCTCTCCTGAGATGGACTGTTAGTCCCTTCTGCAATTCTTGTCCCCTCCTGATAGCCAAGTTGTGCAGCATGGAGCACAACGCCACAAATTGAGCTACCTGCTCAGGGTGGTATTGGAGCTCGCCTCCTGAGTGGTCCAGGCATCTAAAGCACTGCTTAAGCTCTCCAATGGTTTTCTCGATGATATTGCGTTTGGCTCTGTGGCTCTCGATGTATCGCTTCTCGGCTTCTGTGTGGGTGGTATGCGGGGGATCATTAGTCAGGTGGCGAGGCCATATCCTTTGTCACCAAACATCCAGCCTTTGACCTTGTGGCTGACTGGTAAACATGTCAGACGCAGCGCTCTCAGACAAGATGCGAGCATCATGTTTGCTGCCCGGAAATTTGGCATTCACTGCCATAATGATTCGCTGGTGGTCGGCAAAGAGTTGCACATTCAGGGAGTGGAATCCCTTGCGGTTCCAAAAACCTCTGCATCCTGAAAAGGTGCCCGCATCGCGATGTGCGTACAGTCTATTGCTCCCTGGACCCTGGGGAAGTTAGCAATTCGGTAGAATCCTAAAGCTCTCTCAGTCTGAGCCTACATGGTCATATGGAAGCTGATAAAGTCCATCCTGCATGCGTAAAGGACTTCAATGACCTGTCGAATACAGCAATGTGTGGCATGCTGCGATATCGCGCAAATGTCACCAGCTGAAGCCTGAAAGGAACCCGATGTGTAGAATGAAAGTGCCGTGGTGACCTTGATCTCAATGGAAAGTGCGGTCCTGATGGTGCTGGCAGGCTGCAGATCTCCCTTGATGAGCTGGCACAGCTCACTGATAACCTCTTTATGGAAGCGTAGTCTCCTAAGGCAGGTGTTATCGGACAAGTTGAGGTAAGACCGCTTCTCCTTGTAAGTGTGGTGGGGTGTAAGGTCTGATCCTCCTCAGCAGTCTGGTATGGCTTATATTGGGCACATAATGCTGTCGAATATACCTTTTGCCATCTCTAGTCTGCAGCATGTGCATGGTCATCAAGATAGGCCGAGAAATGACAGGCCCCATTCCAATAACTATCAGTACTATACCTATTGTTCACAAACAATCATTTCCCCACTAAGACACATAAACGAAATTCCAATCATCCACAGTATGATTAGATGTTTGTTCAGATGTTCACATCAACTTAAAAGAACTCCACAGTACATCAAAACTCCCTAGAAGTTGAAGCTACCTTTTAAATGATGCGACCTGCGATTTACAAAATGGTGTCCATACCGCTGTGATTAGTTCAGGTGAGAGCAACTTTTTCACAGCGGTTTTTTTGGTGAGTGGTATTTTCGGCGATATGTCTGCGAGGTGCCGAAAGTAAAGCTCAGTGATATGTTGGGTGTTAGTTTCAGCAAATCTGATCTTTACGACAAAAACAAGTATTATTAAATCTCGGCATTAATTAAATGCCAAAAGTAATGCTGGACGATATAATGGGCGTTGGTTTCGCCCATTCTGATCTTTCCACCAAAAAAAAGTGGAATTATTTTTTATCGCCGTTATGTACATTCTGAAAGTAACGCTCTGCGACAAGTGACCTAGAAATGGCCATTAGTTTCCATGTTGTGGCTAAATGGGCGATATATGGGCATAATATCTCATTTCAGTGTTAAAATGGATGTTAAGTGGGCAGTAGGCATGGAAAAATAATGGAAAGTCCAGCCCCATAACTTTATGACATGGGCACATCCAGTACTGGAGGACTAGGCCTTACCAAATTTGAAATGGGAGTTTCCCCACCACCCCACCCCCGCCGCTAATTTTGAATAAGTTACTGACACAAGAAAAATGAGGGGCCATGTGGCTTACTCCTGCTCCTAATTCTTATGTTCTTACTCAGAGAGTTTGGCCTGCAACACACTTAGCTGGGGAGTGCAAAATCCAGCAAGGCTGCAGTTCTTAAAAGGTTGCAGCATTCTATTAAAAGAAAGACTGTGACAATTAAGAAAAGGTGGACTAAATGTTCACAATGGCATTGTGAAGCGATGTGCGCAACACCGCTGAGGTGCTGCTGGAAGAAGTGCACCAAAGGAGGGTAGCTCCATCAGAAGCTGAAAGCCAACGTCCAGAAAAAGCATAGATCTCAGATGCATTGGGGCAATATAGTCGGCTAAGTCCCTCACACTTGACTGAAAATGAATAAGTGCATTGGTATCAGGAGCAAAGTGAAGGTTAGTTTCTTCCTCACTAATGCATGTATTTCTTGTAGGTACCTTTTGAGACATTGGGCTAAATTTTCCACGTTTTTTGCAGGCTTAACATCCATATAATGTCCATTTTACTGCTGAAATTATGTATAATGCCCACATATCACCCATTTAGCCACAAAATGGAAACTGACGGGCATTTTTCGGAAACTTATCGGCAATCGTTACTTTCCCCATGTGCGTAACGCTGGAAAAAAAATAATACTGCCCGCCCACGTTTTGGGGCGGAATCATCAGAATGGACGAAATCAACATCCATAATATCGCCCAGCGTTACTTTCCGCACGGAATTAACGTCGAGATTCAATAATACCGCCCGCCCATTTTTTTTTGTTGTAAAGATCACATTTGGCGAAACTAACGTCCGGGAGATCGCCCACCATCACTTTCACCATCTCACACACATATCGCCCACAATATCACTCGCCCAAAAAATCGCCTGGAAAAAGTGGAACTGTTCTGAACTAAAGCCAGCGGTGTGGGTGCCATTTTTAAAATCGTAGGTCGCTTCATTCACACACATACACACACAAACACACACACACATTCACAATAACACACACACACAACCGCACACACGCACACAAACACACACACACACAAACACACATACAAACAAACACAAACAGGCAAACTCACATGCACACACAAAAACACACACACAAACATGCACACACACACACAAACACAAACAGGCACACACGGACACACACAAGCAGGCGCACATACAAAAACACACACACAAACACACACACACACAAACACACACACACTAAAACACACACACAAACACACAAATGCAAACACACAACCACACACACACAGACACACACACACAAACACACACACAATAACACACACAAAAATTCACACACACACACAAACATCCACACACACAAACACACACACACAAACACACAAACAATAACACACACAAAAAGTCACACACACACACAAACATCCACACACACAAACACATACTCACAAACAGGCACACACGCACAAACACGCACAAACACAAACACACAAACAAACACACACACATACACACAAAGAGGCACACACACACACATAAGCACACACACAAACATACACAAACACACACACACACACACAACCAAACATACACACTATCAAACACACACACACACACACACAAATAGGACACACACATGCACACACACACACAAACGAACACACACACACAAAGACTCACAAACAAATAGGCATACATGCACACAAACACACACAAACACAAACAGGCACACACACAAACAAACATACACACATACACACACACAAAAACACACAAATGCACACACACGCACATACAGGCACACACATAGAAACACACTCAAACAAACACATACATACACTCAAACACACACACAAACACACACACAAACACACACATGCACACATACACACACATAAACACGCACTCACAAACACACACACACAATCAAACACACATGCACGAATAGGCACACACACACACACATCGGGCGTACACACTCAAACACACACACAAACACACACACACACACAAAGGAACACAACACAATCACACACATACAGGCGCAAACACACAGATGCACAAACACATAAAAACACACAAACACGCACACACACACTCAAACACACACACACACACACATTAAAACACAAACACAAACACAAACACACACACGCAAACCCGTACACAAACGCACAGACACACACACACAAACAGGCACACATATGAATGCACACACACACACACAAATAGGACACACACACACATACAATCAAACACACACATGAATAGGCACATACACACAAAGACACACACTCAAATAGGCACACATGCACACAAACACACACACATAGACACACACACAAACACAGACAAGCAGGCACACACACACAAACACACTCAAACAAGCACACACACACACAAACACACTCAAACAAACACACACACATACAAACACACACGCATAGACACAAACACACATACAGAAACAGGCGCACACACAAACGCACACACACACACACATAAACATGCACACAAATAGGCTCACAAACACACACACATAGACACAAACACACATACACAAACTGGCGCACACACAAAAACGCACACACACACATAAACACGCACACACACAAACAGGCACACGAAAGACACACACATACAAACACACACACACATACACACACACGCACATGTAAAGACACACACAAGTAGGCACACTTGCACACAAACAGGCACACACACACACAAACACATACACACACAAACACAGACAAGCAGGCACACACACACAAAGACACACACACACAAACACACTCAAACAAGCACACACACACACACTCAAACAAACACACACACAAACACACATGCATAGACACAAACACACATACAGAAACAGGCGCACACACATAAACGCACACACACACACACACATAAACATGCACACAAACAAACAGGCTCACAAACACACACACATAGACACAAACACACATACACAAACTGGCGCACACACACAAACGCACATGCATAAACACAAACACACATACACAAACTGGCGCACACACATAAACACGCACATGTAAAGACACACACACAAGTAGGCACACTTGCACACAAACAGGCACACACACACACACACACACACACACACACAAACACACATGCACAAACATAAATACACACACAAACATAAACACACACACACACACTCAAACACACACACACACAAACACACAGACACACACAAACACACAAGCACACAAACACACATACATATACACACAAACACACACATATACACACAAACACACACACACAAACACACACACACACATAAACAGGTGCACACACAAAACCACACAGATACAAACACACACACACACACACAAACACACACACACACAAACAGGCACACACACATAAACACACACACACAAACACACAAACACACAAGCACACAAAAACACAGACATACACACACAAACACACACCACACACAAACAGGAACAACATATAAACACACACGCAAACGCGCATACACACACACACACAAACATACACACACACGAAAACACACACACATACACACACAAACACACACACACACAAAAACACACACACAAACATACACACACACACACACATTCACACACACACACACATAAACACAAACACACACACAAACACACACACACACTTTCACAATAACACACACACAGAAACGCACACATGCACACAAATACACACACACACAAACACACATACAAACAAACACAAATAGGCACACACACACGCACACACAAAAACACACACACAAACATGCACACACCCAAACACAAACAGGCACACACGCACACACACAAGCAGGCGCACACACAAAAACAAACACACACAAAAACACACACACACTAAAACACACACACAAATACACACAAACACACAACCACACACACACAAACACACACACACAAACACACACACACAAACACACACAAAAAGTCACACACACACACAAACATCCACACACACAAACACACACACACAAACACACACACACACACACACACACACATAAACACACACACACACAAACAGACCCTTTTAATCTCGTCCAAGGACCATTGTCCTTTGGAGGTTCTGTACTTTTGTTCGATCTTAATACAGGTTTTAGATAAGTCGAATTGTTGCTCTATGTATTCTTTCAACTGTTGGAGGATTTCATCTATCGAAACTCAGGTGGTGCCTGCTCACCTTTTACAGTTGTAGGCAATTCTTTGCTCTTCTCTCCTGCTGCCATAATACTGATTTCTTTACTGGGGTCTCGAGTCGTAGGCTTTCCAGCCGATCAGTGGGTCGGTGATTGATTAACTAACACACCGCCGAAGTTAGACGTCTATGGGACCTCGAGACGACTACCAACCGGAGGGTTCGCAAACCGGAGGCTTTCGGAATCGCATAGAAGGAGAGGCGAATTTAGACTTTTGACCAAGGACTTTTATAAAGAGGAGTCCTTACCTCAGTATGTAGGTCCGATGTCCAAAATTCAGTTTCTTTCCTCAGCGATCCTGTTCGTGACGCCAAAATTGTTAGATCTCTTAATTTCCAATGAAATACGAACTCCGATTGTAGTTTTAATGTAACTGTATTCTGGCAGCAGCAACAACCTCTTGGCTTTAAGCCAGGCCTTTGTCCTTCTGAGACCACGTTGCCAAAATGGCTGCACTTATACCTGGTTCAATTTACAGAAAAGAACTCGCCTTCTTTGACCTTATTGGCTCAATTGATAGTCTTGTAACCTTTTAATTGGCTCACTGCCAAAGATCCAAAGTTGATTGATGACTTAATGCAATGTGGTCTCTGTTTTCTCAAAACTGCAGCCAGACTGCAGAGCTTGAATTCTCTATCAAGCCAACTCATCTGAGATGCGGTGAGTACAGCTTTTTTTGCACATTCTTTGAAGATGCCCTTTCTCTTTGCATGCATAGTCTTTGTAGCAGCACTGGTGGGACCTGTGGTTTCCTCCACAGCACCAGCACAGGGCCATCCAGTCCGCCCCATGTGGCGGAGTCAGGGTTGCGGGACTCGGGAAAGCGTTTCTGCTTTAGAAGTATCCATGCGGTGCACTGCTTTCATCGGTTTAGAGTTCCTTAGTGCTTCATTTAGGTGGTCGCCAAAGTCGCATGGTGCAGACAGTCTCCTTAAGTGTTCCAATCTTTCTACAAAAGCATCCCAATCTTCGCCATCAGTAAATTACTGAAAGATGCTGAGATTCAACATGCTGAGCATGTGGTTCGTGACCTCGTATTCTCGTCGCCAGTGATAGTGTATGTAGGCACCTTTAGTTATGACCCCACGAGGCAGGGTATGATGCTTAAACTATATAGACCTGTAGTCCTTTATTGGCAGCTCCTCGAATGAGGACACCAAGCTGTGAGCTCCTTTTTATACTGGGCTACCTGCAGTGTGCAGGTAACTTTTAGGTCTCCAGTAGCAGCACCCTCTGGTGTACAGGTAAGGTGTATACAGTGTAAGGGTACACTCAGTGTGGCATAACAGTGTTACAGACATCACACAGTAAACAGGCATGCGTATACAATAGGTCTGGGCTCTCCTGCCATGACTTAACCCTTAAATTAACTTAATTTGGCAACAATGCCAAAGGTTTCCTACTGATAAGAAAAGAAAAAGAAAAAAAAGATAAAATACTCACCAATTCACCAACCAATCACTTACCCGCTTGGCTGTGATGTCACACTTGGATTTCTTTTTACTTCTTTGTTTTATTTTCGGCCTCGATCTCCCGCTACCGCTGCTGTGGCTCCTCCTGAACTCCGTGCACCTTTTATCTACATATAGATTGGGCTAACCAAACTGGTAGCAATACGGTGGAGGACGATTTCCTGGAATGCATAAGGGATGGTTTTCAAGACCAATATGTCCAGGAACCAACTAGAGAGCTGGCCATCCTAGAATGGGTGTTGTGTAATGAGAGAGGATTAATTAGCAATCTTGTTGTGCGAGGCCACTTGGGAAAGAGTGACCACAATATGGTAGAATTCTTCATTAAGATGGAGAATGACACAGTTAATTCAGAGACAAGAATCCTGAACTTAAAGAAAGGTAACTTCGACAGTATGAGACGTGATTTGGCTAGGGATAGATTGGCGAATGATACTTAAAGGGTTGACGGTGGATAGGCAATGGCAAACATTTAAAGATCAACTTCAACAATTGTACATCCTAGTCTGGCGTAAAAATAAAACGGGCAAGGTGGCTCAACTGCGGCTAACAAGGGAAATTAGGGATAGTGTTAAATCCAAGGAAGAGGCATATAAATTGGCCAGAAAAAGCATCAAACCTGAGGACTGGGAGAAATTTAGAATTCAGCAGAGGAGGACAAAGGATTTAATTAGGAGGGGGGAAATAGAGTATGAGAGTAAGCTTTCAGGGAACATAAAAACTGACTGCAAAAGCTTCTATAGGTACATGAAGAGAAAACGATTAGTGAAACATAGAAACATAGAAAATAGGTGCAGGAGCAGGCCATTCAGCCCTTCTAGCCTGCACCGCCATTCAATGAGTTCATGGCTGAACATGAAACTTCAGTACCCCCTTCCTGCTTTCTCGCCATAACCCTTGATCCCCCGAGTAGTAAGGACTTCATCTAACTCCCTTTTGAATATATTTAGTGAATTGGCCTCAACTACTTTCTGTGGTAGAGAATTCCACAGGTTCACCACTCTCTGGGTGAAGAAGTTTCTCCTCATCTCGGTCCTAAATGGCTTACCCCTTATCCTCAGACTGTGACCCCTGGTTCTGGACCTCCCCAACATTGGGAACATTCTTTCTGCATCTAACCTGTCTAAACCCGTCAGAATTTTAAACGTTTCTATGAGGTCCCCTCTCATTCTTCTGAACTCCAGTGAATACAAGCCCAATTGATCCAATCTTTCTTGATAGGTCAGTCCCGCCATCCCGGGAATCAGTCTGGTGAACCTTCGCTGCACTCCCTCAATAGCAAGAATGTCCTTCCTCAAGTTAGGAGACCAAAACTGTACACAATACTCCAGACAAATATAGATCCCTTGCAGTCAGAATCAGATGAATTCATAATGGGGAACAAATAAATGGCAGACCAATTGAACAAATACTTTGGTTCTGTCTTCACTAAGGAAGAGGCAAATAACCTTCCGGAAATACTAGGGGACCGAGGGTCTAGCGAGAAGGAGGGACTGAAGGAAATCCTTATCAGTCAGGAAATTGTGTAAGGGAAATTGATGGGATTGAAGGCCGATAAATCACCAGGGCCTGATAGTCTGCATCCCAGAATACTTAAGGAAGTGGCCCTAGAAATAGTGGATGCATTGGTGGTCATTTTCCAACATTCTATAGACTCTGGATCAGTTCCTATGGACTGGACGGTAGCAAATGTAACACCACTTTTAAAAACAGGAGGGAGAGAGAAAACAGGGAATTATAAATCGGTTAGCCTGACATTGGTACTGGTGAAAATGTTGGAATCAATTATTAACGATGGAAAAGCAGCACATTTGGAAAGCAGTGACAGGATCGGTCCAAGTCAGCATGGATTTATGAAAGTGCAATCGTGCTTGAAAATGTTTCCAGAATTTTTTGAGGATGTAACAGTAGAGTGGACAAGGGAGAACCAGTGGATGTGGTGTACTTGGACTTTCAAAAGACTTTTGACAAGGTCCCACACAAGAGATTAGTGTGCAAGATTAAAGCACATGGTATTGTGGGTAATCTATTGATGTGAATAGAGAACTGGTTGGCAGACAGGAAGCAAAGAGTAGGAATAAACGGATCCTTTTCAGAAAGGCAGGCAGTGACTAGTGGGGTACTGCAAGGTTCAGTGCTGGAACCCCAGCTATTTTCAATATACATCAATGATTTAGACGAAGGAATTGAATGTAATATCTCCAAGTTTGCAGATGACACTAAGCTGGGTGGCAGTGTGAGCTGTGAGGAGGATGCTAAGAGGCTGCAGGGTGACTTGGACAGGTTAGGTGAGTAGGCAAATGCATGGCAGATGCAGTATAGTGTAGATAAATATGAGGTTATCCACTTTGGTGGCAAAAACAGGAAGGCAGAGTATTATCTGAATGGTGACAGATTAGGAAAAGGGGAGGTGCAATGAGACCTGGGTGTCATGGTACATCAGTCATTGAAAGTTGGCATGCAGGTAGTGAAGAAGGCAAATGGCATGTTGGCCTTCATAGCGAGAGGATATGAGTATAGGAGCAGGGAGGTCTTACTGCAGTTGTACAGGGCCTTGGTGAGGCCACACCATGAATACTGTGTACAGTTCTGGTCTCCTAATCTGAGGAAGGACATTCTTGCTATTGAGGGAGTGCAGCGAAAGTTCACCCGACTGATTCCCAGGATGGCAGGACTGACATATGAAGAAAGACTAGATCGACTAGGCTTATGTTCACTGCAATTTCGAAGAATGGGAGGGATCTCATGGAAACATATAAAATTCTGACGGGATTGGACAGGTTAGATGCAGGAAGAACGTTCCCGATGTTGGGGAAGTCCAGAACCAGGGGTCACAGTCTAAGGATAAGGGCTAAGCCATTTAGAACCGAGATGAGGAGAAACTTCTTCACTCAGAGAATTGTGAACCTGTGGAATTCTCTACCACAGAAAGTTGTTGAGTCCAGTTCGTTAGATATATTCAAAAGAGAGTTAGACATGGTCCTTACAGTTAAAGGGATCAAAGGGTATGGAGAGAAAGCAGGAATGGGCTACTGAAGTTGAATGATCAGCCATGATCATATTGAATGGTGGTGCAGACTCAAAGGGCCGAATGACCTACTCCTGCACCTATTTTCTATGTTTCTATGTTTCTATGTTCTCTTATGGATGTATAGCGTAAGGCCCATGCTTTTGTATGCCTCAGTAAATACGTCGACTATGTCCTGGAGTTCGGCCTCTGTATGTGCGCAGACGCAGGTGTCATCCATGTACTGTAGCTCGACGACAGAGCTTGGGGTGGTCTTCGACCTGGCCTGGAAACGGCGAAGGTTGAACAGGTTGCGACTGGTTCTGTAGTTTAGTTCCACTCCAGCGGGGAACTTGTTGACTGTGAGGTGGAGCATGGCAGCAAGGAAGAGTGAGAAGAGGGTTGGGGTGGTTTGGCGCAAATGCATGATCTCATCTCTCTCATCTGGAGGGAGGTGAGCATGCCAGGATATCTCAGAGGTGCAGTGATCGTGACCATCTTTAAAAAAGGGGACAAATCCGACTGCGGCAACTGCAGAGGAATCTCCCTGTTATCAACCACTGGGAAAGTCGTCGCGAGAGTCCTCCTCAATCATCTTCTCCCTGTGGCCGAGGAGCTCCTCCCGCAGTAGCAGTGTGGATTTCGTCCCCTCCGGGGCACAATGGACATGATTTTTGCAGCACAACAGCTGCAGGAAAAATGCAGGGAACAGCGCCAGCCCTTCCAACGGCCTTTGACACTGTCAACCGCGAGGGTCTATGGAGCGTCCTCCTCCGTTTCGGATGGCCCCAAAAGTTCGTCACCATCCTCCGCCTGCTCCACAACACAAATAGGTACGCACACACACAAACACACACACACACACACAAACACACACATAAATAGGCACATGCACAAGCAGACACACACACGCACACACACACACACACACACACTAATAGACACACACTTATTTAGGAAATGAATAGTAAAAAAAGATCAGACGGCTGTGTAATATAAATCGGCGTATCCCGATTATAGATAATACTGTACAAACAGCTGCATTTCAAGAAGATATGATCTAATGAACTTTTAAAACTGTTTTACAGAGGAAGCTAATTTTATGGTCTGTGGTTATGCGTTCCAAGAGAAAAATGTTATGGACTGTTGTAGACCAAAGCCTTTCATTGAGAAGATTAAAAATCAAAGTAATTGCATTTGAGTTCTCTTTTGGCAACATTGAAACAACAATATATAGGGCTAGATTTTACACTTTTGTGCAGATCTCTGAAAAATGATCGTTATTTCAGGCATGGGCGGTAAAAACAGGTTTTCAGATCGCCAGCTTCTCGCCCATTCTCAAAGTACCTAGGGTTAGATTTTTCACTTTTTCTGCATGCTTAACATCTACTTAACGCCCATTTTACCATTGAAATGATGTTTAACTCCCATATAGCGCCCATTTAGCCACAAAATGGAAACTGACGGGCATTCATTTCACCATGTGTTTAACGCCAGGAAAAAATAATACCGCCCGCCTACTTTTTGGGGCGGAATCATCAGAATGGGCAAAATCAACTCCCATAATATCGGCCAGCGTTACTCTCCATATGGAATTAACGCCGAGATTCAATAATACCGCCCGCCCACTTTTTTTGTCGTAAAGAGCACATTTGGCGAAACTAACGCCCAGGAGATCGCCCACCGTCACTTTCACCATCTCGCACACATATCATCCACAATATCGCTCGCCCAAAAAACCGCCCAGGAAAAGTGGAACTGTTCTGAACTAAAGCCAGCAGTGTGGGTGCCATTTTTAAAATCATAGGTCGCTTCATTCAAAAGGCAGCTTCAACTTTGGGGGAGTTTGCATTAACTCTGGAGTTCTTCTCAGGTGAAGTGACAATCTCAACAGACATATTTTCAGACTCTGGACTATTGGGGGTTTACTCTAGGTGTATTTTAGTGAGGAAATCATTGTTTCTGATCAATTGCTATTATACATTCATTGCAATGGTGCCAGCCATTTCTCAGCCTGCATCGATTAATGCGCAGATGCTGCAGAGGGCAGATGGCTCAATGTGTGATGAACATCATTATGTGCCCAATTTAAGACGTGCAAGAATGAGGAGGAGGGTCAGACCATTCACACTCCGCACGTACAGGGAAAAGAGGTCTTACCTCGACGTGTCCGAGCACACCTGCCTTCGGAGACTGCGCTTCCACAAGGTGGTGATCTATGAAAAATGTGAGCTCATCAGGCCACATATGCAGCCTGCCATCAGGACATCAGTGTCGGTCAAGATCAAGGTCACCGCAGCACTGTCCTTCTACGTGTCCGGTTCCTTTCGGGCCTCCGCAGTTGAGATTTCCCTTCTGTCTCACCATGACACCCATCACTGCATTAGATAGGTCACAGAGGCCCTGTACATGAGAAGGATGGACGTTATCAGCTTCCCCATGACCACGGAGGCTCAGACTGACAGGGCTGGAACATTCTACCGCATTGCTAAGTTCCCCAGGGTGCAGGGAGCTATACAGTGCACTCACATCGCCATGCGGTCACCTTCTCAGGACCCAGCGCTTTTTCGTAAAACAAAAGGATTTAACTCCCTGAAGGTCCAACTAGTTGTCGACCACAACCAGATCATAATGGCAGTGAATGTCAAATGTCCAGGCACCTTCAATGAGGCTCACATCCTGCGTGAGAGTGCTGTCTCTGACATTTAGAATTCAGCAGAGAAGGACAAAGGGTCTAATTAGGAGGGGGAAAATAGAGTATGAGAGAAAACTTGCTGGGAACATAAAAACTGACTGCAAAAGTTTCTATAGATATGTGAAGAGAAAAAGATTAGTGAAGACAAATGTAGGTCCCTTGTAGTCAGATTCAGGTGAACTTATAATGGGGAACAAAGAAATGGCGGACCAGTTGAACAAATACTTTGGTTCTGTCTTCACGAAGGAAGACACAAATAACCTTCCGGAAATACTAGGGGACCGAGGGTCTAGTGAGAAGAAGGAAATGAAGGAAATCCTTATTAGGCGGGAAATTGTGTTCGGGAAATTGATGGGATTGAAGGCCAATAAATCCCCGGGGCCTGATGGTTTGCATCCCAGAGTACTTAAGGAAGTGGCCCTAGAAATAGTGGATGCATTGGTGATCATTTTCCAACAATCTATAGACTCTTGATCAGTTCCTATGGACTGGAGGGTAGCTAATGTAACCCCACTTTTTAAAAAAGGAGGGAGAGAGAAAACGGATAATTATAGACCAGTTAGCCTGACAGCAATAGTGGGGAAAATGTTGGAATCAATTATTAAAGATGAAATAGCAGTGCATTTAGAAAGCAGTGACAGGATCGGTCAAAGTCAGCATGGATTTATGAAAGGGAAATCATGCTTAACAAATCTTCTAGAATTTTTTAAGGATGTAACTAATAGAGTGGACAAGGGAGAACCAGTGGATGTGGTGTATTTGGACTTTCAAAAGGCTTTTGACAAGGCTCCACACAAGTGATTGGTGTGCAAAATTAAGGCACATGGTATTGGGGGTAATGTACTGAAGTGGATAGAGAACTGGCTGGCAGACAGGAAGCAGAGAGTTGGGATAAATGGGTCCTTTTCAAAATGGCAGGCAGTGACTAATGGGGTGCCGCAGGACTCAGTGCTAGGACCCCAGCTATTTACATTATACATTAATGATTTAGATGAAGGAATTGAGTTTGCAGATGACACTAAGCTGGGTGGTGGTGTGAGCTGTGAGGAGGATGCTAAGAGGCTGCAGAGTGACTTGGACAGGTTAGGTGAGTGGGCAAATGCATGGCAGATGCAGTATAATGTAGATAAATGTGAGGTTATCCACTTTGGGGGCAAAAACACGAAGGCAGAATATTATCTGAATGGCGGCAGTTTAGGAAAAGGGGAGGTGCAACGCGACCTGGGTGTCATGGTTCATTAGTCATTGAAAGTTGGCATGCAGGTACAGCAGGCGGTGAAGAAGGCAAATGGTATGTTGGCCTTCATAGCTAGGGGATTTGTGTATAGGAGGTCTTACTGCAGTTGTACAGGGCCTTGGTGAGGCCTCACCTGGAATATTGTGTTCAGTTTTGGTCTCCTAATCTGAGGAAGGACGTTCTTGCTATTGAGGGAGTGCAGCGAAGGTTGACCAGACTGATTCTCGGGATGGCAGGACTGACATATGAGGAGAGACTGGATTGACTGGGCCTATATTTACTGGAGTTTAGAAGGATGAGAGGGGATCTCATAGAAACATATAAAATTCTGATGGGACTGGAAGGTTAGATGCTGGAAGAATGTTCCCGATGTTGGGAAAGTCCAGAACCAGGGGACACAGTCTTAGGATAAGGGGTAAGCCATTTAGGATTGAGATGAGGAGAAATTCTTCACTCAGAGAAGTTTGTTAACCTGTGAATTTCCCTACGCAGAGAGTTGTTGATGCCAGTTCATTGGATATATTCAAGAGGGAGTTAGATATAGTCCTTTCAGCTAAAGGGATCAAGGGGTATGGAGAGAAAGCAGGAAAGGTGTACTGAGGTGAATGATTAGCCATGATCTTATTGAATGGTGGTGCAAACTCGAAGAGCCGAATGGCCTACTCCTGCACCTATTTTCTATGTTTCTATGTTTCTATTTACCACAGGTGCCCGTTTGGAATTCTCTCGGCTGCAGCAATATTCCAGAGGACTATGGAAAGTCTACTGAAGTCCGTTCCCAGAACCGTTGTGTTCCAAGATGACATCCTAATTCCGGTCGTGACTCCAAGGAACATCTGAACAAGCTGGAAGAGGTTCTACTGCATCTGGACAGAGTGGGACGCAGACTGAAACGCTCGAAGTGCGTCTTCATGGCACCGGAGGTCAAATTCCTTGGGAGGAAAATCTCCGCTGATGGCATCAGACCTACTGACCTGAAAACCAAAGCCATCAAGAATGCACCCAGGCCTCAGAACGTGACGGAGCTGCGTTCGTTCTTGGGTCTACTCAACTACTTTGGTAACTTCCTACCTAAATTGAGCACCTTACTTGAATCACTGTACATGATATTGAGAAAAGGCAACAACTGGGTCTGCGGCACATTGCAAGACAGAGCTTTCGAGAAAGCCACCAATCTCTTTTGCTCGAACAAGCTGCTGGTACATTATGACCCATGTAATCATTTCGTTTTGGCCTGTGAAGCATCGTCATATGGAATTGGTTGCGTGTTACAACAAGCCAATGAATCGGGGAAACTTCAAACTGTCACGTATGCATCCAAAAGTTTGTCTAAAGCAGAAGAGCCTACAGTATGGTAGAAAAAGAAGCTTTAGCATGTGTGTAAAAAGATGGATCAATACCTGTTCGGTCTGAGGTTCGAATTAAAGACCGATCACAAGCCGCTCATTTTGCTGTTTTCCGAGAGCAAAGGTATCAATACCAACGTTTCATGCCGCATCCAAAGGTGGGGGCTGACAT